>NC_050581.1:72569736-72887975 GCF_011100635.1 Trichosurus vulpecula
CCTGTTGATTCCCCTCCCTTATCTTACCATTTTCCACTTGCTACTTCTTCCCTCCCTTCTGACCACCTCCTCCCTTTTTCCCTCTTTCCCCTCCTACTACCTGTAGGACAAGTTGGATTTCTATACTTATCAGGGCATGTTATTCCCTTCTTGAAACAAATCCAATAAGAGTAAACCTCAAATACTGCTTTTTTCCCTTCCTTCTTTCCCTCTACTATCTCCAATTTCTCCTGTCATTTAATGTAGAAGCTGAGAGATCCTGTGTGATCCTGACTGTAGTTCCATAATATTTGAATTGTTTCTTTTCGGCTGCTTGCAGTATTTTCTGCTTGACTTTGTAATTCTGAAATTTTGCTATAATATTTCTTGGAGTTTTCAATTTGGGATCTCTTTCAAGGGGTGATCGGTGGATTCTTTCAATGACTCTTTTGCCCTCTGGTTCTAGGAACTTGGGGGAATTATCTTTGATAATTTCTTCGAAGATACTGTCAAGGCTCTTTTTTTCATTGTGGGTTTCCAGTAGACCAATAATTCTTAAATTGTCTCTCCTGGATCTATTTTCCAGGTCAGATGTTTTTCCAATCAGATATTTCACATTTTCTTCTATTTTTTAATTCTTTAGATTTTGTTTGACTACTTCTTGATGCCTCATAGATTCCTTAGCTTCCACTTGCTCAATTCTAATTTTAATGAGTTGCTGTCTTCATTTTGCTTTTGAGTCTCCTTTTCCAATTGATTGAGTTTACATTTCAGGGTGTCATTTTCTCTATTTAGATTCTGAATCTCTGTAGCCATTTGGCTGATCTTATTTTTTAAAGACTTGATTTCGTCAGTGGTTTGATTTTTTTTCCATTTTTTCCATATTTTATTTTACCTGCCTAATTTGGTTTTTAAAATCCTCCTTTAGCTCTTCCAGTAATGCTTTTTGGGCTTGAGACCAGTTCACATTCCCTTTTGAGGTATCAGATGTGGGTATAGTGTCAATGCATCCTCTTCCAAATTGGTATTTTGATCATCCCTGTCTCCATAAAAAGAATCAATGGTTCTTGTTTTTTTCATGTTCTCCTTCATGTTGGTTAGCTTTTTTTCTGGCTTTACAATGGATTTCTGATTTTGGGGCTCAGAGCTCTCTGTCCCGGGTTTCTTGTTCTGGGGATTGTGAGTCTAGTTACTGGCTTTGTGTATTATAGCCTTCAGTTTCCTGAGATGTGGGAGAGGGGCCTGGCTGCCTGAAGTCTCCTTTTCCCCTGGGGCTGCTCTCCAGCACCGTTGCTCTTCAGCAATGGTCTCAACTGTTTGTTGTCTGTGCTGGTGTCTGCCACTTCCCCTGGCTGTGCAAAGGTATGTCTGGAGTCCTGGTGTTGACCCCTGCTGGCTCTGCCCCTCTGGGACTCAGGAACTCCTACTGCTCGGCCACTGAAGCCCCTTTTCTGTCCCCTCTATTTCAGTGTTTTTCCCAAGGAATTGTCTGGGTCAGGGAGGGAGGGATTAGAGCCCTTTACCTGGCCATTACATCTCCAGGAAGTTCAAGAAGGCGCATTTCAAACCTTTGGGCTGCAAGCCTCAGGAGTAGATATCTTATGGCCAGAGGCGTTGTGCTGCTGCCTCTTGTGGCTTTGATAGACTCCTGTCTTGTGTTGAGAGGCCTGGGGATCTCTGCTGGTTTCAGGTGTCCAGCTTTCTCCGTGCCTGGATCACTGGTTGGTTTCTGCAGTTGCTTCTGCTTTGGTGCTGTCTGGTGCAGCTCCGCATGCCGAGTGCTCCCCTAGCCTACAGATCCATCCCGTCGACCTTTCAAACTCTCCTAGCTTGGAAATTCGCCCCACTCAGACTGCTAGCAGCTTCTAACTCTCTCAAATCTGCTCAGATTCACTTTTTTAGAGGTATCTGACAGAAATTGTGAGGGAGCTCCAGTAAGGCACTGCCTTCACATGACCATCTTGGCTCCACCCGCTCTGTGTCTTTGTTATTGATTATCTCCCAATACTGGAATACCACCCAAAAAATGTTTGTTGATTGATTCAAGAGGGAAAAATTGAAATACTTGAGGTCACTGGAAATCTATATTTCATGCAAACTCAAGAAATTCTACCTAATAACAAAAAACATGATGAAACAAACAAACAAAAAACAGGGGGAAAAAACAACCTAGGTCTCAGGATGTTTGAAGAGGAGATGGGCATGCTTAGACTGGAATTTCAAAAAGTCATTTTAAAATTTGTCATCATGAATTTAACTACAAGGCCATGGTACCAAAATAGAACAATTCAAAAAAGCTAATATTGTCTATACACATTGTCTATACATGAACCAACTTATTGTCCTACAGTATTTAACCAAAAGTGTAAAAATATTTCAGAACTTTCACACAACAGTATGTGCAGTGACCATTGCTATAAAGAGCATAATATTCCTAAATTAGACATTTGCCCCAAAACCATTTCTCTCTGAACTCCATAAATTACAGCTGAGAAAAATAAACATGAGAATTGTGTAAGATCAAAACGAGATTAATAATGAACATCATTTTGTACACTTTAATGTTTGCAATGCATACTATCCATATTATCTCATTAGACCTTCAAAAAAACTCTATGCTATAGGTGCTATTATTATCCTCACTGGTGGGACTTGAACCCAGGCCTTCCTGACTGCAAGTGCAGACCTCTATCTATTATACCACATTATACTTCCACCAAAAACAAACATTCAATTCAACTAAGAAATTAAAGAGAAATTACTAAATAAATGAATGAAGTTTCCCCTCCACTTTTTTCCTGGTTCCCCTTTGTTGATAAGAAAAAGAAAAGGCAAATTCTGACCTTTTCCTAAATCCACCACTGTTCCTGATGCCTTGGCAGAGAGAGATAACAAAGACTAGCTTATTTTATGTCTTCACCCCCAGGATTGCAAACTCTTTTTGCAGAGGGCAAATACGTCCTTGCACCATGGCCAATGCTACTGTAATTCCACCCTTGGTTTATTGTAAAACACTCTATGTAGGGCCATCTTTGATAATTACCTAGAAAAGTAAATTTATGTAAAAACAGTAGTTTAAATACTTACTGCTATATACCAGTTCTATGAAATCCATCCTGAGTTCTCATTTGTTTTAGGCTGGTTATAAATTCAAAATGTTGCATAAAATCATGTGCATATCGTTTATTTTGACAAAATTGTGATCAGCTTGCAACTTCTTGTAAAATGTATTCTTCAGCCATCAAGGAGGAGAATTCAGTCTGCTTCACTGACAAGTACCCAAGAGATTACCCAGGTAAAGTTCAGCATAAGCCTATATATTAAAATAAAGCAGTCTTAAAGAGAAAGGGAGTTTGTATATGCTGCTTTATTTATTCTCTGGAATTTCTGACCTATGTTATTATTGCTATTTTATTGATTTCTATTGTTGATGTTCCTTAAAAATTTTTTAGAATGTCAGCAAGCATGAAAACATAGTATTCCAGAGTTGGAAAGGACATCAGAGGTCATTTAACCCAATTAGATATGATGTTGCTCCATCAGAGATCTGTGTGTGAAGCATTATTTTGCCACAGTTTTGGAACTCTAAAAAAACCTAAAAGAAAAAACACCTAAGCACACAAGATGCTCTATTTGTGTAGTTTGGCATACTGAAACAATTACTGAACCTAATTAGGCACACACTATGGGAATCAGTGCTGGTTTTAGAAAGGTACTGGCAATGTCCTAAATTCCCAAATGATTTTTTTAAAATATTTAGGTCAAAAATAAGGAAATGGGTGTTCTCCCTTCATTTTAGGCCATTCTTCTGCTTTGCTGGATATTGGATGTTTTTACCCCCTTAAGAGAAAGAGCTTAATGGTCAAGACTACTAATGGAGCCTCACCACCCATTGCCTTAACCACATGGAACAAAGAAGAAAGCAAGTAATAGCAAAAAGAGGATTCAGAATGAAAGTCAGGAAATCACAAAGTTACTCTTAAAACCCAACTGATTTGATGACTACGTAGGTGGGAGCAATACCCAGAAGGCAGTTGCTGGAAGAAGGCCAACCCAGGAAATACACCATGAGTTTGTTCTCCCTCTTTTGTCTATTCGAAGTTACCAAACAAAAGCAAACACCATTTTTATTATTAAGAAAGCCTTAGATAAGTAGTTGCTGCTTGAAGCATTTGTCATTACACAGTTAATATACTGACCAAATTAATTACTAAAACACCTGTTTCTTTCTCTGTAGTATAAGTCAAAAGACGATGTAATTTAAAAGAACAGAAAAAATGACAGATATAAAACAAGACTCGGATTAAAACTCCTGATTCTTCCTCTAGTATCTGTACTCATTAAAAATCATGACAAAACATCCCTCAATTTTTTCATGTTTTTCAACCTGTGTTAAATGACCAAGTGAGCAACAACATTAGTAACTTATTCAAATGGGGTTTTTGTAGAAAATTACAATCCATTGTGAACTGATTACCTATCTAGATATGTCTGGACACAGCAATTTAATGAAGAAATGGCAACCTAAATGACAATTTTAATAACTACCCCACATGCACAAAATATCACTACCAAATCCCAATGACACTAGAGAAGTGAAAACACAGACATGAAATTACTATTATTAAAAATAGCTCACTTTCATATTGTACTTTACAGTTTACAATCCCATAAGTTTCATAGTGCAAATATGCTTTTCTCCATATGAGGAAACTGATGTTAGAAATAACACATGATTTGCCTCGATATTCAGTATCAGTGCCAGGACTCAAGCCCCATTTCTGAGAGTATTTTTTCCACCATATCATATTGCTTCTCAGATATGTCCTATTTGAATCACATTTATTGGTCAAAGTGATGTTATAATTGTAAGCTATTTCTGAATCACTACAACAAAGTTGTTTAAATTAGGAAAGAAGGGGGAGCCAAAATGGTAGCTGGAAAGCAGGAACTTGCGTGAGCTCCCACCCAGGTCCCTCCAAAAACCTATAAAAATGGCTCTGAACAAATTCTAGAACTGCAGAACCCACAAAATAGCAGAGGGAAGCAGGTATCCAGCCCAGGACAGCCTGGATGGTCGCTGGATGAGGTCTATCGCGCACGGAGCGGAGCGGAGCAGAGCCCAGTGTGGGCAGCAGCAGGACCAACCAGACCAGGAGCCAGGTGGAACAGGCCCTAGTGCCCTGAATCAGTGAGCTGTGGCAGTTACCAGACTTCTCAACCCACAAACACCAAAGACAACAGAGAAGGTTAGTGGGAAAAGCTGCAGGGAGCAAAAAGAGTTCACAGTTCAGCCACCACCCCAGGTGCAGCGGAGGTGGTACAGCTATAGAACTACAGCTGCAGTTGCTTCTGGCCCCAGGCCCACCTGGTGGGAGGAATTAAGTGGTGGATCAGAGCAGGAGGGCAGAGCCGGCTTAAGATCTGAGTCAGGTCCAGGCTGGTGGTTCTTGAGGAAGGAGGAGTGCTGCTGTGGCAGAGCTGGCTATACAGAAATAGCTCTGAAATCAATAGCGCATCCCTTCAAGCTTGGAACAAAGTACTCTTTACTCTACAAGCAGTCATACCCCGACAAAAAACTCAAGGGTCAGGTAAGTTGGCTGAGAACCTGACCAGGCAGCGAAAATGCACCCAGATTCAGTCTCAGACTTTGGATTCTTTCTTTGGTGACAAAGAAGACCAAAACATACAGCCAGAAGAAGTCAACAAAGTCAAAGAGCCTACATCAAAAGCCTCCAAGAAAAACATGAACTGGTCTCAGGCCATGGAAGAGCTCAGAAAGGACTTGGAAAAGCAAGTTAGAGAAGTAGAGGAAAAATTGGGACGAGAAAGGAGAATGATGCGAGAAAACCATAAATTAGGAAAGAAGGAAACAAGCATTTGTTAACTTCCTTTTATATGCCAGGCACTATTCTAAACCTTTTACAAATATTATTTCACTTGCTCCTCACAACAACCTTGGGAGGTAGGTGCTATTATGATCTCTGAGGTGTAGAGAGGTTAAATGACTTGCTCAGGGTCATATAGCTAGTGTCTGAGGTTAAATTTGAAATTAGCTCTTCCTAATCCCAGGTTTAGTCAACAGTACCAAATAGCTGCCTAACTAGCCAAATTAGCAGCTGAAAATATCATTCATAAAGAAGAGGCATGCATAGTCCTCTGGAAAGAATAACTACCTAGTACTTAGGAGATCTAAGTTCCTTTAAACTACATTTCACCACCCATTGTGCCTTTAACCAAATCCTTTAAATCTTCTCATGGACTAATGAACCTATGGTTACTCTATTACCTGTCCAAAGCTACCTCCTAACTCTTTGAATGGGTATCTGGTATTTATTGGCTAATTCTGCTTACAGCTAAGATACAACAGCCAGAAGTAAATTCTTAGTCTATCCTCCTTATAAAAGAAATACTTAGTCAGGATTCTGCTTTCAAAGAGGAAGACGCCCCCATTTGATTCAACAATAGACTTTCTGTGTTGCCTGGCCAGCTGACTCTTACTAACCATGTTTGCTCAGCTCAAGCCTTCTCCTATCTCATAAAACAAAATATGGATTTTGATTTAGGTTACTATTCATTGTTCCTGGTTGTGACTGTGATCTTGTACCTTAAATCTTGTAGGGCTGATTGAAGTTGGTTAATTCATGTCTCCTGGTTCTAAAACTAACAACATACTAAACTAATTAACTATTCCCAACCTCACCTGGCCTTGGTCAATTCTTACTCTCTCAGAAATGTTTTATTCGTCATTCTCTGCTGTTTTTCTTTGTGGCCAATAGAGGACAGATGAATGCTGTGTAAACTCTGGTTGTCCAGCAAAGAATTCATAAGCAAACCATTATGATACACAATCTCAAATTCATCTGACATCAAGAAGTCTGAACAGGTGACCTGATCAGAATGGATTAAGGGTCCCAACAGTAGATATTTTGAAAGAAACATTTGAAGGATTCACGCTTAAAGCGAATTTATTTAAAATTGCATATTTCAAGTTATGAAGTATTTAGCAAATTGTTAATTTTTTAAAAAGGTCTCATTGAGAATTTGAGGGAAACAGGAAATGACCTATGTGACCTACACACCCACTCCAATGACCCCGAAGTCCACTCAACTTTAGTCATGGTACTTGTTAATACTTAGTTACCATGACAACCACACTTCCTACTCACAGATGTCTTCTGTTGCTTAAATTCATACAGGTGTCACTAGCCAGGCCTGAAAAAAAAAATCCAAAGTAATGACCTTGGTTAGCTTTATTGGTTTTAAATAAATATGAAAATGCTTCCCTTCAACGGAAATTAGACCTAGCAACACAGACTATTTAGGATGAATATATTCCAAATATTTAACATATATATGGCTGAAGGGCATGATAAATTACCATTTCTTGGTCTTTTATTTCCTGTGCCTGAAAATAGGTTACAGCTTGCCGGACCTCAAAATTACTTGCCAAAATTCTAATAAACCTAACAATAGTCAGAATTTAAATTTCATGCAATCACACACACAGTGCTTCTAGATAGCTTCAATGCCACTGAATTCAACACAACACTTTTTTTTAAAAAAAAAATCTAATTTCTGGATTATTCAGAAACTTCAAGTTGAACAGAAAACAACCAAGGAGATTTTTCTCCTTGACACCATAAGAAAACATACACCATACACAGTTACATTAAACTTGGGAAGCCTACATTTTATCCTCAAAAGTCTCCTGTATCTTGAGGGGTATTTATCAATCACATGGTTCTGCAGCTGTTCTGTTTAGTTCCAATGCTCACTGCATAGTGGAATAAATTCTCAAAATAACATCCAAACTGATTATTTATATATATGCACATATGTGTGTATACCAAAACTATTGTGAGGTTACAGTATACTTTAGTATCATTAAAAATACTATCATTGTCACTCCATCTTTTTAAAAAGACTCAACTTCCTGACAATTACCTTTTTTTTTGGACCCTGAATTCCCATAACAGGAAACTAAGATCTTAGTCACATTCTCAGCTAGCATCATCAACCATTATGCGCTCAGTGCTACTTTGGTAAATAAGAAAAGCATGCCTCCACTCAGGATGAACAACAATGCTACATTCACAAAAAATGCACGAGTTTCTTGATTTGGAATGCAAAGTATCAGAGCTATTATTTAGGTCTAGGGAATAAATTGAAGGCCAAGGAGGGTAGGGATTAGGTGAGACTACTATTAAGAAAGAAAGCACTGACCAATGTTTATAAATATAATGTAGGGCAAAATTCAAAGTAGCAGAAAATTAAGTGGCAGAACCTCAGACTATACGGAAAAACAAAACATTAATTTACAATCTACTTTTCTGACACAGGGAAAAATTGGTACTGATAACAAAATGTTTGAATTTGTAATTAGACCCAAAGTTTGAATCTTGTCTCTGCCACTGTGAATGACCTTGGGCAAATCACTTAAACTCTGCCTACTTCTCAGTTTCCTCATCTGTAAAATGAAGGGATTATACTAGATCAGTGGTGTCAAACTCAAACAGAAAAAGGCATCATTAATTCATACGTTACTGCTTAGTTTTTAAAATGCAATTATTATTTTTGTTTGATTTTTTAAAAAATTACTTTGCTAAATATTTCCCAATTACATTTTTACATGAAATATGGTGCATTTTAAAGACATGTTTAGCATGTACACATGGGTCAAGCCTTCTTTTAAACATAAGGCAGTAATTAAAAAGGCTGTTACAGCAGGAATAGTCATGCAACATGGGGTAAACCTAAGACATGAACCACGGCAACTACGGAAGCCCTTTGCCACACTCTGCTGCTTCTCCCAACCAGGCTCTATTGGAACCTACTGCTCTGGGGAGAAGGGGCAGAGGAACAGTACGTCCTGCTAGAGAGAGTACTACTATGTAGACTCTTCTGGGATGTACAGTCTAAGTTCTCTGAAAAGATCTCCCAAGTCTTCAGAGTCCCTTTCCTTCAGGAAGCTTGATTTCTTTTTGCTGAATGGATTAAGTGCATTGCTGACTGGGTCCAGAGGCTCTTGGTGTGGCAGTCAGAGTAAGGAAGGTGACATGGTTGGAAAGCTACTTGAACACTTTAGTATTGACCTGATACCATCCCTAAATTGATTTAAATCCTAGACTGCCTCTTGGTAGGAATGAAGTCTGAACCCCAAGCCTTCAGTACTATCTTGTGTGTCAACATCTGTTTCCAGGTGTCTCATAACAGGTGATGCTCTAGCTGGAAATGTATATTCTGAAGAACTAGGAGCAATAATTGATGCCTTCTCTGATTAACATGGCTGTGGTCACCAATACTAGGCACAGGAAACGAGGGAGTTTTATAAATCATGCTTCTCTTGATCATTAATCTGGCTTGGAGTTTACCAAAAGATAACCATGACTGATTGTCTATTGATAAAACCAACTCCCTTGTTCTGGTCTGAAATTTTCATGAACCGAAGGCTGAGTTATAGACACCCAAGGCATTTACTTGTTGATCTTCCTGTTTTTGGATTGCAAGATGAACCATCCATTGTTCCTCTTCCTTTTCTCTTGGAAAAGCTGCTTCAGAGAAATAGATATTCAGCCTAGGAACTGGTCTGCAAACCACTGTGAAGGATGCTTGACTGTTAAGACAAGGTTAGGATCCTCCCAAATATCCAGTTTACCAGGCAACTGAAGGATGCAATCATCTTTCCACTCAGGATTCAGGTTGTAATGCACCACTCAGGTCATATATTTCTGTTTCTGGAACTGGATAATCATACAGGCATTGCTGAACCCAAAGTGTTCTTTGGCCTATAGATTCTAAGCTCAAAGGATGGTCACCTGCACATGAGTTGGGTACCATTCCTGCTTTAAAGCTATAAACCTACTACTTAATAGACTATGAGGATAGCAAGCATGGAGGTGTGTTGGTAAGCAAAATGGGCTCTTAGCACTTAGTTCAACCAAGTGCCCTTGAAGAGTTTGGCTTTTGTTTCCTTTGAGTAATTCAGTGTATTTCACTGAGCCATACTAGGTGCTAAGCCCCAGGCCCAAACCCCTATTAGGTGTAAAACCTATATGGGTGTGGATTGGTAACTAAGGTGGGTGCCAAGGTGGGGCTAACTAAGGGGAAGGCCTAGTTTACACATGAATTTGAGTGACATGTTTGGGACATCAGAGGCTTTTAGACCACGTGGGTTTAAATCACCTCTTTGTGATGATTCTAGGTCATGTGGGTGAGTCGCATGTGTGACTCACCCTGGACCCTGAAAAAGATATAAAAGCAGGGGTTGGCTTTCTCTTCTTTGGAGCTCTTACCCACAGCAGTGGTGGCGCAAGTGACTCTGGGCCAGCCCTCGTTATGAGCTCCTGGGCTGCATCTAGATTTTGGTAACTATGAATCTGTATTTGGTCTGTCTGCTGAAGTTTGTAATGTGTTTAGGGCTCTCACTCGTGCTGGTGTGCTGATGCGGAGATGCCGGACAGCTGTAGCTAAGGGCCCTCCAGCTTGTAACCCGGATGCTGGGACTTTGTTAAACTCTGGTAACTATGTGTTGGGATTTGAATCAGACAAGGTCTGTCTGTCCATGTTTATACTTTGTTGGTATTTTGCTCTGAAGATCAGGGTGGTGGTTTTTCCCCCGAACTAAGTGAATGACATTTGTATGCTGAATTAAAGTAAGCTTGTCAACCCCTTAACATTGCTTTCCTTACTAAAGCAGATCAAAAGAACCTGTGCTTTTGCAGCATGTTGGCAGCTTTCTGGGTGCTGGTTATTGGTGGATCTTACACCCCCACAGAAGCTGCTAGCCGGATTGTTGAAACAGGAGGACAAATGCAAATTTTACTATTAAAAGTGTGAAATGAACATTTCACACTCACATAACATTTTAACTTCAAGAAATTTCCAAATGTTTCCAGAGTTACAAAGTTATTCCTTGCTGACCCAGAATCATCCTCCTCTGGAGTAAAAGGCAAGTATTCAACAAGGCCAGAGGTGTCACGGATCATAGACTAAGGACCTCAGAACCTCAGAACTAGACTAAGATCATAGACTAAGAACTAGGGACCTCAGAAAGCATAGTCCAATGGCTTCATTTTACAGATGAGAAAACTGAGTCCCAAGAGCGTAAGGTTGTCCAGTGTTACACAGGTAGCACTCATCCAAGTTATGATTTAAACTGTTCCATGAATATTGAAATATTTTGTGTGATGAAAAAGGGTAGATTCAAAGGTTCAAACTCTATCCCCCAAATCAGATGGAAATTTTATGTTAAGTCTGTACAAGCCAAATAAAGTTTTCCTAATGATTTGATGAATTATGGTATGAGGGAAAGAACACTAGATTTGAAGGTTAAAAGACGTTGTTCCAGTCCTGGGCCCATCAACTTCCTACTCCCTTATTACTTTGAACAAGTCACTCAATCTCTCCTAGCTGTACTTTTTCAAAGTATAAAATGAAGCTAATAACATCTGCCCTGACTGCCTTCCAGAGTGGAAACAAAGATCAAATGGGAAGACACCAAGTTTTGTAACTTTAAATCCCAAGCTAACAACTACCACAACATTGATAATAGCTAGCATTTATAAAGCACTTTTGGTTTGCAAAGTGCTGTACAAATATTATCTGATCTCTCGCCAACAGTTACCTTGGAAGGGAGGTGCTATCATTATTATCTCTATTTTACAGATAAGAAAACTGAGGAAGAAAGCAGGTAAGTGACTTGCACAGGGTCACACAACTGAGAAGTATCTGAAGCTGGATTTGAACTCAAGTGTGGAGGTTGGAATTTGACTCCAAGTTCGGTCTTCTACCCACTGTGCCAATTCAACAGGCATATTTATAAAGTACCAACTTTGTACAAAGTACTGTACTTGACACTGGAGGATGGAGCAGGGAAGGAGAGGCGCTGATCTATGATTTTATCCAGCAGGGAAATCCTCATAAGGAAACAAACATCTTCCACAAATATAGATTAGTACAAGATTTACAATTTATAATCTAAGAAAATTGTCCAGAATCACAAAGAAATAAAATGATTTGTTCAAGGTCTCAAAGTAATATTCCTTGAATGCGGAACTTGAATCTAAGTCTTCCTGACAGAGACAAGCTTTCTGTTCACTATGCCATGACTATTTTTAACTTTGGCTTAAAAATTATTTAATTTTATCACTCATCTCTTTACTTTAACTATGTATATGTGGTTTTTGAAAATTCTTAACTACCAAATAATATTCTAAATTTGTAAAACACTTGTATGATCACTGATTTTACAGGCTTCAACTTGGATCTACTGAATGGAACTTTGTTGTATGTTCTAAAAAAATGTATATCTTCAAACTCTATTTCAAAAAAAGAGGAAAGAAATTTGGCATTAATTTTCAGTGTAAAAAATACTGTTATATGAATTAAAATAAGAATCTAATAGAGCCAAAATTAACAGGCACAATATAAAAACAAATTCCTGGAAATTACAAGTTCTCAAGTTATGAAGAATTCCTAGTTTCATCTTAGCATAGTATATATTTATGTAAAATCAACTCAAAACTCTATAATTAGATCTTGAAAATGAGTATGTAAGAATCAGCATATGCCTGTGTTCTCTCAAAGCAGGCAAAAACAGTAAGATATTCAAATTTAAAATGGAATATCCTCATCAGCCATATCATAACAGTGTTGGATGCACATAAGATCAAAATGTACATAAATAAAAGCAGGAGAATATAATGGTACTGTAAATCTGAAGATCTTTCCATCCATTAATAGGCCCATGTGACCTGTTTAAGCCACATGAAAGCCTAAGTCACATAAAGCCTGTGGTGGGAGGAGCTTGCTAAATGGTGGAACAGGAAAGGGTAGAGCAGGAAGGGTGGAACAAGAAGGGTGGAGCAGAGCTGAGAAGAAGTTGGTCAGAGCAGTTACAGCTGAGAGAGAGAGAGAGAGAGAGGAAGCAGGCAAGCAGGTAGCTAGCTGTGTTTGTTTGTGGGAAGGCCCAAGCAGGGGCAAGGCTTTGGGATGGTGGTACTCCCTGTAGTGATAATGTGTATAAATTTCTTTGTTGCTGTGATGGATTTGGCTTTCTAGTGTTTGAATAAATGTTTTGGTTCTGTTTTCCATATAGAGTCTCTTATATTTTGCGATTCAGAACTGCACCAGCATATTCATAGCCACCGTTGGTGCTGTGAATATCATATTGGCAATACAGAGAAGGAGAAAAATAATTTGGAAAATAAAGAAAGGAATCCTTTCAAGTCATATGTTTCACATGTGCAATTGATAATGGCCTAGAACCAAAATATGTATTAACTGAAATATTTATTCAGCCAGAGGGCATTGGACCCTAATTAAATAAACAATGAATTGTTACAGTTCCCATGCAAGTTGGCCTTTTTTCAGAAAGATTGTTATATTGCAAATTAAAAATTATAAAGAAATAATAAAGAGAAATTAAAGCCATAAAGATAAGCAAAGAGATTAAACTATACCTATTTACGGATGATGATAGTTTACTTAAAAACTCCTAGAGAATCAGAATAGAATCTAATTGAGACAACAGTTTCTGAAAAGTTGCTGACTACTACAAAATTAACTCACAAAAATCAACATTATTTCTATATAATAATAATAAAATTAAGGAGAAAATAATAAAAAGGAAGTGTCATTCATAATAACTACAAATTTGTAAAATATCTGGAAATCAATCTATCAATGCATATTCAATACCTATATAGATACAAAAGTGTCCTTAAAAAATTAAAAAAAACATAAATAACTGAGGGACTACTTGGTGGTCATAGCCAAAAAGGGCTAGTATAATAAAAATGGCAGTACCACCAAAGTTAATTTATAGATTCAATGCTATCACAATTAAACCATTAAAGATATACTTTTACAGAGCAAGATAAAATAATTACAAATTTCTATCTGGAAGAATAAAAGGTGTAGAACATCAAATGTAATAGTAAAAAGAGAAAAAAAATGAAGAGGGATCCAGGCCTCAAAATATATTATTAAGCAATGATCATCAAAACCATTTGTTAAAAAAAATATATATCAAGAGAACAAACCAGACTAGGAAAAAAATCACAATAACTGAACTCAATAGTTCAGTGTTCAATAAACGCAAAAGCACAAATTACATAGGAAAGAGCTATGTGATAAAAAAAAACCACAACTATTGAGTAAGCTGGAAAGCAGTCTGACAGAAATGAGGCATACATAGGCCAAAATCTTGAACCATATTCCACAGATTCTAAATGGGGGTAACCTGAATATTAAAGATCATAACATAAATATGATTAGAATAGAAGCATGTCCTATATATTTCACAGCTCATGGTAGGAGGTTAATTCTTAACCAAACAAGATAAATGGTTAATTTTTATTTAATTTTTATTAAAAAGCTTTTGAACAAACAAAAATAATACATCTAGGATAAGAAAGGAAGTAACCAATTATGAAAAATTTCTATCAAATATCTCTAAGAGTTTGATAATGCAAGATATACAGGGTATCATAGAAGTCTTAGTTTTCTAAAACTGCACTAAGACTTCTGAGACATCCTGCATATAAGACCAAAAGCCATTCCCCCATAGATAAGTGGTCAAAGCATCTAAACAGATATTTCTCAAAAAAAAAAATTCAAACTGTAAACAGCCAAGAAAAAATACTCCAAATCACTAATAGTTATAAGAATGCAAATCAAACAACCTTGAAGCTCTATCTCATTCCCAACAAACTGGCAAAGATGATGAAAAATGAGAACTGTTCATTCTGAAGGAGTTATGGAAAGATCCACTCATTAATGTGTTGCTGGTGGAGCTAGAAATTTGCATTACCTTTTGGAAAGCCATCTTGAAATTAAGTAAGTACTCATCAAATGGAGAAAGATTAAAAAAAATCATGATATGAATGTAATGGAATATATTTCTGTGGTGTGAGAAAAAATAAATATAAGTACAAAGCAGTATATAAAGATACATGAATTGATGAAAAGTGAAGCAAACAGAACTAGGAAAACAGAATAGATATTGATTACAACAATGGACATGGAAAGAATAACAAAAATAAACAAAACCGGAGGCTGCAAAATTATAATGACCAAACATGATCCCAAAGAACAGATATGAAAAGATTTCCTCCACATTTGCTTCTTTGCATCAGAAAAGCAGGAGCATTCTGATAAATGTTTAACAACCAGCTCTTCAAAAATTCATGACATATGTTTAATCTGAATTATTAGCATTTTCTCCATTACTTTCTTAAGTCTAGCCAATCAACAAAACAATAGATCAAGCCTTGATTTACAGCATTTTCTGATTTCTGAAATGTAGCTGTTCACACTGAATATTTAATAGTTGCTTCTTAAGAGCCAATATAAGCTGGTGTACCTACACCCCTGAAGTGGGAAACCATGATTGTGGGGCATTGCATATAATGTCAGATTTTTTTTATATGTTGTTTAAGTTTGCATAACTTTTTTTTCCTTTTGACCTTTTTCCATGCTTGGTTATGAAGGATGATTCTCTTGAAGGATATGTGGTGTAAAAATACAATATATCATTAAAATTTATTTAAAGAGAAATAAATAGGAAAAAAGAAAAAAAAAGTCTGCACTGAGAAGCAACATATCTTAACTGTTGTCACAAAAAGAAAATGGCCAGGGAAACCGTACCTGGCCTCAGTCGCAACTTCAGCTAGTTATCACTTTGGCAGCTGAGGCTTCCTCCTCCTCATCCAGTGGCATAGAAGGAATGATGTGAAGATGTTTTTCCGTATCTGTACTTTTTAGAGATTTTTACATAAATGAATGCTGTCTTTTCTCAAAGGCTTTTTTTCTGTATCTATTGATATAGTCATATGGGTTTTTTAAAAAATATTTTTTGTTTCTTATACGACTTACTGTGCTAATTGTTCTAAACCTAAACTATCCTGGCATCCCTTATATAAATCCAACACACACATATAGCTAGCTAAAATGCCTTGTAAAATGTTATTTAAAATATTAAATACATGTAATATAACCAATGTAAAATTGCTTGCCTTCTCAATGAGGTGGGGGAAGGGAGGGAGGGAAAGAATTTGGAAATCAAAATCTAAAAAAAGAATGTTTAAATTGTTTTTACATATACTTGGAGAAAACAAAATATTAAATTAAAAAATAAAGTATTAGAATTATTATTCATTAACAATACTAGCCTACAGTTCTCTTTCTCTTCCTTTTTCCTCCTTGATTTGGGTATCAAAACCATATCAGTCTCATAAAAGGAGTTTGGAAGAATATCTTATTTCTTTATTGTATAACTGGTAATTGCTCTTCAAATGTTTAGCAGAATTTCCTGGTAAGTATACCTGGACCAGGGATTTTCTTCCTTCAGTAATTCATTTGTTGCCTGATGAATTTCTCATTCCAAGATTGGAATAACATCTATTTCTCATTTAATTAATATGGGTATTTTATACTTTTGTACTTAATCATCCGATACCTTTAAACTGCCCAATGTTCTGGAACATAATTATGTAATTTCAAATAATTTCACTTTTTCTATTCCTTGTGAATTCATCTTGCTAATTTTTTATTTTGAAAATTTTATTTCTTTTTCTTTGGTCAAATTAGTTAGTGGCTTATTAATTTTGTTACTTTCAAACAAAAATCCAGCTTCTTGCTCAATCAGTTCACTAGTCCTTTTTTTAAATTTTATTTTTTCCTCTGATTTTAAAAATGTTTTTATTCTCATTCTTGGGTTAGTATATTAATTTTCTTTTAAAGACTGTATGATCAATTCATTACTCTCCTTCTATTTTGCTAATACATGTTTTCAGAAAAATAAAGTTTCCTCTGAGGAATATTTTAACTCTATCCCACAAATTCTACTACCTTGCTCTCATCACCTCACATTTAAACTATTGCAATAGCCTGCTTGAGTAGCTAGGTAGCACACTGAATACAGCATCCAGCCTGGAGTCAGGAAAACCTAAGTTCAAATCTAGCCTCAGACACTTACTAGCTGTGTGACCCTGGGCAAGTCAATTAGTTTCTTCATCTATAAAATGAACTGAAGAAAGAAATGGCAAACCACTCAAGTACCTTTTTTTTAAGTTTTAGACTTAAATGCTAAACTTAAATACACAATAGAGAAAAGAAAAAGAAATAAAAACTTAAATATTGAAATTTAAATATAAAATAAGAAAAGAAAAAACCATGTTATGTGCATAGCAGAATATAAGAGAGAATTCAAAATATATAGCAATAAATTTCCATTTCAAGAAAGCCTATATAGTAAATATTATGTGTTATATTGAGAGCTATCTATCTTTGCTTCCTTGTAAGTTTTCTTTTGTTCTCTGCTGTGCAATTTTATTTTGTTCTTTTTTCCCTCTTCCTCCCCTCACCCCCCAAAGGCAACAATTGTGTGTATATATGTATATGTAGACATATACATGCACATATACATATATACACATACATATATAGAGGCATACTTTCCTAACACATTCTACTCCTGATCTTTGTTTTTATGTTTGTGTGTATCTCCTATTTTCTATCCCTCCTGACTCCTCTACTTTACCTCTACCCACTATCTTACCATCTCTTATTTAACTTACCCCACCCCCGATCCCTCCCTTATCCTCCCCTTCCCATAAATCTAAACACCTTTCTATACCCTGCTTTGACCTATTCTTTCACCCTCCCCTCTACAGATTCCTCCCTTATCCTTTCCCCTCTTCCTATCCCCTTAGCATTTTACTCTTTCTGAATTTAGAAAATTTTTATACTCGTACATATATATATATGTATATATATATGTATGTGTGTGTGTGTATATATATATATATATATATATATATATATGTGCTGTTCCCTCTTTAATCCATTTCCAATGAAAGTAGGTTTCCAGAACTAAAAGTTCTCCTCTCCCATCTAATTCCTCTCTGTTGGTTTTTCCTCGCCCACTTCCATTTGTATAAGATAATAACTCTCTTTAGCTGTTTTCATTTTTAAAGTCATATCATACACAGGTCTACCCCAATCTTTTGAATTACCAATTACTAATTACAATCTTAGACATATGTTTTATATTTTATATACATAAAAGGTAAACAGTCTGTCCTTATGGAGTCCCTTGTAAGTCTTTGGTATGTACCTTATATCTCTCTTGGGTCTTGTATGTCAAGTATTCTATTAAGTTTAGGTCTTTGTTTTGTGGGTTTTTTTTTTAACAAAATCCTGAAAGTCTGACATTTCATTAAAAATCCATTTTTTTTTCATTCAGGATTATGCCTAATTAGCCTTGCTGGGTATGATATTTTCAGCCAGAACCCCAGTTCTTTTGCTCTTTGATATATAATGTTCCAAGACCCACAGTCTTTTAGTGTTGGTGCTGCTAGGTCTTGTGTGATTCTAATTGTGGCACCACTATATTTAATTTCTTTTTCTTGTTACTCGTAATATTTTATCCTTGAGCTGATTTTTTTGTAATTTGACTATAATAATAAGATCTCTTTCAAGTGGTGATCAATGGATTTTTTTCTATTTCTACTTTCCCCTCTTGTTCTTTTTTTTTCCTTTTTTGCCAGGCAATTGGGGTTAAGTGACTTGCCCAAGGTCACACAGCTAGTGTCAAGTGTCTGAGGCCAGTTTTGAACTCAGGTCCTCCTGATTCCAGGGTCAGTGCTCTACTCACTGCTCCACCTAGCTGCCCTCCCCTCTTGTTCTGATGCTTCAGGACAATTTTCTTTAAATATTTCTTGTGTTTTTATACCAAGATCATTTGTTTTTGACCATAGCTTCCAGGTGGTCCAATTATCTTAAGATTTTCTCTTCTTGATCCGTTCTCCAGATCAATTGTTTTTCTATCATATTTTCTTCTATTTTTTCATTCTTTATATTTCATTTTATTATTTCTTGATCTCTGATAAACTTGGTTGGCTTCCTCTTGACCAATTCTGATTTTCAAGGAATTGTTTTCTTCCTTAAGATTCTGGATCTCCTTTTCTAATTGGTTGACTTTGTTTTCACAATCTTATTGTTTTTCTTGGATTGTTCTTATTTTTAAAGTCTTTTTAAAATTCTTCTATGAATTCTGTTTTGGGCAGGTGACCATTTGATGTTACTCTCTAGGGTAGAAGAGGGTTTCTTTGCTTCACTATCTTCCCCTGAAGATAAACCCCAGTCTTTTCTATTCCCATAATAACTATGTAAGGTTGGATTCTTTCTCCTTTGCCCTGTGCATTTTTTTTTATTTGTTGTAGCTTAGTTTTTGTAATCACCTCTAGCCCTGGCCTCAGATCCTTCTTTATTTCTCCCCTCTGGCCTGGAACCTAAAGCAAGACCTCCAGGCTCCTGTAAGTGCCTACACCTAGCAGCATCCCCACCCTATTGCTTCTTCACTCACTGGGCATATACTGGTTCCTTCTTGCCCCAGCCACTCATCTCAGCACAGCTGGATCTGGCATTTCTTGTCAGCAGAGGTTCCCTCCATCTTCCCTGGCTCAGATGCCTAACTCCCCTCACTGTTTCAGGGGTAAAAGTTCCTGTGGCTAGGACAAAGGCAGCCTTTCAACCCAACTAACTCTAGGACTTGCCTCTGTTTTTTTAAGTGGACCTATCCTGGAGGAGTTTACTCTTCACAGGGATAAAGCCTCATCCTCAGATTTTTCTTCAGATCTTCTTCTATTGTCCCAGGAGGACCACTCCTTGTAGTGGAAATCACACTGGCATACCCAGGATGGCTGCTAGTGCAGGTTCTTAGATCTGCTTTACTAGGAAAGATAACTGTTTCAGGGATCAACAATCTAATTACATAAAATATAAACAGAGAAAATACAGAGTAGAGAAATAAAGACCAACAGACAGGGCTCTACTGCCTGAATCAAAACAATATTGCTATATACTTTACATCCACCACTGACTCGAGAGAACCTTCACCTCTGAGCAGTTGGGGAGCTCTGAACATACACCCACTCAGAGTCTCGACCAGGGAATCACAAGATCCTTCTTGTAAGCGAACCCCCAAAGCAAAAGCTTACCTTTCAGAATATATATCTTTTGGCTAATAGGCTCTGAGCCAGAACCCCCCTGATTCAGTACCTAATTAGAAATTAACAAAAAAGTGTGTAAGCCTTCTTGTAAGCAAGCAAGCTTCCCTTAATGAGCTCCACATGAGGGCTATTGATGCATGGGGAAGATCTTATTCCTCATTGACCTTACACCCCCACTTTTATTTACTATTACTGCTCTGTGTTTGCCATGAGGCACTATTTTATCTCTTTTGTGGGGGAAAATCTAGAGAGCTTGGAATTTTCTGACCTACTCTGCCATCTTCCCAGAATCCTCTCCCCACTCCAGCATCTTTGCCAACAAAACCTTAAATGAGATCACAAAGAGGCTGATAGGACTGAACGAACTGAACAACAATAGCCTGCTGGTGAGTCTGTCAGCCTTGAGTCTCTCTCCACTCCAGTCCATCCTCCACTCAGCTGTCAAAGTGCATTTTGTAATGTGCATGTCTGACCATATTAGCTCCACTCGTTAAACTCCAGGGGCTCCCTATTATCTTCAAGAAGAAATATAAAGTCCACTGGCATTTAATGCTTTTCACCTGATCCCTTCCAACCTTTCCTGGCTTCAATACACTACTGCCCTGCCCTTCCCCCCTTATTCTATAATGTAGTAACTCTGGCCTACTTACTGTTCTTCACACAGAACATACCATTTTTTGACTGTGCCTTTTAACCAGCTACCCAGCATGCCAGAAATTTTCTTTCCTTACCTCCCATTCCTATCTTCCTTCAAGATTCGGCTCAAATCCCACCTTCTGCCAGGGATTGTTTCTGGTCATATCCATATCCATTTCTGATGCTGAGCTATTGGATTGCCAAGGACTATGGTGGTAAGAATTTTCTTTTCCCAGAATTCAGTGGCCAAAGCTGCTGAGTAAGCAGGGCCTGCAGCCCCTGCAGAAGCTGTTGCTAGGCCACCTTTTCACTGGTGTTGCTTCCCTGGATAATGGCTTGGGGGACTGCAATGGAAGCAGGACAGGAAATCCAGGGGTATTAGCATTACCAGGCTCTCGGGCTTACTTGACTATCTATGGCAGCTGGTCTGTGGTTAGTATTGGTGATGTTGAGGACCTTAAAATGAGCCCCTTCTCAAAAGGCATTGATTCCTTCAGTGATGGCTATCGGGACCAGCCTGGAAGCAGGGCCAGTAGTATGGGAGATACTGCCATTCCTATCAGGGTCTACTTGGAGGTTGTGGTCCAGGTGGTCGCAGTGGGTTCACTTGCATGGCACGTGATGTCTCCTCTATCTCCTTCAGGATGCCCCAGAAAGACCAGGATTCCAGCACTGCCTAGTATACTTATTAGCTGTGGGACCCAGAGCAACTCACTTAACCTCTCCGTGCCTTAGATCACTCTCTAAAATAAATCTACCATAACAGTGGTGTCAAACTGAAATAGAAAGGGATCCCTGTAGAAGGCATAGTGACTTAGAAACAACAAATTAACATTAACTATGTTGCATTGTATTTTTATTTATTTTGTTAAACATTTCTCAATTATATTTCAGTCTGTTTCAGACTGCATTGGTAAGGGAGGCTGCAAACTGGACACCTTTGTACTATATCACAGAGAGTCTGAAATCTAAATTGGAAGACGGAAGTGCATTAAATTCAGCAACTACAACACGCCAGGCATTGTGCTAAGCCTGAAGATCCAAGGAGAGAAGTAAAACAGTCCCTGCCACTGAAGAGCTTAAAAGTATATATACAGGTATATGCAAACATGTGCAAAAGAGATACAAGGTGACCTGGTATCATCTCCCTTTTCTATCTGCTTGGTTTGAACTCCACAAAAGAGGAAGCCCTTGGTGTATGTCCTCCATTCCCCCCTTCCAGCTTTCTTTTGTGTGTTGTCTTCCCCTACTAGCTGATAAGCTCCTCGAAGTCAGGGATCATCTTTCTTTCCCTTACTTAGAGTTCAGTGTTTGACACACAGTAGGCACTTAATAAGTCTTTATTGAATTGAATTGAAGTGAACTGAACTGAACCTGGTGGGAGAAAGGGAGGCCCTTGCAGACTGGGGTGAGGAGGAAGGAAACAAAAACGACTTCATGCAGAAAGTGACATGAGATGAGCCTGAAAGAAACCAGGGATTCCAGGAGGTAGAGGTGGAAGGTGTGTGTTCCAGACATGGGGGACAGGAAATGAAAGCAAAGAAACAGGAAACAGAATATTATGTGTGAGGAATACCATGAAGGCCAGTTTGGCTGGACCATTGGATGCATGGAGGGGAATAATATGTATAAGCTGGAAAGGTAAGATAGGCTCAGATCAAGAAGAATTTTCAATATCAAATAGTAGGATTTATAATTGTTCCTAGAGGTAATATGGAGCTACCAATGTTGTGGTTTTTTTTTTTCTTTTTGAGGGGGACAAAGGAAAGCGCAAGGGAGAAGAAAGATTGACAAGATCAAATTTGTGCCTTAGTAAAATCATTTCTTTGTGTATGGAAAATGGATTGACAGGAAATACTTGACACAAGGAGACCAATGAGGAGTCCATCAAAGTAATCCAAGCAAGGGGTAATGAAGTTATGAACAAGGGTGGTGATTGTTTGATTGAGATAGGGATATATGTAAGAGATTCAGTTGAAGGGAGTAAAGATAAGATTTGACAACTGACTGGATATGTGGGGTGAGGGAAGGTGAGGGCTTAAAGATGACACCAAGGCTGAGAACCTAGGTAGCAAGGACAACAATATCCTTGAAAGAAATGGGGAAGTTTGGACTAGGTTTGGGGGGAGGAAGAAGAAGGGGAAGGAGTTTGTGAGTTCTATTTTGGATATGCTGAGTTCAAGTTCAAAATGTCCAACAGCAAGTTGGTGATATGAGACTAGAGCTTGAAAGGGAACTTAGAGATAGATATATAGATCTTGGAGGTGTCAGAAAAGGGATGATAATTAAACCCATAGGAGCTGATGAGGTCATCAAATGGAAGAGTAAAGGGAAGGAAGAGAAGAGAGCTAAATTACGAGTCTTGGAGTGTACTTACAGTTAGAGGGCATGACGTGGATGATAATCCAATAAAGGAGTCTGAGAAATATCAGTAAAACAGGAAGAAAAAGAATCAATGAGAGTAGTGTCCCAAAACCCCAAAGACATAGAGCATCCAGGAGAAGAGGTCAAATGTCAAATACTGAAGAGAGATTAAGAATGAGGAATAAGAAGGGGTCATTAGATTTAGTAATTTAAGAGATCAATGCTAACTTTGGAAAGATAAGGCTGGAAACTAGACTGCAGGAAGTTGAGAAGACTGCCAATAAAATAGTAGAGGCAATATGTGGTGAATGAACACCAGTCCTCCACAGCTGCTACAGCTAAACCAGATTAAAATGTAATTGGTAAATATTTAACAAAATAAGGAAAAATGAAAGAGGACATAGATAATGTTAATATGTTGTCTTCTATGTCAACATGCAGCTTTTGGGGTTCTTTCTGTAAGATTTAATGGCCCCATTTCTATCTAAGTTTGTCACCCCTGCTCTACATCAAGAGAACTAAAAAGATCTTGGGAGTTTACCTTAATTAGCATAAAATTATCAATAACTCAAAAAATGGTGGTTCTCTTTATCCACCTGAACATTATTTGTTTGATAGTTTTTATCCAAGAACAGCACATAAAAGATTATAAAGTTGAGGTCTTTGGTACAGAAGCACCATCCGAGCATGAATCCTAGTCCAATTGTCAGTATGTCTATACAGTAGTCAAGAAGGGGCCTCCACTTAGAAACCAGCAGGTTCTACAAAGTGCAACTTCCACAAACTGTTACCAACTTCTATAAAATTACTTCTCATAGGAATGGCAGCAATTGACCTGACTATTATAATCCCATTTATCTCAGTAAAATCAAAGGCAGTTTTTTCTCTTTCTCTGAAGATACATCAGTCTGCTGGCAAAAACCCTGAAGGGAAAAGAAGTACCATATGTCTCAAGGTGATAGACAAGAATAAATCTTTAGATGCTAAGTCTTTTCTATTTATTCTTTAACAAGAATGATTTTGCTTTGGAGAACAACACTTATTTGCCTCTTACTTAAGCATCGTGGTTAAACATAAACAAAGTATTAAAAACTGTGTAATATTTTGGATAAGTCACCTAATAGCAGCTATCACACCAGAATAACTGATTTGCCTATTAAAAAAATACATCATGCCAGAGAGGTTGTGAGACATATGCCCTAACCTGATTTGGTTCAGTATGTTCAATTATGATTCTTTGTTATCTGGAAGCTTTTTTAATTAATGTACAACTGTAGCTACAGTGAAATCATCACAATAAATTTATGAGTTTGAAAAAAAAGGAAAAAGCCAGCAAGACCTCTCCTATCATATTTTAAGACCTCCTACATGCTAGATAATAGACCAGCAACAGTTTTCCTGGTGACCCATCACCCAAAAAATGAGAAGAGAAGGACACTCAAGAAATAACAAACCGAATAAGTTTTATGGGCCTGTAATCACTTTAGAATGGAAGCTCTTTGAGGGAAGGGACTGCTACTCTCCACTCATTACTCTCACTCGCCCCATATATCCAATCTGTTGTTATTCTTGTTTCTACATCTGCAGCATCCATACTCCTGATGCACCCTGGTACAAGCCTACATCACCTCACACCCAGAAGATTGCAATAGCTTACCAGTTGGTACCCATTTTTCTAATCTCTCCCCATTCTAATCTATCCTCCACTCAGCAGCCAAAGTGATTTTCCTAAAGTACAGGTTGACTATATCACCTCTCCTAATAAACAAACTCCAGTGGCTCCCTGTTACTTTCATGGCCAAATATAAATACTGTTTGGTATTTAAATGTTCTTTACAACCTGGCATCTTCTCACCTTTCCAGTCTTCTTATATTTACTCCCCCATACAGACTGTACAGTCTAGCAATACTGGGCTACTGCATCTCCTTACCCTGTGCATTTTCACTGGCTGTGTCCCATGCCTGGAATATCCTCCCTCTTCACTTTCAACTTCTGTCTCCCCTGGCTTCCTTCAAGACTCAGCTCATATCCCTTCCTCAGGATTCTCTTTCCAGCCTTCCCAGGCCCACAAAGCTAGTGCTTTCCTTCTGAAATTACTTTCCATTTATATTACATATATTGTGTATGTACACAGTTATTTGCATATTGTTTCCCCCCCACTGTACCATTAGAATGTGATCTCCTTGAGGGAAGGGACCGTGATTTTTGCTTTTTAATGTCTCTAGCACTTAGCACAATGGCTGGCAGTAAATAAACTCTTAATAAATTCTTGGTAACTAACTCATTATCACTTTAGATCTATAATTGGGCACTGAAGCAAAGATGAACAATATGGAAGTAATGTTGGGAGGAGATGTGCAAAGCCATGAAACCTATTAGGGAGTTGTGAACTAGTCCAGCTATTTTGGATTTCAATTTACAATTATGTGAAGAAAAGTCACTAAGCTGTTCAAACCCTTTACTCAGCAATTCCCAGCAATTAATAGACATAAATCACAAAGAAGTCAAGGACAGAAAATCTGCTAGGTAGGTAGGTGGGCAGATAGATATAACACATCAAAATATTAATAGTAGTGCTGTTGGTGGCAAAGCACTAAAAACTAAGTATGTACCTATTGATTGGGGAATGGCTAAAAGAAAAATCTGATGGAATGTTTTTATGTAGTAAGATGATGAATACAAGGAATTCAGAAAAACATGGGAAATTCACATAAAACAATGAAAAGTAAGATAAATAGAACCAAGAGGATAACACACAATGACTAAAAGAACATTAAAAAGAAGTTTAACTCTGAATGATAGATTAACTATCGAAGATCCTAGAGGGGAGAGAATGAAGCATATTACCTCTTTCATGGTGGAGAGCTGTGGGTGATTCCTGGGACAGATCATTATATACACTGTTAGATACAATGTCTTTACCTGATGTTTTTCTTAATTGTTTTCTGTCACTACAGGAGGTTTAATCCAGAGTAGGGTGGGAAATGATTATTATATAAAGACAAAAGTCACCAATAAAAATTCTTAGAGGGAAGCAAAAACAAAACAAAACAAAGATCCAGGGATAAACCTGAACCTAGACATGATCCAAGTAAGAGCTTGCCAAAAGACAGGACACATTCACAGTTGCAAATATAGGCACAACAAACAAGCATCATGTTGGAACAATTTCCAACATAGAAAGCCACAAAAAATCATAGATGGACTGGAGACCCCAAAGGCACAGAAATGAAGGAAATCCTTCCAACCTTCTGCAGGGTGTGTGCTGGATTTGCTTTCCTGTCTAAGCCATTAACTAATCATGTGTTCTGAATGCAAACCAGCCTCCTTGCTTAAAGTCACGAAAGGACTTGAGGTCCTATATACTAGTTTTTTACATAGTACAAAGCTATGTGAGAAAAGAGGAAAGGGAGCCAGAAAGAAAAGGAATAACAAAAAAAAAAGAATACAAAGAAGTGTTGGAGAGCAGGAGAATACTACATGAAGACAGTGAATTCCTAGAGATGCACAAAAGATGTGTAGTCTTCCCATAAAGGATGAATGTAGAACTCTTGAAGTAGTAGCATGGCAAGTCAGCAAACTAACAAGCATTTATTAAGTACTTCGCTACATGCTTAATACTGTGCTAAGCACTGGGGATACAAAGAGTGAAAATCCCATCCCTGCCTTCAAGCAATTTACATCCTAATGAGGGAGAAAACATCCAGACAACTATTACATGTAAGATATATACAGTGTACATGGAAAGTAATCTCAGACGGATGGCCCTGTCTGGGATGAGGTAAAGCGTTACCTGGAAAGGCTTCTTACAGAAGGTGGGATTTAAGACAAACCTTGAAGAAAGCCAGGAAAGACAACGAAGCAGAAGTAAAGAAGGGAGAACATTCTTGGAGGAAAGCCAGGACAAAGGCATGGAGTCAGAAATGAAATGTCTTGTGTGATAAGAAGGCTAGTGTCACTGGATCTCAGAATATACAAAAAGGAATAAAGTGTAAATAGATTGGAAAGGTAGGAAGGGGACAGGTTATCAAGGGCTTTGAAAGTCTAACAGACCTGAAGTAACAGGGTTTATGGAATAGGACAGGTGAGATGGTCAGATCTGTAATTTAGGAAAATTCCTTTGGCAGCTGAATGGAAAATGGATCAGAGTGGGAGAGATTTAAAGCAACAAGGTCAAACTGCAAGCTATTGTAATAGTCCAGGCATGAGGTGCTAAGGCCTACATGAAGAATGGCAGCTGTATGAGTAGAGAGAAGTACAGGAGAAATGTAAGGAGGGTAGAAATGATGAGGCTTGGCAACAGATTGGATATGTGGGGTAAGGGTGAATGAGGAATCATCAAGGGAAATGGATATACAGCAATTCCTGGTGTGTCTCTAACTAGGAATATAGTAGTAGTCTCATATAGACCTGAAATGGCTAACTGGGAGGTGTGATATTCCTGACATATATAATCAAGAACTAACAAAGAGACTGGGAAGTAAGGTTAGCCTCTTGGTCACTCCCCACAATTGGGTACTTGTGTTGATTGTTTTGGTAAAGAAACCTAGTAGAATGCATTTTGATTAAGTCACAGGTAGGCAATTAAAGGGCATGGGGATATAAGTAGTGTTTTCATTTAATCTAGTAGATCTTAAAGGCTGTAGTTTTAGGAAGAAAAAGGGAGATACCCTAAGTGAAGAACAGGTGACAACAGAAAAGGTACCGATGAATATCTTCAGCCTTGACCTCTCTCCTAAGAACCAGTCCTATACTTCCAGCTGATGGGGTGATGGGACCTGGACCCCTAAAAGGAAAAGACCATGTTTTTGAAAACAACCCAGTTCTTGAATTTCCCTGACATATTTCTGCAGCCTAGAACATTGATGTCTCACCCAAGGCATCTGGCCTATCCCAGCCCACCTAGATACTTGAAAGTCTTTTCACAGTGGCTCTTGACCCACCCAAGACCACTTAACTCCTTTCACTGTCACACCTGGCCCACCCCAGGCTATTTACCACTCTTTAATCCCATCCAGATCTTTTCACTGTCCTTTTTTTTGTATATAAGTATCATTCTTACCCCCAGTAAGGTACAGATTCACTAGAAATCTCTGCACTATTGACATTACAATAAACCTTGCTACTTTGACTGAAAGAAGACTTGAGTGTGAGAATACAGACAGTGCCCTGTACCTTTATATTTTGGGATTCCCAGGGCCAAAACTCAGGACCAGTCCCCAAAATGCATCACAACCTCCTAGTGAGTATCTCCTGCTGTAGAGGTTAATATCAACACCTCTAACTCAACATGTCCAAAACAGATCTCACATTCATCTCCACTGTCTCTCCTATTAACTTCCCTAGTCCCTTAAATATAAAAACTCTTTGTTACCTCCCACATCTAATCAGTTGCCTGTCATTTCCATCTCCTCAAATATTTCTCATACGTATCCCTTTTTTACATGGAATATAGGAATAGTTTTTTTTTTACTGGTTTGCTTTCCTCCAGTATCTCCCCTCTCCAATCCATCTTTTACAGTGATACCAGAATAATAAAGGGTGTTCCAAAAGTCTTGGTGCCAATTTAAGCTTTATGAGCCTAACCATCAGCTTTAAAACTGTACTAAGACTTTTGGGACAACCTGTATTAATACCCACATGTGATCACACTCCTGTTCTGCTCAGAAACATTCAATGCATCCTCACTCTCTACTGGTAATGTCCAAACTTCCAATTCTGGTATTGTTCTAGATTTTCCATGATCGTAGGTATTATTCTTTTGTTTTGCCCTGCTTGGATTTGGGTCACAGTCCTGGTTGGCAGTCCTTGGGGGAGGAGAAGCATTGCTGTGGCAGATCCAACCTATTTTTCCACCGCCTTATCTGCCAGCCTTCTGTGGCCATGATAGGCTACATAATGTTCTATGAGCAAGTCATGTACTTTTCCTCTTTTACCCATGCTGCTCCCTTAGAAGGGAGAGTTGTCTTTCCTTCTCAGCTATTAATATCCTAACGATTTTTCAAAGCCCCACAAAATGCCACCTCCTCCACAAAAGTTTCCATGATTCCATATAACCAGATGCAATCTCTCCCACCTCTGAAGACAACAAGCATGTATTAAGTGCTTGCTCAGGCATGTGTGGCATTATGCCTACTTAAGCACCACCAGGCACTATACTAAGTATTAGGGATGCAAAGAAAGACAGGTGAAAGATAAGCCTCCAATCTCAAGGAAGTCACAGTCTAAAATAAAGGGGTAGGGGGCAACATGAAAACAACTATGTACAAATAAGATACGGATTCTATGGTGATAACCAACAAAGGGATGGTAGTAGCATTAAGGGGGATCTAGAAAGGCTCTTGCAGAAGGTAAGATTTTAGATAAGACATGGAAGAAGCTTGGTGGGGGGAGGAGGGGGAGAAGAGCCAAGATGGCATTATGAAAACAGGGACTCATTTCAGCTGTCCACCAAATCCCTTCAAACACCTGTAAAAAATGACTCTAAACAAATTCTAGAGCTACAGAACCCATGAAATGACAGAGTGAAACAAGTCTCCAGCCCAAGATGGCCTGGATGGTCGCTGGGAAGGGTCTATTGCACTGTGCTGGGAGCAGATCGCAGCCCAGCCTGGCCTGCTCCCGGACAGACCAGGCTGGAGCAAATCTGGAGGAGCAGGCCTCAGGGGCCTGGATCACTGAGCTGTGGCAGTTTCCAGACTTCCCAACCCACAAATGCAGCAGACAAAGTAGCAGGTCAGTAGGAAAACTACTGGACTTGGATGAAAAAAGGGCATGGTCCATCCCAGCCCTGAGGTGGTGGAGGTGGCTGCAGTGGTGGCAGCAGGAGTGTCTGCTTGCAGAGCTCCAGGCCCACAGATGGTGGGGGACATCAAGTGGCTGATGGAGTGTAAAGATCTCTTTGCAGGCACTGAGGCAGGATTCTCTTGCATTGCCCTGCTTGGATTTGGGTCACAGTCCTGGTTGGCAGTCCTTGGGGAAGGAGAAGCACTGCTGTGGCAGAGCTTCAGGTGACTGTGGAGAGGGAGTCCTCCTGGTGGTTACACGGCAGAAAGGAGTGCTTAACTCAGAGATCAGAGCACAGGCCAGAAGAGGGGTGTCATAACACCTCAGAATAGAAGTAGCTCTGAAAAAAGCAGTGTAAAACCCCTGAAGCTTGGGGCAGAGCACTCTCCACTCTGAAAGCAGTCACATCCTGTCAAAGAGCTCAAAAGGCAAGTAATTGGCTGGGAAAATGAGCAGACAGAATAAAAGAACTCAGACTGTAGAATCTTTGGTGACAAAGAAGATCAAAACATACAGCCAGAAGAAGTCAATAAAGTCAAAAAGCCTACATCAAAAGCCTCCAAGAAAAATATGAATTGGTCTCAGGCCATGGAAGAGCTCAAAAAGGATTTGGAAAAGCAAGTAAGAGAAGTAGAGGAAAAAGTGGGAAAAGAAATGAGAATAATACAAGAAAATCATGAAAAATGAGTCAACAGCTTACTAAAAGAGACCCCCAAAATGCTGAAGAAAATGACACCTTAAAAAACAAACTAACCCCAATGGCAAAAGAGCTCCAAAAACCAATGAGGAGAAGAATGTCCTAAAAGGAAGAATTAGCCAAATGGAAAAGGAGGCCCAAAAGATCACTGAAGAAAATGATGCCTTAAAAATTAGAATGGAGCAAGTGGAAGCTAATGACTTTATGAGAAATCAAGAAATTATAAAACAGAAGCTAGAGAATGAAAAAATGAAAGACAGTGTGAAATATCTCACTGGAAAAACCACTGACCTAGAGAATATATCCAGGAGAGATAATTTAGAAATAATTGGACTGCCTGAAAGCCATGATCAAAAAAAAAGAGCCTAGACATCATCTTTCAAGAAATTATCAAGGAAAATTGTCCTGATATTCTAGAACCAGAGGGTAAAACAGAAATTGAAAGAATGCATTGATCACCTCTTGAAAAAGATCCCCAAAAGGAAAGCTCCTAGGAATATTGTAGCCAAATTTCATAGTTCCCAGATCAAGGAGAAAATATTGCAAGCAGCCAGAAAGAAACAATTCAAGTATTGTGGAAACACAATTAGGATAACACAGGATCAAGCAGCTGCTACATTAAAGGATCAAAGGGCTTGGAATATGATATTCCGGAGGTCAAAGGAACTAGGATTAAAAACAAGAATCACTTACCCAGCAAACTGAGTATAATACTTCAGGGCAAAACATAGACTTTCAACAAAATAGAGGACTTTCAAGTATTCTTGATGAAAAGATCAGAGCTGAACAGAAAATCTGACTTTCAAATACAAGAATCAAGAGAAGAATGAAAAGGTAAACAGGAAAGAGAAATCATAAGGGACTTACTAAAGTTGAAGTGTTTACATTCCCACATGGAAAGATGATGTGTATAATTCATGAGACCTTTCTCAGTATTAGGGAAGTTGAAGGAAATGTATGTGTGTATATACACACACACACACACACACACACACACACACACACATATATATATATACACACACATACAGAGAGACAGAGAGAGAGAGAAACAGAGAGAGAGAGGGCACAGGGTGAGTTGAATATGAAGGGATGATATCTAAAAAAAGAAAACTAATGAGTGGAAGAGGAATATATTGGGAGAGGGAGAAAGGGAGAGATAGAATGGGGTAAATTATCTCACATAAAAGAGGCAAGAAAAAGCTGTTATAATGGAAGTAAAGAGGGCATAGGTGAAAGGGAATGAAAGGGAATCCAATGAATGAGCCTTGCTCTCATCCTATTTGGCTTAAGGAGGGAATAACATACACACTCAATTGGGTATATTACCCTACAGGAAAGTAGGGGGGAAGGGGATAAGAGGGGGCAATGAAAGAAGGGAGGACAGATTCAGGGAGGGGGTAGTCAAAAGGAAACACTTTTGAAAAGGGACAGGGTCAAAGGAGAAAACTGAACAAAGGGAGACAGGATAGAGAGAAATATAGTTAATCTTTTACAACACAACTATTATCGAAGTGTTTTGCATAACGATACACGTATAACCTATATTGAATTGCTTGCCTTCTCAAGGAGGTGGGGTGGGGAGGGAAGAAGGGAGAGAATTTGGAACTCAAAGTTCAGAAAACAAATGTTAAAAAAATTGTTTTTACATGGAACTGGGAAATAAGATATGCAGGCAATGGGGTATAGAAATCTATCTTGCCCTACAAGAAAGTAAGGAGAAAAAGGATAAGGGGGTGGGGTGATAGAAGGGAGGGCAGACTGGGGAAATGAACAATCAGAATACATGCCATCTTGGGGTGGCGGGGGAGGGTAGAGATGGAGAGAAAATTTGTAACTCAAAATCTTGTGGAAATGATTGTTGAAAATTAAAAAAATTTAAAAAAAAACAGAAAGAAGCTAGTGAAGCTAAGAGATAGAGCAGAGGAGAGAGAGAATCCCAGGCCTAGGGTACAGCCAGTTAAATATCCGAAGTCAGGAGACAGAAGTGCCTTATTCAAGGAAGAGCAAGGACAGTGACTCTGGACTGCAGGGTACATGTAGATGAATAAGGTGTAAGAAATCTGGAAAAATAAAAAGGAGACTGGTTATGAGGGGCTTTGAACACCAAACAGAGGGTTGTATATTCTATCCTGGAGATAACATGGAGCCACTTAAATTTATTGTCATTTTTTCTGAATATCATTTATGAAGATCTGCATTACAGATAACTGTGTATTTACAGGAATAGATCTAAGTAACAGCCATGAAAAATGAAGAAGAGACTGGAAAGGTAAACAACAAAATCAAAGAAAAACTCCACTGAACTCCTATATCACATAAAAAGATGGCATGAAGAGATGGGACTTGAAGTAAGGGCAGCTTTAGGACTCAAGGCCTCCTCATAGGAGATAGCACAAAAAAAAAAAACTAGGCCAAGGTCAGCACAATGGAAGCCAGGGGTGCTTTAGGTGGCAAGCCTCAAGCCAGCACAATCTCCAATGAACCTACTCCAGAGGTTAAGTCCTGGTGCCAAAGACTTCATAGATCTGCCAAGAAGTGGGAAGCATGATCCATTCTCAGTATTCTAAGACTTGTAACTGATCATTGCATTGATCAGAGTTCTTAAGTCTTACAGTGAGTTTCCTTTATAATGTTGTGAAACATTGTACAAATATAGTGATGGTATAAATTATTCTCCTGATTCTGCTCACTTTACTCTGAATCAATTCATACAAGTCCTCTTTGCTACAAATCTCTGTGATAAAGATTTGATATCCAAGATATATAGGGAATTGGTATAAATATAAGGAATGAGTCCTTCCACAACAGATCAATGATAAAGGATAAGAATGGGGGATTTGCAGAAGAAGAAAGTCATTCCATCACAAACCTTCTAAAATGCTTTTATACTAATAATTAGAGAAGTATAAACTTAAAACAACTCTGAGGTGCCACTTTACTACCAATAGATTAGCAAATATGACAACAAAAAGAAAATGACAACTGTTGGTTGGGAGGAGGGATGTCGGAGAATAGGCACACCGTTCTACTGTTGGTAGAGCTTTCTATTGGTCCAATCATTCTGGAAAGCAATTTGGAACTATTCGCCAAAAGTCACTAAACAGAATATTCTTTGTACAGTGACTCACTAGTAGGCTTATGCCCCCAAAGAAATCATAGAAGAGAAAGAATCTTTTTTTACAAAAATGTTAATAGCAACATTTTTGTTTTGTTTTTCTAAGCACCAAACTAGAAACAAAATGGGTGCCCATTAGTTAGGGAATGACTGAAAAAATTACAGTATATGAATACAATAGAACATTATGGTAGTATAAGAAATGATAGGAAGGACAGTAAGCCCTGACAGGTCCTATCCAAATTCCAAAGGCCCATAAATAGACTGTATCTGTCAACTAATGGCAAGCTTAGCTAAGATAAAGGAATCACATGATCAGAAGCTCAGCCACCAGGGAATAATTTTTTTTCACCCACAAAAACAAAGAAAGACTACTAGAAATATAGGGGTTGTGATAAATCAATCAACAAGTATTTATTAAACACCTATTATGAGCTACATACCTATGAAATACACACCTACGAAATCAAGAAATATATTGAATTCCCCCAGGGCTCTATAGTATTCCAAAAAATAAACAGGAAAAATATCCATGGTTAATAATTATATAATCCAATTATGTAATTTAAAATAAGCATTTTTAAACTACAGGCAGAATTTGGAAAGCACAAGGCTCCAAAACTTAGTTTAAAGTCAGCTGTTTGGAACTCAAAAGGCATTTTCCCATAGAAACAATGTTACACATGGTGGTCAAATTCCCAGGCCAACCCACAAAAGCCTATAATTTAGTTAAACTCAAGTACTAATAATACTAAGTTTGAGCTCTCTTGGTCCTGAGAGCAAGGAAGAAGAGAAAGAAAAATGTTTCCTTCCTTTTCTCCCCTCAATGCAAGGTCAACTGGTGTCAAAATTTTGAGTTCTACCATATTTATATTTGCCCACTTCCCATTCTGAAACCCTCCATGGCTTCCAAGTGCTCCTCTACCCTCATGCTGCCCTAAGCTTCTGAACTGTAATATTTTCATACCCATCTTGCCCTCCCCTTCAAAATGCTCCACGTTCTTATACTGCTTGAATTTCCCACATCAACAAAAAATCCTACTTCCTCAGTTCAGGAGCCTCAATTAGGTTTTTAAGGAGGAAAGTACTGTGCTTGAAATTGTTCATGTTAAATGTGAATGAATGTTAACTCCCTCAGGTATATATTTGTATTCTCATATAGTGTAATTCTTTTTCATGTTCCCCCATAAATCCTCCGATTACCTCCATTACCTTCTAGGTAATAAGCTGAAAAGCTTTCTTTTTTTCTTTTACAATCTCATTTCTGTAGGTAATATACCATAAGTAAGATTAACATCTCATACAGACATAATATGCTATAAAAAATCATTGCACCTACTCCTCTCTCATGTTTTTGGTAAAGTGCTCACGCTAACCATTCTCAAAGATTTTATGGAGATGAGAGACCAAGCAAGTGAGCTAGCCAATCAATGTTCCCTAAGTTTATTTAAAACACACACACACACACACACACACACACACACACACACACACACACACACATACCATCCATAGTCCTTTTCATTGTTTTGGTTATATGTCGAGAGATCTTTAAAATCAATGCCTCACTGCATATAGAAGCATGTTGCCCCAACACAGATTTCTATTCATATTTGTCAGGTCTAAAGACTATTACAAAACTTTGCTTTTTTAACTTTTGTTACTTCTTTACAAGGTATACTGAGTACAGAGGTGATATAGTACTAATGAAGTACTTTTATTAGTTTGATGATAACTCTTTTTTATGGTAGACTTGTTACATGTTATTTCTGTCCATTATCCTCCTCCTGGCTTTACCTATAAAAGCTTTTGGAATAATCTAACTTGGCTGGATCTCAGGCTTAACTTTCTATTTTCTCCTCTAGCTACTTTTTGGTGCTTTATAATGCTTTGTATACTTAAATCATCCTTCTTTTGGGGGGTAAGGGAATTTCATCAGTTTTGTAATTTCTTAGTGGGGATACTCCTGCCAAAACAGATCCACAACTCATTTATAGCTTATATTCTTAGAGAGCTACCTGAGGCAATGAGATGTTAAGTGACCAGCCCCAAAGTCACATGACTAGCATGTGTACAACGCAGAACCTGAACTGAAGTCCGGCCAACCTCCTTCCTCTCTATCGCACTACCCAAGCACTCATCCTTCTCCACGTTTTACAAGTGAGCTCATGTTATAAACCGAATGAAGAAAAAGCATTGATTAAATGCTTATTATGTGTCAAGTATATTACTGGAAATATATACTGAAAAGCAAAACAATTCTCTTAGAGAGACAACTTTTAATTAAAAAAGACTCTGCATAAAAGGAGAATGCAGCTGCAGTGTGGATGGAAAAGCCCGGTGTTAATTAGCATGCAGTGGTAGGGAAGATTTCATTTATTTCTTCATTGATGATAAACTTAGCTACTGTATCTCTCTTCCTCTGAAGATTAATGTTAATTCTCTAGCAAATGGCAACAACAGTCACTAACTTTATTTTCATTTCCCTTTCTGGGAAGGTGGAGATGAAAGCTTCTTTAAATATAATCCTTTTCATTTTAAAAATCTGATGTTTACCTTGACCCTTACTCCAACCAGCCAATTATCTGATTGCACACAGATCCCTGTAACTGCTGCATCTGTAACCAAGCATTTCTTTTCACTAGCTTCTAAACCCTCTGCAATCTGTCTTCTGTCCTCATAATTCAACTAAAACTGCATTTTCCAATGCAGTGATCTCATTGCCACATCTAGTGGCCTTTTTCCAATCCTCATTTTTCTTGACCTTTCTGCATCCTTTGATAACATAAATCACCCTCTCCTCTTGGATATTCTTTCCTCTCCAGGTTTTCATGACACTGCTGTCTCCTGGTTCTCCTCCAATCTATTTGACCATTACTTATCAATCTCCTTTGCTAGATTTTCATTTAGGTCAGACCCACTAATCACCACTGTCCTCCAGGGCTCTGTCCTGGGCCCTCTATACCATCTCACTTGGTGATCTAATTAGCTCCAATGGATTCCACTATCTTCTCCAATCAGACGATTCCAAATCTACATACCCAGCTTTAACCTCTCTCCTGAGCTCTACTCCCACATTACCAACTAACTGCCTCTTGGACATTTAAAATTAGATGTCCCCCTAGGTATCTCAAATTCAACATATCTAAAACAAGCCTCATTATCTTTTCTTCCTCCAAACTTCCCTGGTACTCTCACATGCACCATCATCCTCCCAGTAATCCAGGCTGGCAATCTCAGTGACATCCTCTAACCACCCATACTAATACCCTACAAATCCACTTTGTTGTCAAATCTTGTGTATGTATGTATATGTATATGTACACATATATGCATACATGTGTATATATGTATACATACATATATGTATTATGTGTGCATCTCTTGCACAAGCCCTCATTATCTTTTCAATTAGCCTCTCTAACTAATGCTTTTTCCTACTCCAATCTGTGCTCTACTCAGATGCCAAAATTATTTTCCTAAAATACCACATCACCACATCTTCAAGATGAAATCTGAAGTTTCTATTTGGCATTTTGAGTTCTTCATAACCTGGCCCCTTCCTACCTTTTTCATCTTTTTATGTTTTATTCTGCTCCACACACTCTATGATCCAGCTGCAATGGCCTACTTACAGTTCCTCAGACACAACACTTGATCTCTCAACTCCATACCTTCGCCTGGGCTGTCTCCCAAGCCTAAAATTTTATCCTACCTCACCTCCATACCCTAGCTTCCTTGTATTCCTATAAGACATAGCTCAAATCCCACCTTATGCAGGAGGCCTTTCTTAGTCCTTCTCCCCCACTCTTCGTTCAGTCATTTCAGTCATATGCAACTCTTCATGACCCAATTTGGACTTTTCTGGGCAAGGATACAGGAATAGTCTGCCATTTCATTCCCCAGCTCATTTTACAGATGAGGAAACTTAAGCAAACAGGGTTAAGTGACTTACTTAGGGTCACACATCTAGTATCTGAGGCTGGATTTGAACTCAGGTCTTCCTGACTCCAAGCCTAGCACTCTATCCACTAGACCACCTAGCTGCCTGCCTTTCAATTACAGTTTTATTTGTACACAGTTGTTTTTAAATATATTTTTATTTTATTAAATATTTCTCAATTACAGTTCAAAGAATTTGTAAGTCATTTTTTAAAATTTGAGTTCCAAATTCCCTACCTATCTCTCACCCCCCCAAACCCTTGAGAAAGCAAGTAAAATAATATCAATTATACATATGAAGTCATACAAAACATATTGCATATCAACCATGTAAACATACATACACAACACAAAACCAACAAGAAAAATTAAGATTAAGAAAAATTAAAAGTATGCTTCAATTTGCACTCAGAGTTCATCAATTCTGTTTCTGGAGATGGACAGTATTTTTCATCATGAGTCCTTTGGAATTGTCTTTTAGGGGTGGGGAACCCACAGCCTTGGGACTACATGTAGTCCTCTAGATCCTCAAGTGCAGCCCTTTGACTGAATCCAAACTTCACAGAACAAATCCCCTTAATAAAAGGATTTGTTCTGTAAAACTTGGACTTAGTCAAAAGGCCAACCCCCAGGACCTGGAGGGCCACATGTGACCTCAAGGCCACAGGTTCTCCACTCTTATAGATCATTGTATTGATCAGAGTAGCTAAGTCTTTCACAATTGATCATCATTATAACATTACTGCTGCTGTGTACAATGTACTCCTGGTTCAGTTCACTTCACTTTGCATCAGTTAATATAAGTCTTCCCAGGTTTTTCTGAAACCACCCTGCTCATCATTTCTTATAACACAATAGTTTTGCATCACAATTATATACCCCAACATGTTCAGCCCACCTGATGGATATCCCCTCAGCTTCCAATTCTTTACCACCACTAAAAGATCTGCTATAAATATTTTTGCATATATGGGTTCTTTTCTTTTTTCTTTGATCCCTTAAGGCTACAGACCTAGTAATGGTATTGCTGTATAAAAGGATGTACACAGTTTTATAGCCCTTTGTGCATAGTTCCAAGTTGTTCTCCAGAGTGGTCGGACCAGTTCATAGCTCCAACAACAGTGTGTTAGTGACACTATAATCTTTGCCTCTCTTTGTATTCCCAACACTTAGCACAGTGCCTGATATGGTAAGTGCTTCAAAAATGCATCTTGACTGACTGACTTGTAAGGATGCAGTCAGTTTTCCTTTGGGTGATGTTGTTTGATACTTAGCATATTCCAGTTTTGTTTTTTGGAAAATGTATTATTGATATATAGATATGGAATTTTGGGGTTGTCTATAACTTTTGGAGTTCCTTTATGATTGATCAATCTCAAACCCTATTTTCCAGTATCACATTTTCCAACCTCCCTTCTACCTATTTTGGCAAGAAAATAACCAAAAACTAAGTCAAATATTGACTTACTTTGGGAGGTCTTGTCAAGCCCTTCACAGATATCTACTTTTTCATTATGTGAAATTGATGTTGGCATACTATCTGTAATTATCTTAATGGAAGTCTGTTTCATTACTCTCAATATATATAATACAAGTCATGATGTTAAAATGTCCACAGAAATTCTGTTTCTTAGTGCCGTCAGAAGCACAATAAACCAACTCTGACAGTTCTTTTGTCTTTTGAAGAACCTGCAAGTCATCTTTCCATTTGGTGGTAACATATTTTGCATCTTCTGATTTCACTTATACTGAATAGGGATGTTGTACATTCCCTCTAGTTTAGTAGGATGTCGGCTTGTTGGTCATTAGACAAAATCACACATTTAGAAGACTAAAAGCTAATGTTAACCAAAAGTTAAAAAAGCAAAGTTTTGTAATAGTCTTTAGACCTAACAGACATGAATAGAACTTTGTGTTGGGGCAACATGTTTCTATATGCAGTGAGGCACTGACTTTTAAGATCTCTCAACATACTATCAAAAGAATGAAAAGGACTATGGATGGTGTGTGTGTGTGTTTTAAATAAACTGAGGGAACGTTGGCAACTACTAGCTCATTATGTATGGATGGAGATAAATTATGTATATACACAATGGGAGCTAATGGCATTTTGTGTAATATGGTAATACGGTTACCTTTATTTTATGAAATCAATTGCAACCAAGACTCCTGTAAATTTTGGCAAAGTTAGTTATTCCTATTTTCCCTACTGACTTTAATCATTAAAGCAGAGATCTGGACATATGCTGCCACAAGGGAAAAATTCTACCTTGCAACACAGCCAATATGCCTCGGGTATCATTTCGTACCAAAAAAATCACTTTTCTTTCTACAATCTCAGATCTATCATCCAGCTTCAACCATACTTCTCTTTATTGCCTCCACTCCCAACATACAGAGAGAGAGAGAGAGAGAGAGATACCAAAGAATACATTTCCTTCACCTAGCACAGGGTCTATCACATGATAAATATTTCTGCTAAACACTAACTCTGTAACTGCAGCTCCCAGAACTCTGTTCTTTACCCCCTTGTTTGAATTTAATATTTATAATATTTAATGGTCCATTTAGACAAAAGAATCCACAAGCATTATCTAGTACAATTTGCTCTCTACAGATCAAGAAACTGAAACTTGAAGGAAAGTTATTTATTCAACGGTGTGGCATCATATTTCATCAGAAGGAACATGCATAGAGTACATAGGTGTGCTCTACCCAGAAAATTCCTAAAGTTAGAAAGGCCTGAGGTTATGCAATAATAATTAGATCCTTGCTTTATCAGTTCTGTAAATTTTTAAAAGCTATACTAGCCTTTCTTAATCATTATCATCTTAAATTTATATAAAATTTTATAACTACTCAGAATTTTATATTATATATATATTATCTCCTTATATACTACATATAACATACATGGTTTTATTGATCAACAATACTCTCTTTTGAGGCAGATATTACATTATTATGCCCATTTTACAGATGAGAAAACTGAAGTCCCCTCCAGGACTTTATAAATATCAAGACTGCCCAAAAAAATTGCAAAATGCAGGATTTTTACTAATTTACTAATTACTGGTATAGTAGAATTTACTTGACCATTTTTTGAAGATTTTTTTTTGCTTCAGAATTCAAAGCAAAAATAATTTGCAGAAATTACTGTAATAACTGCAACTTTCCATCAGTTATAACTTGAATTCTAGTATCTATCAACATGCTGAAATGACAATGAAACCATCAGTCTAACAGATAAATATGAATATAGGTTGGAGTGGGGGCAGGATTGGAGGGAATAATTCATAACAATCAACTATCATAACACTAGGAGATGGAAAGAGCCTTCTAGCAACTTCCATATTCTATATGATGATAATTGACAAGGAAACATGGTGGTGAAATGTGCATGCCTTCATTCATTGACTCAACAAATAATCATTAAACCCTATATTCCAGGATATGAGGATATGAAAACAAAAATAACAGTCCCTGCCCTCTCTCTCCTCTACCCCCCTTTCTCTCCCACTTTTTTTTAGTCACATATTCAGTAGGCTTCCAATGTGATTAGCACTTCTGTATAGCAAAATCATGATGCAAAAAGTGGGGGATTTTCATAAGCTAATTGAAGCACTTGGGAAGAGGGAAAGTATGTGCCCTGGTCTCAGGAGACAGAAAGAAGGTGATAATTCTGCCCTGGAAGGTTTGAACAAATAAACTTGTGTGAAAGAGTTAAGTTCACAACTAAGGAAAAGATTTCCAACTTCTCAATCTAGAGGGGGAATGTGCAAGTAGGATAAAGATTCAAGCTAAATAACTGAGGAAAAGTAATGCAGTGAGCAGAACAGGTGCTAATAATTTAGCCCTAATTTCACAATTTGAACAGTTCATTCAATTTAACAATAAACAAATATTTATATCATTTAATGAAAAGGGAAATAGCACCATTTTGTTGGTAAAACAGATTAAGTGAGCAGGCTCCCATTTTTATTTGTCAACATCTTCGTTCTATCCATCCTAATGTTAAATATTTTGATTTCTAGAGCAATATAAATGTACATAGTACATAAAAGAAATAAAGTGACATATAAGATACATAAATGACAAATTCCATTTAATAAATATTGGTTTGGCCAATATTATATTACTACGTACAGAGCACTATGCTCAGTATTGTGGCAAATAAGAAGTTTAGGTTATTTTTCCTCATGAAGCTCACAGCTAAGTAACAGGAATAGATACAAATAAATACACATCATCACACATACACATCATTTTTTCCATGATTATCTGGTAGGTGAACAAAGGATGAATGTGCATTCTTGTGTCACCTGTCCACCATTGTGGATAAGAAGCCTGGAAGGCTTCTTGAAAGAGATGAGATTAGGAAGGTTCTTCAGAACCTGGGTCCTTCATATTTTTTACATGAATCAATCATTCACACCTGCACTATGGGAGTTCAGTATAAAAACACCACAGATCAAAAAGCATTGAAACACCTTTTTTTCCCTACTGAAATAAACTCTCAGAGCTAAGAAAAGAAATATACTACTCATGCTGATCATTCTGGGAAAGAAAGTAACTCTATGTTAAAGGCACCCCAATTCTGTTTTGAACTTTCAAAACTGCAGGCGTGTTGAATAGAAGAGTTGTCAGCAAAGCTAAGGAGGGGCTGCAACACCGATAACTAGAAACATGTGTGAGGCAGTTTGAACAAGAGCAAAACTTACTCCGGTGATTTATCATTCAGCTGAGGTTTCAGTACGTTTACACTAATAGTCCCTGAAGGTAAAAAACCTTTATTTTAAAATTATTTCAAATAGAGTCATGGAACTGAAAGCAATTCTGGGGCATCTGTGTTATTTGTCAAAATAATTGCTCTATAAAGCATCTAATATTTTAAAATGTATTCCATACACAGAGCATCTGATATAAGAAATTGCTCCTCACCAACTTGAAAATGTTACTCATCCCATTTTTTAGTTGTCTGAAAACTGACTTAAAAGTTTTATTCATATATTTTAATGGAATAGGTTACACACTTTACTAACTGAAAATACAACTGATTATATAACTTCAATATCAAAACATCTGCAAAATGGAATATTCTAGAAGAAAATAGCTATTCACAAAGAATTTTTTATTGCAATAGACAAATCTTTCATATTTTATGCCTGCAAAATAGAAGACAACACAATTTTTTTCACCACTAGTCTCAGTTAAGTCTAAGTGCACATTTCCATGAGAGAAAGAGTTCAGGCTTCTCTCAGTTGCAACACTGGGTAAAACAGCCTTGGTGTGGTGAAGACAGTTCCATAGGAACAATATTTATGTATTGGCTCTATGCACTATGGTGACAGCAAACAGGCTGTCACTCAGGGGAGTCAAAGACACTGGATCTCACATGCTTGCTTGGACAGTCACCAACGCTTTGATTTTCACTTTCGGCAATTAGCCAAATGACATCACAAGGCAGTTTACAGACATTTATAGGGCAGTTTCATTATAATGTATTAACACCATTATTAGATGACATTAAAATGACATCATTATGCCACTTTGTGTTAGATGACATTGAAGTAGCAACATTATGCAATGTATGCCTCTACGGGGTCAATCCAGACTTTTGGCATGGCAGATACTGTTCATGTCTACATTTATTGAAGTTTTACTAGAGAAAAGAACAATAATGTAATGTTCAGATATACATGTATTTGTACACATAGAGTGTTTAAAATCCATGCATCCTCGATCTTATTTTGCTACATATATGGAACACTAGTGAACATGAGTGTGAACACATAAGAAAATGTACATTCAATATATATACCAGGATGAAAACTATTATATTACATTTCAAAATCTTAATTTCCCACAGAAATTCTTCAAGTTCATCACAGAAACATTTAGCAAACATAGGCTTGAACAAAGAAGGGGCTAGTATAATGGAATGGACACTGGATTTGGAATTTGAGGATCAGGGTTTGAATAACGACTCTGTCATTTGCTATCTGTGTGACCTCGGGTAAGTGATTTCCCCTCTTTGGGCCTCAGTTTCCTCATCTATAAAATGAGGATGGATGTAATTTTTTAATGTCTCTTGTAGTCCAAGATCCTAAAGGCCTTCACATCCAATATAACATAAGTTGTTAAAAGGAAATGATAAAATAATGTGGTTTTCCTTAAGAATGAAACTAGTCCTTATCCACAAGACAAAAGAGAAGTACAGGTGTTGAGATTTTTTTGCTGTCATCTTGTTTTGGGGTTTTTAAAAGAGCATATACCCACATCCTTGTGATCTGTATTATATGCTCTCTCTATTCTGCAGAGTCTGCAAAGCAAATTGACTACAGAATAAGAAAACTGAAAGAAGCAAAAGAATTATTTTATCCAGGCCCTGAGAAACACAATGTTGGAGAATTTATGCTACCTGTTTACTATGAAAATCTAGTAGATCTCCCTGCCTAAAAGAAGCCATAGCAACCCAACAAAGAGAAAGTTAAATTTTAACTCTCCCAGATATGTCATTGTTAGAGTTCGAAATTACACTGAAAAGGAAAAAAGGGCATTTCTCCGGTTTCCAGAGCCAAGAAGAATATTGAGGTGTTCTAGAGGTAATTTCCATTCATGTAGGTAGATAGACTCGATGAACCTTAAGGTCCCTTCCAGATCTGAAATTAGTTTCTGTGATTCTACTCTCATCAATCTTAACAGAGCTGCTACACTACTCCTTCCTCAAATACTATTTTCATCATCTCACTTTGTATGATATGTTATAATTCAACATCACATAAGCCCCTCAATCAACCATCTAACCAACAAGCATTTATCAAGTTCCTTCTATGTGCTAGGCAGTAGGGATACAAAATTCAAAAGTGAATCACTCCTTTGCCTCAAGGAGTGTACATGTTCAGTAAATACAGGAAATATACAAACAAGAATACATGGTCAGTGGAACACTAACAACTAGAGGAATCAGGAAAGACCTATGAAAAGAACTGGTACTTAAGCTAGCCTTGAACCGCCCTTAGAGATTCCAAGTCACAATGATAAGGAGAGACAGTGTTCAAGGAATGGGGCATGGTCTGTGCAAAGGCCAGGAGGAAACAAATAGAAAATTTTGTATGGGGAACAGCCAGCAAGAAAGTTTGGTTGGAATACAAAATAAATGAGGATGAGGAATGTGTAGTCAACTTAGAAAGAGGCTGGAGACATAATGTGAAAGGCTTTAAATATTATATGAGGGAACTTGTATTTTAACCTAAAGACAACAACGAGTTCCTGAATCTTCTTGGGCAAATGAATAGCATGGTCAGACCTGCACTTTAGGAATATCAATTTGGCAGGCAAGTGAAAGGTGGTTTAAGAAGCTTTCTTCCCCACCCCCACCCCCCCAAAAAAGAAACTGGAAGCAGGGAATCCAATTAGGAGGTTATTGCAACAGTCCAGGCAAGAAGCATTAAGGACCTGGATTAAGGTGGCTGGGGTATAGAGAGAAGGATACAGATGTGAGAGATTATGAGGACGTAAAATCAACAAGACTGGGCAACTGATTAGATATGGGGCATAAATGACAGTGAAGAATCAAGAATGACTCATGTTGCAGTTCTAGACGAGTGGACGAATGGTGGTGCCCTTGAGAGAATAGGGAAGTTAAGAAGAGGGTTAAGTTTAGATGAAAACGTTAAAAGTGCATATAGAGACAGAGGATTAGAGCCCAGGATAGTAGTGAGAGCTAGAAGAGCAATTTGTGAACTATGTGCATGGAGCTGAATCCATAGATAAGGGGAGAGAGGGGGAGAAAAAATAAAGATGAGGAAAGGACCAATACCCTGCCCTCTTTCCAGCCCAAATCACCTCTTTTTTCTCAACAGAATCCCTTAATTTCCAACACGCCAATCTTCTCGAATCCTTTGCTTTTTGGGGCTTTTTTTTGAGGGGAGAAGGCAGGGCAGTTGGGCTTAAGTGACTTGCCCAAGATCACACAGATAGCGTGTCAAGTGTCTGAGGCTGGATTTGAACTCAGGTACTCCTGATTCCAGGGCCAGTGCTCTACTCACTGTGCCACCTAGCTGCCCCTTTCTCAAATACTTTGTACAGAATTTGTTAATCCCCTGCCTGAAATTATCTTTGACAAATTTAACCTTCTTCAAGGAGCCTTCCTTGATAACCCACTATGATGGCAAATTTATTTACTTCCCAGCTCCTCAGTATGATTACATGTTTGGGTAACAAGACTTCCAATCGAGCCTGGAGCATTCTGCCTGCCACTAATGTGGAAGCATGGGGGCAGTTACATAGCTAAGTGGATATAGCACTGGGCCTGGAGTCAAGATTTGAGTTTGTGTGTGTGTGTGTGTGTGTGTGTGTGTGTGTATGTGTACACATACATATATACATATATACACATATACGTATATATGTATATACATATATATTAATAAAAGTACATATCTCCTCTCAATTCACAGAGCTGCCACCTTCACACAGGCCTTTATCACCTCTTGCCTTGACAAATGCAGCAGCCATATGATTGATCCTGCTTCTTCCAGTCTCTCCCCACTCTAAACTGTCCTTTACTCTGCTGACAAAGTGAATCACTGACCATGTCACTTTCCTAACTCAATAAACTCCAAATGGCTTCCTATTATCTTCAGAAACAAATACAAAATGCTCCATGTATCATTTCAAGCCCTTGCAACTTGCTACATTTCAAGTCTTCTTACATACTCCACAATCCAGCTACAGTGGCCAATTTCCTGCCACATAACTCTATCTTCTGAGTCAGTGCCCTTGTACTGACCATCCTCCGTACTGGAAATGATCCCCTAGCTCGCCTCCACCTCTTAGCTTCCCTAACTTACTTCAAGACTCAGCTCCTTTCTTGGTGCCTCCTGCTATTAATGCCTTGCTTCAGAGATTACCTAATCTTTTACATTTTTATCTCCCCCATTAAAATTGAGCTTCCTAAGGGCAAAAACAGTGCTTTTTGTTTTTTTTACATCCCTAGCACTTATCAGAGATCTTGGCACGTAGTAAAATAAATTCTTGCTGCCTATCTAATCTCAGAGGTCCCCTATTCTAAATGAATCCTTTTTATGATATCCCCAAAAGAAATCCAGTAATCTACACTTCCAGTGATGAGGAGCTCACCACTTTACAGAGCAGCTTATTTCCATTATGGCCAGCTCTAAATTTTAGGAAAATTATCCTAATGATAATTTAAATTCTGCCTTTCTGTAGTTTCTAACCATTGGTATTCCTTTTATCAAGGAAAACAAGGATTTATAACCTGAGGTCCATGAATTTAGATGGGGAAAAATATCTTTATTTTCGCTAATCTCTAAAATTCCAAGTGGGCCCATAGGCCTTACCAGATCATCAAAGCGGTCCAAGACACAAAGTTTAAAAGCCTGGGATTTACTATTGATTAGAGAAATGCAAATTAAAACAGGTCTGAGGTATCACCTATCACCTAACAGCTTGGCTAATATGATAGAAAAGAAAAACAACAAATGCTGGAGAGGATGTAGAAAAATTGAGATCCTAATGTACTGTTGTTAGAGCTGTGGACCAACCATTCTGAAGAACAGTTTGGAACTATGCCCAAGGGGCTGTAAAACTACGTATACCCTTTGACCCAGCAATACCACTTTTCAGGACCGTATCCCAAGGAGATCAAAGGAAAAGGAAAAGGATCTATATGTACAAATATATTCAACAATTCTTTTTGTGGTAATAAAGAATCGGAAATTGAGAGGATCCTCATTAATTGGGGAATGGCTGAACGAGCTGTCATATATGATTGTGATAGAATACTGTTATGCTGATGAGAGTGATGCTTTCAGAACTGATACAAAGTGAAGTGAGCAGAACCAGGAGAACACTGTACACAGGAACAGCAATATTGTAACAATGACCAGCTGTGAAAGATTTAGCGACTCTGACCAATACAATGATCCAAGACAATTCAAAAGGACTCATGATGAAAAAGGCTATGTACCTCCCGAGAGAGAACTGATGTACTGAGTACAGATTGAAGCATAATTTTTTCAGTTTCTCTATTTTTCTTTTTGCAAGATGGCTAATATGAAAATGTTTTGCATGCTTTCACATTGCTTGCCTTCTCAATGGGTAGGGGGCAGTGGGAGGGAGAGAAAGAATTCGGGACTCAAATTTTTTTTAAGTGCATACTTACAAATAAATAAATAGATAAATAAATGGTGTGTCTGTGTGTGTGTGTGTGTGTGTGTGTGTGTGTGTGTGTGTGTGTGTTGAAAACAAATAAATGAGGGGCAGCTAGGTGGCACAGTGAATAGAGCACCAGCCCTGGAGTCAGAAGGACCTGAGTTCAAATATGACCTCAGACACTGGATACATTTACTGGCTGTGTGACCTTGGGCAAGTCACTTAACCCCAATTGCCCTGCCTTCCCCCCTCCAAAAAAAAAAGAGAAAATAAACAAATGAAAAGCCTGTGATCTAGAGACACCCAGAAAAAGTCTAATCTCTTTTCCATATGACAGCTTTTCTAATATTTGATAACCATTTCCCTGAGACTTCTCTTCTCCAGGGTAAACATTCCTAGCTCCTTTGATGTACCCTCCCATGACAAGGTCATAAGTCTCTTCACTACCTTCACCTTCCTTTTGACATGGCTCCAGTTTTTCAGGGTGTCTACTAAAATGGGACCATTGAAATGAAATATGACATTTCTGAGAGGATCTAATCAGGCAGAGAATACAATACTTTCTACCAACGTAGCCCAAGATTACAATGACTATTTAGCAGTCGCCTCATGCTCTGGACGCATAAACTGTACAGGCAGCCCACTGAAACTCCGAAGTCTTTTTTTCTCATTAACTGCTTATATAACCATGTTTCCCCTCTCCTGTCCTTGTGAAGCTTATTTTCTGAATCTGAATGTACAACATTTCTATCAAATTTCTATTATCTATTAAATATCTGTTAAACATAATATTATATTTCATCATTGCAGCCAATCAGGCTTTTGTTTTTGTCACAATTCAATTTTTTTTTCTAAACAGGAACAATAGGCTTCCATTTTAATAGGGTTTACATGAAACACTGCAATTTGGTTATGCTTTCAAAAGCCTTTAAATAGGCACACAAATCTACTTATATATTTGCCTAATATGTGAGAGAAAAGCAACAGGTATCACTGGACAGAAAGAAGAGAAACTTATTTGCATGGACGTAGATGCAAGCAGAATAGAAAATGCTACTGCTTTTTTTATATGCCCTTCACTTTTATTCCAGAAGTGTTTTTGTTATTGTTGTTATTTTGGGGGGTGTCTGGTTGGCTGCCCCTAACTACAAAAATGTATCCTTTTCCTGGAAACAGTGCCAGGGAAAGAATAATGTAAAAATTAAGAGATCTGGGTTCTAATCTCATTTCAGTCACTAAACCTCTGTGTGATTGAGCAGTGAATCAACATTTACTAAGTGCTAATTATACATCAGTGAATATACCAAACACTAGAGATACAAAGATAAAAATGAGTCAGTTCCTTCCCTCAAGAAATTTACATTCTAAAGCATTCTGAGCTTCCTGGATTTCTTCAACCACGGAATGAAAGTACTGGACTAAATAATATGTAGAATCCTTCTCAGTTTTAAAAACTGCTTACTCTCTAATTCAATTCATTCAACAAACACTTATTAAGCACCAGGCACTAAGTACTATGGATACAGAGAACTCACTGGTCCTCAAAATCATGATTGATAATGGCAGAACAAAGCAGATGAAGGTAAAACAAAACACATTGTTTGAAAGATATCAGACAATCTCTTCATTGATTTAACAGCCTGAAGATATGAACATGCTTAGAATAATCATTTCTGCCAGGTGCTCTGAAACAGGGAGGGAAAAAAAATCAGACAAATACATGTGCAGAGACATGACATTTGTCTTTCATAAGACTCCTGGGAAACTACTTCCAATCATCTACTAGCTATATGCGTAAGGATAACCAAACATTTACCAGCTCAACAAAATAACAAAGAAGTATAATGTCCCCTCAAAAAGGACACAAAGAGTAACTAATAAACTAATATGCTTTACTATTAGTCCGGTATTCATAGTGGCTATATTTTTACTTTGGGCTAGTGGTTATTCAAAGGCATAGGACAAAAGAAGTAAAAGGATCTATGTCTCAAAGAATGTCAGAGATAGAAGGGATCTCTGAAGCTACCCAAGGTTCAACGAATACCTAAATTAAAAACAGAAACAAAAACAGAAACTTCTCTACAACAGTGGTGTCAGCCTCAAATAGAAATAGATCCTGATGGCGGTAGACTGAAAATAATAAAACAACATTATCTATGTTGTATTTTTATTTATTTTGTTAAACATTTTCCAATTGCATTTTAATCAGGTTCCTCCCACTCAGGTTTTGTGGAGACCAGGCGAGCCATGAGTTTGAAACCTCTACTCTACAACATATCTGTCTAGTCATTTAATCTTTGCCTGAAGATCTCAAGTAAAAGAGAATCCACTACCTTACGAGCCAGCTAATTCAACTATGAGATAACTCTAATTGTTAGGGAACCTTTCCTTACATGGTACAATGAAAAGAATATTGGGTCTAGAACCAGAGGGAACTGGATTCAAATCCCAGCTTCAGCCACTTGAGCTTCCTAGGGCTCAGTTCTGTCATTTATAAAATGAGGGGCTGAACTAGATCATCTCTAAAGCACTTTCTAGCTCCACCATCTACCTAAAGCTGCTCCTTTGCAATTTTCACCCTGTTCCTTTTAGTTCTCCCCTCTTGGATAAAGTAGAATATATTTATCTAATCCCCCTATTAAACAGCCTTTCAAATACTTGTTCTCCTCTATGTCTTTTCTTCTTCAAGATAAACAACCACAGTTATTTCAGACAGTTCTCACAGAGCAAGAAGTTGACTCTCTTTACTCACTGCCCTCCTCTGGATGGTCTTGAGATTATCGTCCTTCCTAAAATGTTGTAGGTAACCAAGACCAAACATGTTTCAAATGTGGTCTGGCCAAGGGTCCAATATGTTAACTATTGCTCCCAGCTTTGCAGTAACTAAAAATTGGATACACATCAGATTGATGCTTTTATCTAAGTTATTGATACAAACTTTTACATAGCATACGATCAACTAGAGATCCCTGGGAGTATTCCACTGGAGTCTTCCTGCCCTTACGAATTGACATCACCTAGTAAGGTACATAGGGTGTGCAGGAGGACCAACACTTCTGGTGTGAGGGCTTGCTGAGCCCTTTTTAGGGCTGCTCGTCCACCTTGGATGTCCAACCAGTCACCCAGCTCTCACCTGTGGCTCCAAGACGCTGTAGCATGCATAGCAGTCACACCCAGCCCCATCTCGGCAGATGAGCTAAACCAGGTTGAGGGTAACCAAAAGGCCTCAAACCTGTCGGTAAATTAGGGGGATATCCACCCAAAGCATGTGAAGACTTCCCCAAACATATGAAGACTTCACCTCGATGGCATGGAATGGAACAATTTGTTCCAATGGCCATGAAGACAGCTGAAACAGACACTGTGGGGTACTTAGAGCACTGCATCCTGGGCCATCAACAGTTATCTGGACTTTTGTCTTGCCACTGGATTTCCATGACACTGGAAAAGAGGGTGAGGCTGATGACTCTGTGCAACTCTGCCTCACTTAAATCCAAATGATGTGCAAGCAAGCCATCACCCTCTGATGTCACTGGTCCTCTCTGAAAATGAAGGACAGAACAACAATAGCAGCAGCAGCAACAGATATCACCTAGTTCAACATCCTCACTTTTTTGGCAATACAAGGACTAGAGCTCATACCTTTTCACTCCTAGTAGAAAATTTTTCACTAAACTCTGCTGCCTCTAGCTTGGTGACAAAACTATCTCCAATTCATGACAACCCACCACATAAGAAATTAGAAGATTTAAGTACCTACAATATCTTTTGGAAAAGATTTTCTTATAAGCCTTTATGTAATAAAAGAGACAACTTAAAATTAAGAGGGCAAAACATAACCCAACCTAAATATCTTCCAGCCTACTATTATTTTATAGCAGTACTAAATAAGATTTTTCAGAAAGTAGCCAAGTGGTACAGGCAAATCCATGTGCATGTACCCAAGGTCAGAATCTTATCCTGTGAAATCTTCCATTAAGAGAATATAGACCAAAGTTTTAAAACTTTTCAATCCTATCTACATGTGGAGAAGCTAACTGCAAGTCTTAAGTTAAAGGCGAAGTAAAACATTCAAATGACCTTGATATGTGAACCAAGGGAAGTGTTTGTTTTTTAAAACTGAGGAAAAATCATTGACCCTTAATGAGCAGTATGTGTCAAGATTTTTCACTGATCAAGGCAAGTTCAGAATGTTAGTTATAACCATAGGTTATACTTAAAGGCTATCCAATAAAAATGTATACCATTTTCCTTTGGACATAAATCAAAGAGGTAAGATTGTGCAACTTAAGTGCTTCATATTTAATAATAACAAACAGATGGTAAAATACTACCATAAATTATAACAAATGTTTAAGCTGAGGGCCAAGAAACCAAAAGAAACTCTTCTTATTTAACTATCTAGAAACCATTTTCTTTATGGACACTTTAGAAGATTCACCAATACCTAAAGAATAAAATGGAACAATGAACAAGCTTCAATTTGACTGAAGACAAAGACATAGTACCTATAATATTCCCTACAACACAAAGAGATGTAATATGTTGAATTTCATTAATTCAGAAACCAACTACTAAGGACATATTATATGTGCAACACCCCTATGCTGGGTACCATGGAGGACACAAAGATGAGCATGGAGCTGAGAGTCCAGTAAGACTCTGCAAACCTTCAAACTATATTAAAAATAAATAAACCTAAATAAAATAAACTATATTAAATAAAATTAAACTATATTAAAAACAGAACATGATTAAGTGTTATTGTAGAGGTTATTATCAAAGAATTATAGATTAAGAATAGGAAGGGAACTGAGAGGTCACCTATTCCAACCCCCTCATTTTACAAATGAGGAAACTGAGTCAAGAGAGAAGATAATTAAGCACTCTAGATCACTCAAATAGGAAGGTGTAAAGCCTGGATTTAAATGCAACTCATCTCACTCAAAACAGTGTTCATTTTCCATTACCCCATGCTGCTTCTCATTATATCCACTGAACAGACATAAAACACAATGTTCAGATCAGTTTGCTAGGCATCAGAGAAGCTACAAGGGTAAAAAAAGACAGGTCCCCAAGGAGCTTAGCATATGGTAAGAAAAGGGAGGGAGGGCATTTTTTATCCTAGCCTATAATTTCATTGGCATAGGAAACTTCTACTGAGAAATCACCTTTACTTATGTAGATCAACAACTATTTTGCAAATTACTGCCTTAGAGAGTTGCCTAGGAGATTGATGTTTAAAATTATTTGCCAACAGACACATGTCAATATGTGTCAGAAGCAGGGATTTGAACTTGGCGCTTCCTCACTCTGAGGCCAACTCTATCTACTATGCCATCCTCTCTCTTCAGATATACCCATATTAATTAATAAATACAAATTCAAATGTGATAAGTAAGAAAGTTTGGCACAGTGGCCAGAGCCGCACTTGGAGTCAGGAAGACTTTAGACTCTACTTTAGACTCTAATTAGTTGGATCATTTTAGGCAACTCCTTTAACCTCCCCAAGATTCTATTTCATCACCTGTAAAATGTGAACAATAACAGCATCTATTTCACAGTGTCGTGAAGAAGTGAGATAACATGGAAAATGCTTTGTAAAACTTAAAGGGAGTTCTACTACTACTGCTACAACTACTACTACTACTACTACTACTACTACTACTACTACTACTACTGCTACTACTACTACTACTACTACTACTACTGCTGCTGCTGCTGCTGCTGCTGCTGCTGCTACAACTACTACTACTACCACCACCACCACCACCACTACTACTACACTACTACCACTACCGCTACCACTGCTACTACTACTACTGCTACAACTACTACTACTACCACCACCACCACCACCACTACTACTACTACACTACTACCACTACCACTACCACTACCATTATTATGATCATTAAGTGAACAAGAAGAGCACAAGACGAGCTATCAGATGCAAAGTGTGATTGGAGGACTAAAGCCAGAGAGATCACTTCCAGGTGTGAAAAGGAATATTAACTGTTTGGAGTATCTGTTTGCAAATCAGCAGATGAGCCGTGCTGGGGGGCAGGGGGAGAAGACGTCCTCTCTATCTTACTGTAAAAGAGGATAGAAAGAAAAGATGTGCCAACATGAGTCACTTTATTGTGTGTGTGTGTGTGTGTGTGTTAAGAGGGATTTAATAAACTCTGTAAATGCTTGCTAACCAAGAGGAGAAGCTGAGTGCTTTTAAGAACATTTTTATTTTAATCATCGTCGTCATCATCATCATAAGCACCACCATCATAAATATAAATCCAAAAATTAGTATTTCCTCTTCCCATTTCCACTGGAGCTACTACTTGGTAGTGACAGTAAAAGGAAATAACTGTAAAAGAACTAACAACTTGTCCCACAAAATAGAGAAATAATCAAGTATCTATCATAAAACATAGTATTTCTTAATATAATATTATTATTTCGGCTCATTCATAAGAAAACAAGCCCATAGCTTCTCTTTTGGATATCTGCTGCTTTGCACACAAGCACATTTATTTGAGTCTAGGCACTTCTCCACAAAAAGGTTCTGAAAATGTACTCATTTATTTCCTTAATATCTCATTCTTTTATGAAGCTATCCACCTAGGCTAGTATGGATTCCAGTAAAATAGTGAACGGTTCTCTAAATCTTGTGATTCAATGTTGTTACCAAAATAAACTACTAAAATACAAACTATATGTATCTATTTATATAGGCAAGTGTATAAGCAAGCTGTTGGTACTGTGGAGAGATCATCAGAATGGGCCAGGAAGACCTAAATTCAAATCCAGCCTCAAACACTAGTTCCTCACCCCTGGACAAGTACTCTGACACCCACCTCCCAACTCCCTCCTCCCATTTGCTTCAGTTTCACCCAACTATACAATGGGGATACTCACAGCACCTACCTCACAGGGTCACCATGAGAACCAAATCAGACAATATTTGTGATAGTGCCTGGCATATAGTAGTGCTACATAAATGCTTATTTCCTTCCCCTCCATCTGTGTATGTGTGTGTATTCAATCTACTTTGGTACAAATATTATATATAAAGGCATATATGTATTATACATGTATTATGTATACTTGAGACCCTCTGCCCAGGAGTGCATCTTTTTATCATCAAGGGCCCCCATCTCTGCCCTTAAAAGGCCCAGATTTAATCTTGGCAGGGAGCCTGACTTCTAAAAGACAGGATCAGGATTTTCTCACATTCATTATACTCCCACCTCAGAGTAGAAGTCCAGGGAAAATCTCAAATAAAACTAGATGTGGCTCATCTCTAATGTCTCCCCAAAAAGGGAAATAACAAGGTTCCTTCTAGACAATTCATTAACATACAAAGTAATAGCATAGCAAAGTATAGCAGCTCTCTTTGTGGTAGCCAAGAATTGGAAAGCAAAGGGATGCCCATCAATTGGGGAATGGCTGAACAAGCTGTGGTATATGAAGGTGATGGAATACTATTGTGCCATAAGAAATGGGGATGATGCAGACTTCATAACAACCTGGAAAAACCTACACGACATAATGCTGAGTGAGCGGAGCAGAGCCAGGAGAACGTTGTGCACAGCCACAGATATGTGGATTCCGTGAGGACCAACCCTGACATACTGTGCTTCTCTCAGCAACCTAAAGGGGCAAGGACAACTCCAGGGGACTCACGATGGAGAATGCTATCCTCATTCAGAGAAAGAACTGCGAAGTTTGAATACAGACTGAGGCACACTACATGCTCGCCTTTTCTGCTTCTCTTTTGTTTTTGGTTTTGGGGTTTTTTTTTTTTGGTTTTTTTTTTTGGTTCTGTTTCTTCTTTCTCATGATTCATTCCATTGGTCAAAATTCTTCTCCACGACTTGACTAGAGCATAAATTAATTCAATGCGAAGTTATACATGACAGTTATATGAGACTTCATGCCGTCTTGGGGAGGGAGGGGGGAGAGAGGGGAGAAAAACTGGAACTCAAAACTATGTAGAACCATGTGTGGTAAACTAAAAATAAATAAAGGAGAAAAAAAAACATACAAAGTAATAGATAACAAGAACAGGGCATGTATTTATTTCCTTTAACAACACACACAAAAAGTGCTCAAAACATAAAAAGTCATAAGCTTGAAGTAACAAATACTTAAGACATGATGCAGTGACCTATCAATCCTACTATACTCTTCCAGGTCTCCAAGGAGACTTGTGAGACAGCTGAATTTCCTTTTCACTTCTACCTGAGTAGCCGGGGCAACTCGCAGGTCCAAGTCTCCTGGCAAATTATTTCCTGGACTGAGCTTTCTTAGTAGTTTCATTTGTAGTGTTTTCTTGGTAATGACTGAAGTTGTTGCAGAAATCATCTATTTCTAAGCAATCAGCAACTAGACCAATGTATTTCTGACCTCTTGAACTCAGGAGGTCACCAGTAAAACCAGAATCACACATCTCAGTATTAATATTTAGTATGCTCAGACAAAGAAACAAAAGGAAGAGGCAGCCAGGGACTTAAATATCCACTCCCAGGGCAAGCAATACATGTTCTCACTTAAGGACTCAAAGTCACCATTGCTGGTGCTACTCTCTCCCCACCCAGGAAGACTAAGTAAGAGGCTACCTGAATCTCAAGCAACATATTCCAAAGAGAGGAAGAGAGAGAATGATGGTAGAAGTTATTTCTCCTTTTAAAACCTACTGGATTTTCAGTCACCAATCATTATCAACACAGCCCCCAGTTATGGTGGATATTTTACATACACACACACACACACAAACATGTGTGTGTGCATACATACACATACATATTCAGGAATTTCAGTCATGTCCAACTATTAATGACACTATTTGGGGTTTTCTTGGCAAAGATACTGGAGTGGTTTGCCATTTTACAGATGAGGAACTGAGGCAAATAGGATTAAGTGACTCCTCCACAGTCATACAGCTAGTAGGCATGTGAAACTGGATTTGAACTCAGGAAGATGAGTCTTCCTGACTTCAGGCCTGGCATATGTAAAAAGCAAGAAGGAAGAGCTTATCCTAGTACATAGTATGACAACCCAATCTTCCAGACAGCTTTCTAGTTTTTTTCTAGTTTTCTGAGCAGTTTTTGTCAAATAATGAATCCTTATGGGGTCACTGGACTCATCAAATGCTACATAGGCTACATTCATTTCCTTCTATATATTGTGCAATTGATCTGTTTTACTAATCTGTTTTTTAACCAGTATCAAATATTTTAAAGATGACTGCTTTCTAGTATAGTTTGAGATCTAGTACTACTGGCCCCTTTATTCCCACCTTTTTTTATTATTTTCCTTGAGATTCTTGACCTTTTATTCTTCTAAATGAATTCTGTTATTATTTATTCCTGCTCTATAAAGCAATCCTTTGGTATCTGACTGGGGTAACATTAAATAAGAAAATTAATTTAGGTAGTATAGTCATTTTTATTATGTTGTCTCAACCTAGTCATAAATAATGAATATTTCTCCAGTTGTTTAGGTCCATCCTTATTTCCATAGTGTTACCATCAAATATAAAAATAAACATTTTGGGTAAAATGTTTGCAAATACAAAACAAAAACTATTAAAAATCCTTGAAAAAGGAAATTATCAAAATAAGTGGAAATATTACCTAGTGATATGATAGAACTCCAAAACACAAACCAAAACACAGAAGGATTAAAGGGCATCTAAGCAAAAGCTGGAAAAGATAAAACTCACTTGGAAAGAAGAGCTACAATTACAAATTTTAAAAAATTATAAAAGATAGAGGAAACTATAAAAGATAAAATACATTATTTTGATTATATGAAATTGAAAAACTTTTGCACAATTATTGCGTCTAGGATAAGAAAAGCAATGGTCAAATAGGAATAAAATCCTGGTATCGAATTTCTTAGATATATAAGATATACACATATATAGACAACTAACAAAAATATGTAGGACCAAAATCCATTTCCCAATAGAGAAATGGTCAAATGTTCACAAAAGAACTACAAACTATAAAGACCATATAAAAGAATGGTACAAATCACTAATGATGAAAGAAGTTCAAATCAAAACAAACCTGAGGTTACATATTATATGCAGCAAACGGCCAAAATTGTCTCGACAAAAGACTGGATATGTAGGGTTGTGAAAAGGCAGGCACATTAATACATTGTTGGTGGAACTGTGAATTCCTATAACCATTCTGAAATTCTATAAATAAGTAGCTAAAATGTCTCTATCCTTTGACACTCACCATATACCCTAGAGAGATCAATGATTGATTATAACAATAATAATAATAATGCTCCCTATACAACAAAATATATATAGCAGCACTTTCTGTAGTAGCAAAAAAAATGGAAACAAAGTAGATGCCAACCGATTTAGGAATGGCTAAACAAACTGCGGCACATGAATGTGATGGAATATCATTGTGTACTAAGAAACAAATATGACGAATACAAACAAGCATGGAAAAATGAATATGAATTGATTCAAAGTAAAGAAAGCAGAGCCAATAAAACAGTATTCACAATGACTGTAACAATGTCAATGGAAAGAAAAAAACAAAAAAATCAAAAATGAATATGGCAAAATTACAAAGAAGCCTGGATCCAAAGAAGAGATACAAACATCTTCCTTGCACTCTTTCACAGAAATGAAAGTTTCGCAGGTGTGGAAATTAGCATATAATGTCAAATTTTTTCAATGTAGCTATTGATCTTGCTTATTTTTCCTTCTTTTCCTCCCTTCCTCGCCCCCCTCTTCTAATTCTTTGTTATTAGGAAGGCACTCTGAGAGGGAATGGGGAGAAGGATACAGAGAAATTTTAATGGTGTAAAAATGAAAGACATCAACACAAAACCTCTTTTAAAATGTATAGGAGAAGAGGTAGAGTGATAGGAAGCAAGGTGGGGAGCTCCTCTCAATAAACCCCTCCTAACCAATCTAGAAAAAACACCAGAACAAATCTTGAGGAGGAAATCCAGAAAAAGTCAGAGAAAGCCCTTCGTCCAGCCGACTTGAGCATAGAGAAAAAGACAGGGAGGATTATATACTGGAGAAGGGTACACTGCCCACTGAGCACTGAGCACTCCAGGGCCCAGGGAAGAGCTATGCACCACTGCAAGATGAGGTCTCAAATCCATACCAGACAACTCCTAGACCCACAATGGGGTACTAATACGAAGAAATGAAGCAATAATTTTAAAAAGAATTTTTAAAATGTTTTCTATATATGGCATGAGAACACTTGAGGGGAAAAAATGGAAAAGAAATGAGAGGTATGGAAGAAAGAATGGAAAGAGAATTACATCTTGGTCCAAGATGTACAAAATCTTTTCCATGCAATAAACTCTCTGAAAATTAGAACAGACCAAATAGAAGTCAATGAGACAGCAAGAAATATTAAAAAATATTCGAAAAAACTGAAAAAATAGAAGAAAATGTAAGGCATCTCAAAGCAAAAACAACTGACATGGAAAATAGATTCAGGAAAAAAAATCAAAGAATCACTGGACTATATGAATACCATGACAAAAAAAACCAGCCTAAACATCATATTTCAAAAAAGTCTTAAAAGGAAACTGCCCAAGTACTTAGGGGAAACTTTACAGTTCTAAATGGCTTACATCAATTAAAAAAAAAAGAGAAAGAACAGACCAATGAATTGGGCACGCAATTAAAAAAACTAGAAAAAGAATACATTTAAAATCTCCAGGTAAATACCAAAATAGAAATCCTGAAAATCAAAGGAGAGATTAATAAAACTGAAAATTTTAAAAAACTCATTTAACTAAGAAAAACTAGAAGTTTTTATGAAAAAATAAAATAGATCAAACATTATTTAATTAGATTTTAAAAAAGAAAACCAAATCATCAGTATCAAAAATGAAAAAGATGAATGCACCATCAATGAAGATGAAATCAAAGCAATTATTAGCTGATTTTGCCCAGTTATATGCCAATAAAACTAAAAATCTAAGTGATATGGATAAATATTCACAAAAATATAAACTTCCCAGAATAAAAGAAAAGGAAATAACCCTGTCTCGGAAAAAGAAATTGAACAAGCCATCAATAAGCTCCCAAACAAAAAAAGCCCCAAGATCAGATGGATGTATAAGTGAATTCTATCAAACATAAAAAAACCCAATTATTACAATACTATATACTATTTGAAAAATTTGGTAAAGGAGTCCTACCAAATTCCTTCTATTAAACAAATATGGTCTTGATATCTAAACCAGGAACAGCAAAAACAGGGAAAGAAAACTATACACCAATTTCCCTAATGAATATAGAACAAAAATTTTCAAGAAAACACTAGCAAAGGAGATTAAGGCAGCTAGGGATAGAGTGCCAAGTCTGGGTCAGAAAGACTCATCTTTCTGAGTTCAAAACTGGCCTCAGAATTTCCTAGCCGTGTGACCCTGGGGAAGTCATTTAACCCTGTTTGCCTTAGTTTCTCATCTGTAAAATGAGTCAGAGAAGGAAATGACAAACCACTTCAGTATCTTTGGTCAGACATGACTGGAAAACAACTGAACATCTAACAGCAAACATATCACAAAGATCATATTACCATGATCAGGTGAAATTTGTACCAGGAATGCAGGTTCAATATTGGGGAAACTATAAGTATAACTGACCATATCAATAACAAAAACAACAAAAATCATATGATTATATCAATAAATGCAGAAATAACTTTTGAAAAAAAGAAAGAAAACTGCCCAGATCTTTTAGAGTAATTGGTAATACAAAGAATCTACCAGTCACTTCCTGAAAAAAAAAACCCAAAATGAAAACTATTGGGAACATCATCACCAGAATCCAGAACATCAAAGTCAAAGAAAAAATACTGTAAGCAACAAGAAAGAAAGAATTCAAGTATTGTGGAGTCACAGTCAAAATCAGACACTTTAGCTGCCACCACTAGAAAAGAAGCAAAGAACGTGGAATATGATATTCCAGAAGTTAAAGGATAAGGGCTTACAGCCAAGAATAACTTACCCAGCAAAACTAAGTATAAAACTATAGGGGGAAAAAATGGGTTTTTAATGAAATAGAAGACTTCCAAGAATTCCTGATTGAAAGATTAGAATTGTGGGGGGAAAAAACTTTGAAGTACAAATACAGGAATGAAGAGAAACACAAAAAGGTAAACATGAATGAACAATGATAAGGGACTAAACAAGGATAAACTGCTTATATTCAAATAAGGGGAGAGGATACATGTGTCCCCTCTGGGCCCTATTATCATCAGGGTTCACAGAAGGCCTAGAAGGGCATAGAAGGGCAAATAGACAAGGCCTAGAAATGATTCTGTTATTTCTTAATGGTGTTGAGAAAGATGTTTCTTCTTTCTACTTCACTTTGAGGCAAGACAGGACTCAAAGAAAAGAAACCCAGTTGTTTATATTGTTTTACTATAGATATTTACCATGGAAAACATTTAAATGGACATAAGACACCATCCAATAACTTGGAAAAACACTCAAATTTATTTTTTGTGCACTCAGAGGGCAACCATTAAAGTTGTAAAGACCTTTTGAAAAATTAGAGCTGCCTAGAAATGAAATGTTGCACCTAAGAAGATGGTAAATTACCCTGGATGTCTTTTCAAGTGGAGTCTGGATGACCCCATACCAGGGATACTACAGAGAAAGTTCATACTTAAACTAATGAATGTTTTGGTGACTTCCAACTATACGATTACATACTGACTTTTTTCCACATGCTTTTCCATAATGACCCAAACGATGGTGTATAGACTTTTTAAAAAATCAGCTAAAATTCCATAATTGTTTTTTTAACCTTACGGTTCTCATCAGAATCTGAAATAAACTCAAACAGTATCAGTCCTGCTGCCCTCAAAGGTAATTTGATGCATTTAATCTCTTACTAAGTTATCTTTCTTGCCTGCTGCAACAATTATGCAGAAAGACCAGGAAGTGAAGAAACTGTGATGTGCTAGTTTCATGAAATTGGACAATGTTCAACAGCCCTTTCAACCTTTTCTAGCCAGCAGAGTTCTATTTGTATAGAACAGAAGAATATAAGAGGAAGGACTGGGGGAAAGAAGTCAGTATCCTCATTGCTAGATAACTGAGTTCCTTTTCCATTTGAGGAGTAAAAACCTAGGGATACTATACCTCCTGACTATACCAAAGGACTAAAATGAGTTTTTGGCCATACACTAAAAGACAACTGAAATGAGTGACTCACAGGAAACAGTAAAGGAAAAGAATAATTAAAGTACGTTAGAGAAGAATCAAATAGAGAGTTCGAAGAGAAGATCTGATTCTAGGAATCTGCTACCTTTTGGAACATCCTGGATGAGACAAGGCTTCACAGTCATTGTCTCATATAAATTAAATACTAAGCTTCATAGCTTTTATAACCATTGGCTAAGAAAACTGAGTGAGAACTTCTAACCATACTCTGCATGAGATAGGCTTATTACTCACAGCATCTTAGGCAGATAGAGGACAGAGGTAGGTAGTCCTGAACACAGAGCTTCAGTTAGGGGCTATAAAGCACCATAGGAGGCTGAAAGAGCGGGTTGAAATGAGAAAGCTACAGCCTGCCCTTTAGAAGACAGAATTAATAATTATAGCACTCTCAAGTGGATGTACAGGTGGCTACAAGACCTGATTAACAGAGCTATAACCGTCCCTGCAGAGCTAAAACTAAATATCCTAGTGGACATTGGATAGATGATGGTTGCTTCCTACTAGGAATCTCCATTTATCTCTAGTTGGTGTCATGTCTCTATTCCAGTAAGTCTTTAGTTATATAACTTTCTTTAGGATCACTGAATACTCTGTCCAATATGAACAGAACATTGAGCACGTAAAGGAGAGTAATGCAAAATGAGGCTAGAAAGATAGGAGTCATATTGTAGAGGAGCTTCAGTGCCAAAGTAAGAGCTTGCTTTATCTCAGAGGCAACAGGGAGCCACTGAAGATTTTGAGCAAAGTAGTAACAAGGTGGGACATACAGGACATGTGTTTTAGGAAGATCATTCTGGCAAGTGTATGAAGGATGGAAGGGGAGCAGATGCATAAGGGAGATAGGGATACCAAATTAGAAACTTAATAAAATAGTCCAGCTGAGAAGTGACAAGTGCCAGAGCCAGACAAGAGCTCTGTGAATGGAGCAGAAACAGATGTATGAGATGCTGTGAAGGTAGAATTGACCCTGTATCCTTTTGTCTTCCATGTCAAACAAAATTCCTAACTCTCTCTTATCCTGTCCACCAAAAGTGCCAGGTGACCTGGGCATTTATTTCTGTCTCTTCATCTTCCCTGCTAAGCTCCACTTGACCGATTGTAACCCCTTTATTACATTTTTTCTTCCACTGTTCCACCACTGTGCAACAATTGAGAAGCTTTATTCCAAAGAAATCATTTCAGCCATATGTTAAATATATAGAAATTTAAACGAAACTAGTTTAGTAATCAGAAGGATTTAATAAGTAAACACCATTTTTATCTTTTAACCTTTGATCTCTACCTTTCATCTTTCTTGTTGTTTTAATCTCCCTGAAATTCTTTCTACCTCAAACTCCCCTAGCAATTTCCCCCTCCCTATCAAGCATTACATTATTAAACTAGTTATTGGCTCTGCTACTTCCACATCCTGTAAAGGAGGTGGAAATACAGTATTTCCTTTCAACCTTGATAAAGCAAAACTTCTGTTTTATCTAATTCTCCATTAATGGTCCAGAATTACTTTCTTCCTCTACCCCACAGAAGATTGACACAGATTACAAAGATTATATAAAAGAAAAGAGTTTTCTTTCATTTATATGCAAGTACATTCATGACTTCCCAGTTGAAGTGTATACAACACTGTACTATTCCATATTAATGTGCTGCTTTCAGCAAGTTTTATTAAATGTTCTTTTCCCCTAGCTTTTATTTTATCAATGACTATCTCAGATTCATTCTTTTAATCAACCGAAGACTATATCTGCCCCCTCAAAACTCTCCAAAATTTGTCAAAGGTCTAAAATAATTGTCTTTCAAAGGAACAAATTACTCTACTACACAGTCTTACAAAATGTAATTATGAAGCTTATGCATTCTACAAAGTGTTGAGTGATAACTAAAAACAAAAGGATGCAATTTCACCAAATATGTCTCACATTGAAATAGCCCTTCATAGAATTACTAAATATGAAGATCCGCTGTTCTTTTTCATTTCCAAATATTATTGATAGATGCTACTCATATAATTATTATGACTTACTAATTCCTAAGGTCAAGTCTATCTAAGAACTTTAGGTGAACACCACTTTATTTAAAATAAAAAGAAATGTTTACAAATTAATGGGAAGGAGATAAAATTCAAGTGATTGTTTACATTTCTCCATTCTTTACTTCTACTTGAATGGCTCCACATTCTTCAATTCATTATTAAAGTATTTTCATATAGAAAATCAACCTAAGGAAAATCAAACTTTCAGGAGCAATTGTCAACAACACTTAACATCTCTTTTCATTCTGTAGGACCTTTAATTAAAATGACTTTTTAAAAAATTCTATACTTTGAAACAATCTCAAGCAATCAAAACAATTAAGTTCCTAAAATTTCCAAATATTTCTACATGTCTGATGTGAAAAAACCTTTAATATAATTTAACTTTCAAACAAACAACAATCAACCAGCATTTGTACAGTACCTACTAAGAACCAGGCAGTATGCTTGGCACAGGAGATACAAAGACAAAATCTGCCTTCAAGGAGCTTCAGTTTTTTTGGGGGGGAGAAACAATATAATCAGAAAGTCAGCTGCTATAGTTTCCTCCAAGGATTTTAAACACTCTGGCTTGGAAAATATATGAACATAAGCATTAAAAATAAGTCTTCCCAACATTATACTTATGATCTAGTTTTAACTAACCCTTTAAGAAATTTGACTGAGGGTAGTAAAATATTATAAAAAATAAAAATTCAGGTGATCTTAGGACTTAGATAAAAGTTTGTTTCCTGATTTTCTCCCAATTTTCTTATTTGTAAAATAAAAAGGTTGAATTAGATGATCTATTCCTAAAATCTACTGAGAGTGACATTTGACAGCTTAACTTTAGTTCATAAATAAATTTTACCATACCAAGTACTCCCTCCAGATCCTCTATACCTCAGTAAACATTTTTCATGAATTACTAAGGCCAAAAAATTCATCACCTGATGGCCAACATTTTGATGATGAGGCTCTATTAACGTAGGTAGACCATATGATAGAAATTTCTACTGCACTAAAGTCCAATCATAGTGTGAAGATAATCACGCATTCCCAAAGATTACGCCTCTAAAGCACAAACTCCACTGATCCTCCCAGTTTTCCCCATCATTAAAACAAAACTGCACAGTTTTTGGGACAGAGACTTCTTATTCTCATTCTCCATCCCTGTATTATTACCTACATCTAACCCTTTTTAACCATAAGAATCCTGCCAAGGCTATGTTCTAGATTCTCTTTTCTCTCTAAAGATCCTTTCTTGGTGATTTCAGCTTCCATCTCTATGCAGACATCTCTCAAATCTAGATACCCCTAATTGAGCTCAAATCCTGCATCAACTGTATCAACTTCTCCTCTTGAACACTTCTAGGCATCCCAAAGTCAAACTATCAAAAATGAAATTCAACGATTCTCACTCCACAGCATCTCTCATGTGTATTTCCTTCTCTCCAGTCCCATAGTCACCACACCAATTCAGGTCCTTATTACCTCTTCATTGGATTCCTCCAATAGCCTCCTAATTGGGCTCTTTGCTTTAATTTCCCCCTCTCCAATTTGTTCTTCACACAACTGACAAAATAATCTTCTCAATATGTAGGTTTATCCGTGTCATCTCCCTAATCAAAAGTTTAAATGGTTGTCTATTACTTCTAAAATAAAATATAAATTTCTCTGACAACTTTGTACAACTCTGTTTCACTTAAATCCAATTCATAAGCAAGTAGAGACATCATCTATGATATGTCATTGGTTCTCTTCAAAAACAAAGGATGGACAACAACAATGAATTTCTCAGCTTAGACTATAAAGCTCTTTATTATCTGGTTCCAGTCTATATTTATGGACCAATTTCACATTACTCAGTCCATAACAGTCAACAAGCATTTGTTAAGTACTTATTATTTGCTAGGCATCGTGAGGATACAAACAGAAGCAAAAATAAAGCCATTCCCTGCCTTCAAGAAGCTTACATTCTAACTAGGAGGGTGGGGAGACAATGCAGAAAAGGGGGAGGGAGTCACCCACATGGGGCATGAAGCAGAAAAAGTTCAGAGAGTCAAGAGCAGGGACTGAGAGGAATGAAGACATGAACATGGCTAGCTGGGTCAGGGACAGGGGAAGAGGGTTCAGTGTATGAAACAGCATCTTTTCTTAAAACAGAAGTTCCAGGAGGAACCAATCTGTCAGAGAAAGGGGTCATAGGGATTGAGGGATCTTCCAGTTTGAGAAGGCAGCAGGGAGAAGGAGATCCAGGTGAGAAGGAGCAGGTTTATGGTGGCAAAGATGACTTTTGGGGTCCCCACAGAAGACTACAAAGGATGGAGAAATAAGTCTGGAGAAAGAGAAGCAGGGTATGAGGAAGAATGGAGTAAACAATTACTTTCCTTCATGAATTAAATGAACGGATTAAAAAAAGAATTTATTAAATAATTACTATCTGCAAAGCACTTAGCTAAGCACCAGGGATACAAATAGAAAAGTAAAGCATTTCCTTCTCTCAAAGAGCTCATGGTCTAATGGAGGAGACAACATATACAAAAAGTTTCAGGTGCGAATCAACTTTCCCACGGTCCTTAGGGTACAGCAGCAAAGTAGAAAGGAATGCCTCTTTTTTACTGTCATTTCCATCGATAAAAAATCATGTCAGCTTGTGATGCTGAACTATTCACAATACAATAAACATTTATTAAGTGCATACCGTGGGCCAGGCACTGTAATAGGTGCTAGAGATAACGTGAAGAAGCTTACAATCTAATAGGTAAAAATAACACACAAAAGTAAGAAGAAAAGTGAAGGGAACAGGAGGGAGTCAGTGCCTTTTACTTTCATAGCAAGAACTTTCTGGTTATGACACCTGACAAAGCAGTTTCAAGACTGCATTTCTCCATAGAGATTAATCCCAGGATTGTGATGACAAGCAGTATAGTGGAAGCAAAACCATTCCTAAGGCTCTTGGATTCAAGGTCCTGGTCTCCCTCCCCTGGGGACTGAGGGAAGGTAGTGGTCAAGGCAGTAATGTTGGGTTGACTTGACTAGCTCATGATGCCTCCTGTCTCTCCTGCAAGATGCCTTGCTACCTCATTTTGGTTGGCTGACCTACCGAATGGGTGGCAGTTGACTGAAGTTGGTGAGAATGGCTGGCCCCATTCTAGCTGAACTTGCTCTCTGTTTTTCTTCAAACTCAGCACCTCTGTGTCTATAAACAAGGTATGTCTACATTGCACTCTCTCCTCACTTCTCTCTCTTAAAATCTCAGGCTTCATTCCAGGCTCAGTTCAACTGCTTCCTTCTATAAGAATCCTTTCTTGATCAATAAACATTTTAATAAACATTTATCAAATGTCGACTATAAACCAAGGACTATGCCAAGTGCTGAGGATACAAAGAAAGACATAAGACAGTCTCTGCCCTCAAGGAGCTCACAGTTTAATAAGGGAAACAACATATAAAAAGAATCTGAAATGGCAGGGAAGAAAGAAATTATCCCATGCAGGAGCATTAAGCCTACAGCTGGGATGGGAAATGATCTGAAGAGGTGAGAGTTTCCTAGTTGATTCCATCATGTGGAATGATGAGTTTCCAGATAGCAGGAAGTCTAGGAAAGGAGCTGAGTAGAAAACGATGACATAAATTTTCTGGGTGCCCTCTTTAAATGGGGGATCCCCCGATTGTCAGTGTCCTCTCCTTCCTCAAGTTACACTGTATTTAGTTGACTAAACATCATGTCCCACACCAACCACAGTAGAAGGTAAAGTTCCTCGAAGGCAAGGGTTTACCCTTATAATCTCATTTTTGTAATCCCAGTGCTTAGATTAGGTTTCAGGGTAGACTCTTGATCCATGCTTCTTGAACTGAATTGCCCCTGAATTTGTAACTGAAACACATTTTTGAAATGAACAGAAAAGAACAGAGGGCCAGAAGAAGTCACAGACAAGCAGGACAGTTCTGAAAGTAACATGCTAATTTTATTACATTGCTCTTGCTCAAACAAGAGTACTCCTCTCAACTCCCAACATTTTCACTGGCTGTCCCCACGCCTAGAATGCTCTCCCTCCTCATCTATGCCTCCTGGCTTCCTTCAAGTGCCAGCCAAAACTCACCTTCTATAGCAGGGCTGTCCAATCTCAGGTTTTTATTGAAACAATAGACAATATATTTTGATTTGCCATTTTAGTGAGAGCTCTGTGGTAGCTGGGCTTCATTTACTAATGCATTTATGTAAATTTCTATGCTCGTAGGCAGGCCTCATAAATTGCACTGCGGGTCAGCCACATCCAGCCTTCGGCTGCATTTTGGGCAGCCCTGTAAATCTACAGGAAGACTTTCTTGCTAATGCTTAATTCTAGTGCTTTCCCTCTGTTGATTACTTCCATTCTATACCATATACAGCTTTTTTTGTACACCGTTGATTGCATTTTGTCTCTCTCATTAGACTGTGAACTCCTTGAGAGCAAGAACTGTCTCATTTTTCTTTGTATCCCCAGCATTCAGCACAATGCTTGGCACCTAGCAGATATTTAATACAAGCTTATTGACTGACTGATTTAACTATATTATCTTACTTCCATGAAGGCTTTCATGATTCCATTAGTTGTTAGTGTTCTCTCCATCCCATTTATTTCTAAATGTATTTTTTCTATCTTCAAAAAGATTACAAATTTCTTAAGGGCACATACTGTTTCTAATTTTTGATTTTGGTCTTTTTATCCCCAAGGCCCCAGCTCACATATGCTACTTGATAAACACTTATTTGGCAGAACTGGATTGAACTGAAAGGCTTGGAGTACATGCCCAGCAACCGACTGGATCTTATGTTAACATATTCTAAATTTCAGAACTCCTCATATCCTACCTAATAAATTAGAATCTTAGGGAATAAAACAACCAATTAGAATGCCAAGGTTCAGTGAGCTGTGGGCACAGCCAATTGCATATCAGAAAAAGACAAGATGGAAACATTAAGTATAGAACCATGAACGAGATGGAAGCATTAAGTATAAATTCCAGTATATTCGATGTAATGTCTTTCAGAATAATTATGCTATTTAATATAATTTTTGTAAACTGATAAAACAAAACAAAACTTGGCCTGAGAAGTATATTTTGTAGTTGACAGCCTTCTAAGAATTAGGGAAAAATGAATATTAAATTAGGAATCACAGATCTATTTTGTAAAATGGCAATGGCAGGCATACTGTATTGATTTAGTTACCTAGCTACTACTCCCACATAAAATGCATGAAATACTTGATTCCGTGTGTCCTAAAGTTAACAGAAGATAAAGGAGTATATCTCGTCAGTTCCCAATAACATCCTCTGATCAAAATTACAAACGAAATAAATAGACTCGACAAGGCAATTATAGACACTCTTAAGCTACTGAAATGGTTGCAGAATCATAAGATCCTGAAAGGAAAAGTGGAGGGCTAGCATTTTTGATAACAATAAATTGATATAGGAAATGCAATATGAATAAGACATTTATTAATAAATTAATTGACAAAGGAGATACAACACAAAACAAGTTAATATGGGAAAAACAATAGGAATTTTTCTATATCTAGATTTTCAGCACTGCCTTTAAGTATACATAGCAAACTATTTTCATCCATTTCTAAAAATATCAAAAAAAAGTCTAAATATTTATTTGCAAAGTATCTTTCAACGTTCATTTCCTTTCATAACCTTACACTTCATCCTACCATAAATACGTGAGTCTTTCCACTCATGTTTACAGACACATGCTTGTTGGCTACCTTCATTTCCCCTGACATTTTCCATTGGCTATTTTCATTGCAGATTATGACTGTAGCTGCTGATGTTGGCTCAATCCAAAGAGAAAAAAAAGGAACAAAAGAATTGTCCAGTCCTTGAAAATTTGCCAAAATAGACTTTTTTTTAAAGTGCCAACTTTTCTGAATCAAGGCACTAAAACTAAGCAAGTAAGATGGGGAGAAGATTTCATCACTTCAAATTACATAACCATGTTTATTTTGAAAATCTGACACTTATCTCATTGTCTTATATAAAATAAGTACCTTGGCTATACTTACTTCCTATGTAGTGGCAGTAGGTAGCAGTTGAGTGGAGGCCACATTAAAACTTTAGTATTTATTGATATAAGATTCTACAGCAAGTTCCTTGGAGGAAATATAATGGAAACAACTCTGGAATCCTAGAGTGTTACAGCTCAAAGGGGCCTTAGAGAAAGCTACTATTCCCTGACTTCACATTAAAAAAACCTGATATTCAAAGAGAAAAAATAACTTGCCTGATAGTACAGTAAATTAGTAGCAGAAGCAAGACGACAATTTAGGTTTCTGAGTTTTGGCTTGACTCAAAGAGTTAAAAAAAAAAGCAAAAGAAGATTATTGTTTTGGTTTAGCATTCTTAATGTTTCTTTCAAGACATAGAGAGCAGTTTGAATTCAGAAGAAAAGAGGTATTCCTGGTTCCTCACAAAATACAGACCTTATCAGTGAAGAAATAAAATAGTTAAGATACGCAAAACTCATAAGACACAGACAAGCTATGCCAAATAGCTACAGAGTTCCCAGTTACATAGAATGTCAGAAAAGAAAACAATGAGCTTACAAGGAAAACAATCAACATAATTAACCATGTTTATAATAAAAAAAAACACCCAAAACCACATGATCATCTCAATAGATACAGAAAAAGCCTTTGACAAAGTAAAACATTTTTACGCTAAAAACTCTGAAAAGTATAGGCACAGAGGGATCTTTTTAATATCATGAGAAGCACCTATCTAAAACCAAAAGCAAGCATCATATATAATAGAGACACACTAGAACCTTCCCATGATTGTTTGATATAGTTCTGGAAATGTAAGAAACATAAATAAGACAAGAGAAAGAAATCAAAGGCATCAGGATAGGTAAAGGGGGGATAAAATTATCCCTGTTTGCTGGTGATATGATGGTTTACTTGGAAAATTCTAGGGAATCAGCAAAGATACTAATTAAGCCTTCAGCAAAGTTGCAGGCTACAAAATAAATCCTCAAAAATCAAGAGCATTTCTATATAATAATAACAAAACACAAGAAGCAATAATAGAAAGGGAAGTCCCTTTCTGAATAATTCTAAAATGCATAAAATATTTGGAGATTGACCTACCAAGGGACACAAAAGAGTTGTGCAGATTCAGTTACAAAGCATTCTTTTAACAAATTTAAGAACTTAAACAGCTGGAGGAATATTCAGGGCTCATGGCTATGCCATGCTAATATAATGAGAATTATAATACTGCCAAAATTAATTAATACTTTTAGTACTATACCAATCAAATTACCAAGGGGAAACTATAGAATTTCGTAAAATAATCACAAAATTCATTTGGAAAAACAAAAGATCCACAATATCAAGGGAAATTATGAAAAAAGTAAAGATGAAGTAGGAATAGTATTTCCAGACCTTAAACTATATTATAAAGCTGCAGTCATCAAAACCACCTGGTACTGGTTTAAAGAGAGAGAGATGGATCAATGGAACAGACTAGACAAGGGAGAAGCAGAAACAATAGAACTCAATAACCCAGTGTTTGATAAAGTAGAAAACATAAATTAACTAGGAAAAACTTATCTAATAAAAACTGTTGGGAAAACTAGAAAGCAGTCTGGCAGAAATTAGTCTTAGATTAACACCTTATATCATATTCTACAATACATTATAAATGGATATGCAACTTTAATATTAAAGATCACACCTTAAATTAGAATTTTAAAAATTAGAAAAGAAATAGATCATGTGCCTCTAATTGCTTTGGATGGGAGATATATTTTTAACCATAGAAGAGACAGAGGCAATTATAAAACATAAAATAGGTAACTCTGAGTACATGAAACAAAAGCTTCTGCACAGACAACATTAATGCACTCAGAATAAGAAGGGAAGTAGTCGAATGGGGAAAAATCTTAGTAGCAAATTTCTCTGATAAAGATTTGTTATCCAAGACACACACACACACACACACACACACACACACACACATATATTTGTGTGTGTATATATATATATGATATATATGTATGTATATATATATATACACATTTGCGTGTATATATATAACATATATTGTATTTATGTATGTATGAATAATAGCAATTCCGCAATAGATAAATGGTCAAAGGATATGAATGGTTCTCAAAAGAATTGCAAAGTATTCACAACCACATGAAAGAATGTTCCAAATGACTAATAATAGAGAAATGCAAATCAATCAACCCTAAGATTTCCCCTCACACCCTGCAAATTGATTTAAAAATGACAAAAATGATAATATTCAATGCTAGAGGAGTTGTAGAATTATGGGTGCACTAATACATTGTTGGTGGAGCTGTGATAAATACAACCATTTTGGAAAACAATAATATAATAAAGACTAAAATGTCCCCACCCTGTGAACTAGAGACTCCATTACTGAGCTTATACTCCAAGGGTGGCATCAATAAGAAAAAAAGCCCCCATACACACAAAAATACTTATAGCAAGACTTTCTGTTATAGGTAAGAATTAGATACAAAGTAGATGCCAATTGATTGGAGAATTGCTAAATAAGTTGTGGCACATGAAAGTAAATGGAATATTACCGTGTTGTAAGAAATGATGTATGTTAATGAATACAGAGAAGCATGGAAAGATCTATATGAATTGATGCACAGTGAAGCAGAGTCAAGAATGTAATATATACATTATAATGATGGAAATGGAAAGAACAACCACACACAAAAATTGAAAAATGAATGTAACAAAAGTGTAAGGGTCAAGTAGGACTCAAATAAAGAGGTATAAAGAGGACACCTCCAATCCACTTCTTCAGGAAGGTGTCTGAGAAAGAATTTAAACTGAGATATTCTTGACTCTTGATTCTGCCATCAAGATAACACTACCACTGTATTGAGCACCTGGCAGGTATTCCATAAACAGTTATCAAGCGTTTGATGTCACCGTCGTAATCAAAAGTCACAACAGCCCCTCCTTTAATGGGAGACTCCTACTTTAATGAGTCAATTAACCATCAGCAGAAGCCACAATATTTTCCCCAAAACCTTCAATAATAGTAATAATCATTGGCCTTTATGTGGCATTTTATGTAGCACACTGCAAAATACTTTATATACATTTCTCCATTTGATCCTTAAAACAACCCTGGTTATCCCCTATTTTACATGTTTGAAAACTAAAGTTCAGAGAAATTAAGTGACTCCCTTGCAGTCACAAAACTAATAGGTGTCAGAGATGCCATTTAAGCAAATACATTTTTTATATTTTATTGGTGTTCCTTTTTATAATTGCTTTCATTTTCCCCACACCACCACCACCTCTTCCCACTGCCAATGGAGTGTTGTTTAAAATTAATAAGTAAAGTCAAGCAAAATGAATCAACACATTGGTTTCATTTATCTCAGATATACTGTCTATCACCTCTTGAGAGGTGTGGGTCATCATCAGTTTTCTGAAGGCTAGTAGGGACTGTTGGCTCATATTTGGTCAAAGCATTGAAAAGAATTCTGAAGTATTCCATTGATGTTTTCCTTGACATTTCCTTGTGGTCCTCATGTAAATCGTCTTCCTTGTTTTGTTTTCTATTCTCTGAAGAAGTTCATACAAGTCTTCTCCAGTTTCTCTGAATTCTTCCTCTTCTCAATACTCTTACAGCAAAATAATATTCCATTATGTTCACATACAATAATTTGTTTAATCATACCCCAGGTGATAGGCACTTATTTTGTTTCTAGTTTCTGGTTATCACAAAAATGCTACTATAAATTTTTGTAAACATATGGATAAAAAATGCCTCTTTCATTCTCTTTGACATCTTTGGAGCATATACCTACTGATAAAACCTGGTTAAAATTAAGTGACTTTTAAGGCATAATTTCCAGACTGTTTTGCTCCACCAACAATGCGTTAATGTGCCTGTCCTCCCACAGTGACTCTGAGATTTAATTTTTCATCTTCTGTCATCTTTGCTAATCTTAGAGGTGTGAGTTAAAATCTCAGAGTCATTTTAATTTTTATTTCTTTAATTATTAGTGATTAGGAATATTCTTTCATATAGTTATTAATAAACTACATTTCTTTTTTTGAAAAGTTTCTGTTTACATCCTTTGACCAGTTATCTAAAGGGGAATGCTTTTTATTCTTATATAGTTTTTCTCAATTCTCTACATACTTTATATATCAGACCTTTAGATCAGAAATACTTGCTGCAAAGATTTTTTTTCCCAATTTAACTGCTTTTCTTCCAATTCTAGGAATTCAGATCTTTCTACTACCTACCTACTACCTACTACTGCTCCTAAATTAAAGAGCATACAATGCACTTCCAAGACTAATGAATGACATTTACCTGCAAAATTAACTAAATAGTGGGGTACACCTTAGATCCATGAAAGACAACAGTTACTAGAACCTACTCAAGGCAATCAAACCTGACTGACCGACTTCAGCCTCAGGAGCACTTTATTCTACTGAATCCAGATAAGCTCCCTATCACATAAATTCCAAATTTCTCTGTCTAAAACTTAATCATTCTCCCTCACTAATCATTTTTTGATACTTCCTTATTCAGACTCTATGCTCTAGAGATTTACTTTTGACTAACTCACGCCCCCCAAAAAGGCTCAAAGCTTGTCCTTTCCAATGAGCCTGTCCATCAATAACTTCTTAGGATCCTAGGATAACAATGATTTAAACTTAAAAAGTTCCTCAAGGATAATCCTTCATAGAGAAAGAAACCAAGACCCAGAGAAAAGTGAACTGACCAAGGTCACAAAGGTAGGAAATAGCAGAGTTACAAGGATTAACTTTTTTTTTTCCATTGTAACCTCTTTCCTTTATACTGTATGCAAAAAAAACCTAACTCTGCATATAGTACGTACTCAATAAAGACTGACTATTATACAATATATTTTTTATTGAACTGTGGCTTCTACACTAATTTTTAAAATATTAACCAACATTTTGTAGCACTTCAAGGTTTACAAAGTCTTTTGTAATACTTTATAGTACATACATAGTACTGTTCTTTGATAACTATTATGCTATTCAACAGTACTCAAATAGACAGCAGCTATAAGAAAATATACTATTTGCTTCATGATATTGGGAAACAAGCTATGACATAATGATAGCTCAAGTGTTTTTGTTAAGGAGGGGGGAAATGGGAAAAATAGCAGATGATATGATTTACCAAACAATGAAATACATATCCATGAATTATGGTATAATTACCCTTTTTAGAATAAGACAAAAATGTAGGTGGTGATGGAGAGAATGTGGAAGCTAAAATACACTTTATATATAGAATCTGTTCTAGAAAAAGTATTCTAAATTTCTCATCATTAAATCAGAGGCTATATTTTCTCCCTTATGGTACTAAGATAATTAGAGGCTATAATAGCAAGACTAAGTATGCCATACTTGCTGCACAAAAATCTCCTTTCCCTTTTGAGTCATGGGGTGAAGAGGGTCATGTCACAATAATTCCCTCTCTCCTGATTTACTGTTTTATTCCCCCAGGAATTGGAAAAGACACCATCTACCCATTTTGATTCTGCTTTTACTCAATATAGTTCAATGCTTTTCTTGAGGAAAAAAAGAAAAATTATAGCAGTATGTGGAATGGTATTTCTAACAATATTTATATGGTCAAGGTAAATGAGGCCAACTTGGCTTAGGTAGTAAGAGGGATAAAAAAAGATTACAGGTATCAGGAAGGCAGTAGACAACTTTGCCTTTTTAGTGGAAGTTGAGAAGATAAAGAAGATCAAGAGCAAGCTTCCATGGCTAGAACTCTTTTCTAAAACCCTATAACTAAGACTAGCAAGGGAAGGTTCACTTGGAGCCATGCAGCCCTTTATTTCCTTTTTTCCCAGTATCAAGTAGTGATTTTTCCTCCTCCTGGCACTGAAGAAGTCTGCTTTTCTTTAAAAAAGATTAAGCTTGAATTTCCAGCACACAGCACAGGAAGTATTGCATAAGCACAGAAATCTCATTATCCTTTAGTTAGGTTTACATGAGTAACTTTCATCTAGGAATAATGGGTGTGGTTAGATATCATTTCTCCAGCAAAAGGCAAATCTTTGGTTCAGGGAGACCTGTGTGTTGCCCAACCTACCACCAGATAGGCCATGACTAATCTGGAACAGAGAAACCCAAGGGACGCAGGTGTAGGAGCTAAAGGGGTACAATATTTCCCACAAATTTCTAAAGGGGAAGGAAGTTTTGTCCATGATGGAGCAGTTGCTTATTGGGGCCCTGACTCTCTTCCAGCTGCACCTCTTTATTAAGTCAAGTGCATCTGTACACCACATTTCACTATTTTATACATCACAGTACCCTAGTACAGGCAAGAAACCTCCACCTAAGAGGCAAGGGCAATCCACCAACTAGAACTGATTAAAAACAAGCTCCCCTCTGTCCCAGTGAAAAGGTGTTAACAGCCCTTTTAACTCAAGTCTTTCTGAAATTCTCACCTTTACCCATGTGAATAAATAAGGCTTTGCCAGATTTGTAGTAGAGAGATATTCTAATACTCTTTTTATACATTTTTTCCTTTCCTTGTAAGCAATATAATGAGCAAGTTTTCAGATTTAGCTTGTTTAGAACTAAATATAAAATGTAATTTAAAAACTGATTAAAATAATACTTAAAAATTTACCCGATATTTATTGGTGTTTTTATAAACCAAAAGTTATGACATCTGCAATCACTGCCTCAAGTTTTCAGAAAGCTTATGTTTTCCATATCATTTGGAGGTACATGATCAAATCTTCTAAAAATCACAATCCAACATGTCTATAAATTACTGTCACAAGCTTTTAAATAATATCATATCAGACCAGAATTAGAGCAGTGAAATAATTCATTAGACATTCATAAATCAAAGGCATGTTATGTGATCAACATAAACAAATACCATCATAATTAACAGCAGAACAGAAACTTCAACTTATCATGATGCCTTCTCACACTTTTATTCTGCATCAGAGATTACTTTTACTTAAATTTAGAAATGTTTTATATCTAGAAAAATATCTTAAGACATCCTCTAAAAAGATGACTTCCTTGTTCACCCAGTTCCTCTCTGTTTTCAAAATTCAATGACATTCTTTGATTTCTGTTCTTTCCAAGTGCTAACCATCCATGCACATATTAGTTTTCACTTATTGTCTTGAATTTTCATGCAATTAGACCCAACTCTAGCTGGCTCACCTGGTTTATTGTTCATGACACATTTATTAGAGAGCTTAGAGAGATTCTAGATACAGATGTTAAAGGATAAAGTCCCATCATAAACAAAGGTGGAAAATTTATTGTTCCTTTGGAGCATCTATGCTCTCAAAGACAGCATCAATCACTCAATGCTGATACAGTCAAGGATATAGCAATCATGGTTTTTGGATTCAGTTCAAATGATCATTTTCATCCATGTTAGGAAAGCTACAGATCCAATTGTATATCGCTTCTTTAAAAAATAAAGAACAGTTTTACACACCCCCTCAGATATCCTGCTCCAACAATACTGCTTATAAATCTTTCATATATTTAACATATATCCTGTACACTACTCAAAGATTGATATACATGAATTATGATGATACTCTTATCTAAAATGAAACAAAATGGGGAATAAAAGTATATGTCTACTGCAACTGGTTTTGTAAAAAATTTCAATTAAATCCTTAAGCAAGTCCTCTCCTTAAAAGGGACAGAAAATCTTAAAACAGAGCAACCAACCAAACTTTAAAACATAAATAGGGGCAGCCAGGTGGCGCAGTGAGTAGAGCACTGGCCCTGGAGTCAGGAGGACCTGAGTTCAAATTTGGCCTCAGACACGTGACATACTAGCTGTGTGACCTTGGACAAGTCACTTAACCCCAATTGTCCTTCCTTCCCCCTTCCAAAGCAATTTAAAAAAGAATAAAACTAAGTTTCTTTAGTCTTCCATGAAAAGTATGATGTCTCATATTTTAGAACCAAATCAATACTCGAATATGACTCTACTTACAAGTTAGTCAACCTCACTGTACTGATACTCAAAACAAAATAAAAAGAAAAGTGGGACTTTTCATCATGAATACAATAATAGTCTACTGGGGTACAATCCTTCCACTAAGAACTACCAAAAATAAAATCTGCCCTCAGTGTTTTAAAATATAACTCTTGTCCTGTTTAGAAGAAATAATTATGTCTGCAAAGAATTTTTACCCAGAACCAAGTGTTTCACATAGTAGATATTTAATAAATGTTTGTTGAATATAATTATCATCAGAAATACCTCCATCAAAGAAAAAACTGACCATACTTAAAAGAAGTTTGAGCAAATATAAATGTTAGGGAAAGGTGAAAATAAAATACATACTATTAATACTTGTTTCTTTAAAGATAACAGAAAGACACCAATAAGATGGTCCCCAGGTAGTTTAGGAATAATTAGGGATAACTGGAAAAAAATCTACAATCAACAGTTGTTTGAAGCTTTCTAAAAGTTGGCTCTAAATAGCCTTATACAGGTCTTTCCTTATATAGTTTAAAACTGTTTGTTATGACAAAATCCTTTTGTTATTAGTGACAATAATAATTTTATGCCAAAACAACTGCTTAAGGAAAGCAAATAAAAGTCTTCAATAAGTCATTCTTTCCCAGTCCAACAGAACACAATATAAAGAAATAATCCATACGACTGGCATTTTCTGCTAAGTGTGCCTCTAAATAAGGAAAGGAGGGGAATCCTCAAGATAAAAGTCTGCCTTAATGCTTTTCTTTTCCTTAAACAACTAAAAAAGATGGTACACAGGGGCGCTATCAAACTGCCGTCAAAAGGCCTAGATCTTTTCATCACCTATAGTTTCTTTCCCTCACTGTTTATTTAACCAGAGGTAGGTATAATAGTATTTTAATATACTATTATAAGATGAGATGATTATGAGTCCCTTGAGGTCAAGGACCACATAGTCATGTCCATATTTTCCAAAGGTCTCAGGTTGGGCTCAAACACAAAAGGTACTTAGTCACACTTGAATAAGTGAATGAATAAATGAAAATGACTGGAATACAATATATTAGACTACCATCTCTGACACTCAACAAGACAGTCTAACTCTGGCCTAGCTCCAATGTACAAATAAGTCCCAAGATCAGGTATGAAACAGGTATGAAAGAGGACAGGTGAAGAAGGAAAGAGAAGTCCCAGCTCAAGAAAAAGACAAGAAAACTGATCAGCCAACACCTAAGTATAACTGAATATTTCACAAAGAAACTATCAAAAATATATTTATAACATATCCTGCCTACTCAAAATCTTCCTAATACTGAAAAGCTATTCTAATTCATGAAGGTGAAAAACTAAATGGAAAAACAGGGACACTTTGACTTGTCAAAGGAATATAAATCTAGGGACCAGTTAATATCTCTGCAATAAATACAGAGAATTCTGCTTTTAAAAGAACCTGAGTAACCTTGATAAAAGGGATAAAAACTTTTGAGGAGAGATTTATTATACACAGTTATAAAACATTTACTGTAATAAAAATTCATCAGTATTTGTGTATCTATTCTGTGCACCCACACAAACAAGAGACTCTATTGTAAGGGCAAACTGTACCAACAACAAAAATACGGTTTTGTTCCTGAGCTTGAAAGTTGTGATTTAAAATATCAAAGCATTTATAAAAGAAACTGGCACACATGTGCTATTACAGAGCTAACCCAACAATGTCTCTTCCTGTTACTTTCACTGGCAAAGGTTAAGCTCACCAGCACTCTATCCTTCTTGCAATTCAACAATGGGGTATTTGGGGCCAAAATGCTTGATAGCTGCCGGACTTGCATACCAAACTGGATATTCCAGCTCTGCCAAGGAGCTGAATTTGGCCTCTGATGAAACCATGAACGCTCTGCTCTGTCCTTTAAATGACTAGTCACAGTTCAGAGAATATAGCAAATTTGTTTTCCCATGAAGGGGCATTGGTAGCAAAATTAATGAATCAGTATTCATTTCTACTTGCTTTGGTTGGATTGTTACACATACTGAATAGATAGATATTTCCCAGGCTGCTCTAAAAATGTTTTTAAAAATGTAGTGATAGAAGAGAAAGGGTTTAAAAATATGATTATAAATACATAGGTAATTATATTTTGTCTTAATCAGAGAAACAGAATAAATATATAATAAGAACTCATTTTATGACTAAGATTGATCTTCCCCCAATTATTCCCTTCAGTGTTGAATATGGGAATCTCAAGACTTGTTAATCTCAAGTCTCTAGCATGAGCTTAGAGAAAGGTCAATTTTCATCAAAAGTCACTGCCCCTGAATCCCAAATCTTTGAGCTCCATACTAAGACACATAAATAAGCATAAGCCACAAAGGAAAATCTCCTGGCAATAGGGAACACAAAATACACCTCTTTCAAACCAGTGTCCAGGAGCAGTACACAATCTTACTCAAGATACAAAGAAGAATGGGCCTCAAACATGGTACAACAATTTCTTGGGAACAATATTTTGTCAAGACCTCTTTCTCCATACAACTTTGAAAGAAACCCAATCTCTGAGCTAAGGAATGGACAGTACTAAAATATCCACAGAGACCTTGAGCTCCTGGATACTTTTACTGGCTTGGTATGGCTGTCACTCTTGGGTGTATGAGGCACTGGCTCCATTAAAGTAGCTTCAGAGGCCACACAGGAATGATTACTTCCTTTACAACTCTTAGCAAAAGAGATCTCAACTGCCAAATAATTATTCCTTTTGTCTTGGCTCATACAGAACTGCAAAAAGCAAATTGTCAAATCCTTTGCCTATAACTCTTCGCTTCTAACCAATTCACTTTGACAGTGAGATGAAAGGGCACAGCATGCTAGCCATACATTACCTCAAGTGTGATTAACAGATTCCTAAATGATAATCAGAGTTGTAGAGAAAGAAATTAGATAACAGCACCAAATTCCTAACACCAGAAACCAACTTCTCCCAAAATTTTGCTATCTGCGGCTATTGGTGTAATAGAAGAATTTCACTTTGTTGAATCTCAAAGTTGGAAAGTTAGATCAAAAAAATAGTACCAAATAGAAGACCATCTCTACAATACTGCCTTTGCTTGAACAATTTGAATAATGGAGAACATAAGACCTCCTAAGGCAGGCTATTCCATTTCTGAAGAATTCTAAGCATTAGCAAGCCTTTTTAAACCTAGACCAAGCCAAAATCCGCATCTCTGCAATCCAGTGTTCTAACCTTGAACCCAAGTAAAGCACATCTATGTCTCTTTTACATGACAAACCACCAGCTATTTGAAGAAAGCTATTATGCATCTCCACCAGGCTAAACCCTTGTTCTTTCAATTGATTGGGCTCCTGAGAAGCAGTAGGGTGTAATGGAGAGAGATCTAGCCTTATAGTTTAAATCTTGCCACTGACACATAATGGCTGTGTACCCATGGACAACACACCTCACCTTTTGGTGCTTCCCACTAAATCTTAGTGACTGAAGAGTTGGTAGAAGGAGTTATATTACTTCAGAGCTCCCAAAACAGATGAAAATGAATATACAGACCAAATCTTATAAAAATATAATATAATAACCTAATATAATCCATTCCAAATAGAAAAATGATACAATTATAAAAATTAGAATGGAGGGTTAGATCTTTCAGGACTATGTCCAGTAAAATAATTCATAAAACAAAATTATAATAAAAAAATTTCATTGTTTTCGTTCAATTGTTTCAGTCATGTGCAACTCTTCATGACCCCCTTTGCAGTTTTTTTGGGCAAAGATACTGCCGTGGTTTGCCATTTCCTTCTTCAGCTCAACTTACTGATGAGGAAACTGAGGCAAACTGGGTTAAATGACATGCCCAGGATCACATAGCTAGTAAATGTCTGAGGCCAGATTTGAACTCAGGAAGATGAGTCATCTTGACTCCTACCCTGGCACTCAGGCCTCCTGGCTGCCCTGGATAATGAAAAAAAAAATACACTAATTTCATAACAGAAAAAGAAAAGGCTTTTGCACAACTAAAAGAGATATATCTTGAATAAAGAGAAAAGTTATGGACTGGAGAAAAAAATCTTTGTGTTAAACATTCCCAAATAAGAGCCTTGCATCCAAAAATCTATAAGGCATTAAATTCGACAAGCATTTAATATGAACTTTCCATGTGCATAGCACTAGACTGTCTCCTGGGATAGAAAGATCAAAATGATACAGTCCACAACCTCAATGAGTTCATATTCTAGTGACAATTTATATAAGAAATGACAAATTATAAGAAGAAAAGCCAAACTACAACAGATACTCCAAAGACATGATGCAATGCAAAGAGTGCTGAATCTGGACTCAGGAAGACCTGACTTCAAATCTGGCCTCAGATACTTACTAGCTTTGTGACCATGGGCAAATAACTTAGTCCTTATCTGCCTTAGTTTCCTCATTACTAAAATAGGAATAATAATAGCATCTATTTCCCAAAGTTGCTATGAAAATAAAATGAGGTAAAATTGGTAAAGTACTTTTCAAATCTTAAAGTGCTACCTATAAATAGCTACCTACAAATACCTATATAAATGCTACCTATAATTAAGAGATATGAAAAAGTTCTTTAAAGGAAGCATAAAATTAACAACAACCACCTGAAAGTGTATTCATAATCAATAATGATCAGAGATATGTAAATTAAAATAAGTTTGAGCTTTCAACTTATATACTTCTAAGTGGATAAGATGGGGAAAAAAGCTAAAATTGAATGTTGTCAGTGCTATGGAAAAACTAACACTCTAATACTGGTGAGGCTGTGAATTGGTTTCATCTCTATGGAAAGCAATGTGAAATTAATTACACAAAAGAACAATAAGAGGAGCGAAGACAGTGGAGAAAAGACAGACACTTGCCTGAGCTCTCCCAAATTCCCCTCCAAACAATTTGAAATAATGCCTCAAAATAAATTCTGGAATGGTGGAACCCACACAAGGATGAGGGGAAACAATTTTCCAGCCCAAGACAATGAAGAAGGTCAGCAGAAAAGGTCCTACCACAATGAGAATGGAGTACAATCCAGCGAAGATTGCAACAATCTAGGCAAACCAGCAGCAGACACACCTCGGAGGCGACTGAATCAACCATGGCAGGGGCAGCTTTCAGAGATCTCAGCCCACAGATGGTAAGGGGTTTGGACAACTGATCAGAAGTGGATTACAGGCCAAATGGCAGCTGGAAAGCAGGGATTTACTTAAACTCTCTCCCAGGTCCCTCCAAACACCTGTAAAAATGGCTCTGAACAAATTCTAGAGCTTCAGAACCCATGAAGTAGCAGAGGGAAACAAGTGTCCAGCCCAGGAGAGCCTGGATGGTCACTGGGAAGGGTCTATCACATGGTACTGGGAGCGAAGCACAGCCCAGCATGGGCCACGCCAGGACAGACCAGACCCAGAGTCAGCCAGTCGGAACAGGCCTTGGGGCCATGAATCAGTGAGCTGTGGCAGTTACCAGACTTAACCCACAATCACGAAAGGGCAGATTAGAGGGAAACTGCAGAAACAGCAGGAGGAAACTCCTGAGGCTGCTTCCAGAGTTACAGCATCAGCTGCTTCCTGAGTCCCTGGCTCACAAGGTGGGGGGAATCTAGCAGTGGATCAGAGCGGAAGTGCAAGGAGCACTATGGGCACAAAGGCAGATTCTCTTGCTGTGCCCTGCTTGGATCTGTATTGCGGTCCTCGTTGGTAGCTCTTGGGGGAGGAGGAGCACTGCAGTGACAGAGCCTGGGGTGACGGTGAAGTACAAGTACCTCCGAAAACAGCAATGATCGGATCGTAAAGCTTGGGACAAAGTACTCTCTACTTTACAAGCAATTATATCCTGACAAAAAGCTCAAGAGATAAGTAGTTGGCTGGGAACATGAACAGGCAGCGAAAATGAACTCAGACTCAAATGCAGACTCAAACTCAAACTTTGGATTCCTTTTTTGGTGACAAAGAAGATCTAAACATACAGCCAGAAAAAGTCAACAAAGTCAAAGAGGCTACATCAAAAGCCTCCAAGAAAAACATGAACTGCTCTCAGGCCATGGAAAAGCTCAAAAAGGATTTGGAAAAGCAAGTTAGAGAAGTAGAGGAAAAATTGGGAAGAGAAATGAGAAGGATGCGAGAAAACCATGAAAAACAAGTCAATGACTTGGTAAAGGAGACCCAAAAAATACAGAAAAAAATACTGAAGAAAACAACACCTTAAAAAACAGACTAACTCAAATGGCAAAAGAGCTCCAAAAAGTCAATGAGGAGAAGAATACCTTGAAAGACAGAATTAGCCAAATAGAAAGGGAGGTTCAAAAGGCCACTGAAGAAAATACTACCCCAAAAGTTAGATTGGAGCAAGTAGAAGCTAGTGACCTGATGGCAAATCAAGATATTATAAAACAGAACCAAAGGAATGAAAAAGTGGAAGACAATGTGAAATATCTCATTAGAAAAACCACTGACCTGGAGAATAGATCCAGGAGAGACAATTTAAAAATTATTGGACTACTTGAAAGCCATGATCAAAAAAAGAACGTAGATATCATCTTTCAAGAAATTATCAAGGAGAACTGCCCTGATATTCTAGAGCCAGAGGGTAAAACAGAAATTGAAAGAATCCACAGATTGCTTCCTCAAATAGATCCCAAAAAGAAAACTCCCAGGAATATTGTTGCCAAATTCCAGAGCTCCCAGATCAAAGAGAAAATACTGCAAGCAGCCAAGAAGAAACAATTTGAGTATTGTGGAAACATAATCAGAATAACACAAGATCTAGCAGCTTCTACATTAAGAGATGTAAGGGCTTGGAATACAATATTCCAGAGGTCAGTGCAGCTAGGATTAAAACCAAGAATCACCTACCCAGCAAAACTGAGTATCATGCTCCAAGGCAAAATATGGATTTTCAATAAAATAGAGGGCTTTCAAGCTTTCTCAGTGAAAAGACCAGAGCTGAATAGAAAATCTAACTTTCAAACACAAGAATCAAGAGAAGCATGAAAAGGTAATCAAGAAAAAGAACAAGAAAAAGAAATCGCAAGGGACTTACCAAGGTTGAACTGTTTTGTTTACATTCCTACATGGAAAGATGATGTGTATGATTCATGAGACCTCAGTGTTAGGGTAGCTGAAGGGAATATGCATATATAGGTATATAGGTGTGTGTGTATATATATATATATATATATATATATATATATATATATAGACAGAGGGCACAAGGTGAGTTGAATATGAAGGGATGATATCTAAAAAAAAATAAAATCAAATTAAGGGATGAGAGAGGAATATATTGAGAGAGGGAGAAAGGGAGAGATAGAATGGGGTAAATTATCTCGCATAAAAGTAGCAAGAAAAAGCAGTTCTGTAGGAAGGGAAGAGGAGGCAGATGAGGAGGAATGAGTGAATCTTGTTCTCATCAGATTTGACCTGAGGAGGGAGTACCATACACACTCAATTGGCTATCTTACCCCACAAGAAAGAAGGAGGAAGAAGATGAAAAAGGTGGGGGGGATGATAGAAGGGAGGGCAGATGGGGAGATGGGGGAGGAGGTAATCAAAAACAAACACTTTCTAAAAGGGACAGGGTCAAGCGAGAAAATTCAATACAGGGGGATAGGTTAGGAAAGAGCAAAATATAGTTAGTCTTTTACGACATGAGTATTGTGGAAGGGTTTTACATAATGATACACATGTAGCCTATGTTGAATTGCTTGACTTCTTAGGGAGGGTGGGTGGGAAGGGAAGAGGGGAGAGAATTTGAAACTCAAAGTTTTAAAAACAGATGTTCAAAAACAAAAAAAAAGTTTTTGCATTCAACTACAAAATAAGATACACAGGCAATGGGGCGTAGAAATTTATCTTGCCCTACAAGAAAGGAAGGGAAAATGGGATGGGAGGGGAGTCGGGTGTCAGAAGGGAGGGCTGACTGGGGAACGGGGCAACCAGAATATACGCTATCTTGGAGTGGGGGGGAGCGTAGAAATGGGGAGAAAATTCGTAATTCAAACTCTTATGAAAATCAGTGCTGAAAACTAAATATATTAAATAAATTAAATTAATTCATTAAACAAAAAGAAGTCAACAAAGTCAAAAGGCCCACATCAAAAGCCTCCAAGAAAAATATGAATTGGTCTCAGGCCATGGAAGAACTCAAAAGGATTTGGAAGAGCAAGTTAGAGAAGTAGAGGAAAAATTGGGAAGAGAAATGGGAATGATGCAAGAAAACCATGAAAAACAAGTCAACAACTTGCTAAAGGATACCCCCCAAAAAATGGAGAAAATAACACCTTAAAGAACAGACTAACCCAAATGTCAAAAGAGCTCCAAAAAGCCAATGAGGAGAAGAATGCCCTGAAAGGAAGAATTAGCCAAATGGAAAAAGAGGTCCAAAAACACCACTGAAGAAAATACCACCTTGAAAATTACACTTGACCAAGTGGAAGCTAGTGACTTGATGAGAAATCAATATATGATAAAACAGAACCAAAGGAATGAAAAAAGTGGAATACACTGTGAAATATCTCATTGGAAAATCCACTGACCTGGAGAATAGATCCAGGAGAGATAATTTAAAAATTATTGGACTACTTGAAAGCCATAATCAAAAAAAGAGCCTGGATATCATCTTTCAAGAAATTATCAAGGAAAACTGCCCTGATATTCTAGAGCCAGAGGGTAAAATAGAAATTGAAAGAATCCACAGATCGCTTCCTCAAATAGATCCCAAAAAGAAAACTCCTAGGAATATTGTTGCCAAATTTCAGAGTTTCCAGGTCAAGGAGAAAATACTGCAAGTAGCCAGAAAGAAATAATTTGATATTGTAGAAACACAATCAGGATAATCCAAGATCTAGCAGCTTCTACATTAAGGGATCAAAGGGCTTGGAATATGATATTCCGGAGGTCAAAGGAGCTAGGATTAAAACCAAGAATCACCTACCCAGCAAAAAATGGTCCAATGCAAAATATAGACTTTCAATAAAATAGAGGACTTGAAAGTTTTCTCAATGAAAAGACCAGAGCTGAATAGAAAATTTTGACTTTCAAATACAAGAATCAAGAGAAGCATGAAAAGGTAAACAAGAAATAGAATTCATAAGGGACTTACTAAAGTTGAACTATTTTGTTTACATTCCTACATGGAAAGATGATGTGTGTAATTCAGGAGACCTTTCTCAGTATTAGGGGAGTTGAAGGGAATATAGACAGAGGGCACAGTTTGAGTTGAATATGAAGGGATGATATCTAAAAAAATGAAATAAATTCAAGGGGTGAGAGAGGAATATATTGAGAGAGAGAGAAAAGGAGAGATAGAATGGGGTAAATTATCTCACATAAAAGTGGCAAGAAAAAGCAGTTCTGTTGGAAGGGAAGAGGGGGCAGATGAGGAGGAATGAGTGAGTCTTACTCTCATTGGATTCAACATGAGGAGGGAATAACATACATACTCAACAGGGTATCTTACTCCGTAGGAAAGTAAGGGGAAGGGGATTAAAAAGGGGGGGGGGATAATAGCAGGGAGGGCAGATATGGGGAGGAGGTAATCAAAAGCAAACACTTTTGAAAAGGGACAGGGTCAAGGGAGAAAATTGAATAAAGGGGGACAGGATAGGATGGAAGGAAATATAGTTAGCCTTTCACAACATGAGCATTGTGGAAGTGTTTTACATAATGATACATGTGTGATCTCTGTTGAATTGCTTGCCTTCCTAGAGAGGGTGAGTGGGAAGAGAAGAGGGGGGAGAATTTGGAACTCAAAGTTTTAAAAGCAGATGCTTAAAAAGTTGTTTTTTGCATACAGCTGGGAAACAAGATATATAGGGAATGGGGCATAGAAATCTATTCTGCCCTACAAGAAAGTAAGGGGAAAGTGGATGGGGGGCAGAGTGAGGTGAAAGAAGGTAGGGCTGACTGGGGAATGAGGCAATCAGAATATATGCCATCTTGGAATGGGAGGGAGGGTAGAAACGGGGAGAAAATTTGTAACTCAAAATCTGGTGGAAATCAATGTTGAAAACTAAAATATTAAATAAAAATGATAAAATTAAAGAAAGAAGTGGATTACAGGGGTCCCTTTGTGGGAACTGTTTGCAGGACTCTGTTGCATTGACCACTTGAGAATCTGGGCTGCAGTTCCAGGGTGAAAAGGAGCACTAACACACCAGAGCTTATAGCTGTAGGGGGGACAGGGAACCTGGTCACAGTTCCAAGGTGGAAAAGACTGCTTATAATCATTCATAGACCAGAGCACAGGCCAAGAGAGTAGTAAACATACATCTCCTTAGATCATAATACCATGGAAGACCTGAAAACCTACAGGCCTCCAAAACTAGCTCTGAAAACAGCTGCACAAAAACCCTAAATTTCGTGACAGTGCTTCTCCACCTTAGGAAGTTAAGAGTCAAGAAACCGACTGGAAAAATGAGCAAACAACAAAAAAGAACCTGACCATAGAAAGTTACTATAATGACAGGGAAAATCGAAACACAAACACAGAAGATAACAAAGTCAAAATTGCTACATCCAAAGCCCAAGAGTAAAAATGTCAATTGGTCTCAGGCCCAACAAGAATTCCTGAAAGAGATCAAAATGGATTTTTAAAAGCAAATAAGAAAGATAGAGGAAAAATTGGAAAAAAAAAAAGAAATGAGAATGATGCAAGAAAATCATGAAAAAAGAGTCAATGGCTTGGCAAAAGTGGCACCAAAAATACTACAGAAAATAACACTTAAAAAAAAAGACAAAATAGGTCAAATGGTGAAATAAGGCACTAAAATTCAATGAAAAGAAAAATGTTTTTAAAAGCAGAACTCATTAAATGGAAAAAGATCTCAATCACTGAAGAAAAGAACTACTTAAGAAGTTGAATTTGCCAAAAATACAAAAGCTCACTGAAGAAAATAGTCTCTTAAATATTAGAATTGGACAAATGGAAACTAATGACCCCACAAGACATCAAGAAAAAAATAAAACAAAATCAAAAGAATGAAAAAAAAAGAAAAAATGCAAAATATCTCACTGGAGAAACAACTGACCTGGAAAGCAGATTGAGGAAAAATCATTTAAGAATTATTGGCCTACCTGAAAGCCATGATAAAAAAAAAAGAGTATAGACATCATCTTTCAAGAAATTCTCAAGGAAAATTGCCATGATATCCTAGAATCAGAAAGTAAAATAGTATAAGGGAAAGTAAAGTGGGATTTTTTGCTGTTTTTCTGTTTGTGTTGTTCAGTTTCCCAGACTCAGTCTCACATGCTTCTGCGCTGAGCCAATCAGACATGTATGTGGGCTATAGCCAATCAGAGACTTACTTATGGGCTCTAGTCAGTCAGATACCTACTAGTACTATTTATATGAGAGTACAGTATGAGAGAAAGCAGACATTAAGAGAGACAGCATCAAGAGGGTGAGCCAGCATTGAGAAGAAGAAGAATGAAGAGAAGAGACAAAGAAGAATAAGTGTGAGCATTGAGCTGAGAAGAGACCTCTGAGAGCTGGGAGGAGATCTCTTGAGAGCAGAGAGGAGACCTCTGAGAGCTGGGAGAAAACCTCTGATGGCAGAGACTTGCTGAAGGAGCCTCCAAACCTTGAAGGTGAGTGCAGTTGTAGGGCAGAGACCTGCCCCCAGAAAGAAGGCTTAGCTTAAACCCCTTTTGAGAGCTGTTAAAGTGAATTGAGCTGTTAACACAGAGCCTCTGGCCTTTGGAGGTGAATTGAGATGGTGGTTTTGGTGGTGTGTGTTGCTGCCCTGTTAAGCTTCATTTTCCCAGAAACAGAAGCTGTGGGCAGGAACCCCTGGAGCCTGCTGTTGGGCAGGAGCTTAGAGTGGAGCAGTCTCCATGAGCTGAGACCTGGATCAGGAGCATACAGCTGCCTACCTGTGAATCCAGGCAAGAGTCAGGAGTGGTCAGCCCACAGAGGAAGACCCACAGGACTTGGAAGTCAACCTGGAGTCAAGATGAAAGAGAACTTTACTTGGACACTTTGAATTATTAAGGAGATTACTGTGACCTAACTGTGACCTAGGAGTGGACAGTGTGGTATTTTTCTGCTACCCTGTAAGGATGTTTTGTGCTAGGAAACACCCTGGCCCAGGACTCCCTGCTGTATAAATACGTATTTTGGGGAATGCTACTGAATGCAGTGATATATGCTATGTGTCATATGACATATTGAGGGCTATGAGATATAAATGTATGTACACATATATGTTAGATGATATGTTTTGCTTAAGGATGTTGCTATGAATGTTATGCTTTGGTTTATTGAACAATGTTTAGTATCTGAATAGAGAGTTCATTATACTATGCAATTAGACCCTTGAAATTATTCACAGCAACAGTCCTCAAATGTGCTGCCATGATTGGCGTCAAGTATGGGTAAAATGGAAGCCAGATGATGTTCCAAAGGCTGTAGAAATTATAGCACACAGGAAAGATAATAACATAACTGTTGTTTATTCGGGAAAAGATGATTATCAAATTGTACCCTTAACTTATATATTCTACCATGAATGAGACTATGATAAAGAGATTCAAGGACTCCGGAAGCACAGCTGACCCTATATCTATCCTGCTTTTGGTTATTGCTTCTTTGTTTCTTTTTGACTTTTTGTCTGTCAAATTTGTTTCCTGCAGGCCTAGTATCCTCCACCTACAGATGCCTGATTGCTTAAGCCAGATGTTACCTTCTGTCCACAACTGTGATGTGTCACCCCTGGGCCTGGCATAGACCAACCTCTGGATACCAGCTAGAGAACTGACCTCTCAAATGAGACTCGACCTCTTGGAGCAGAAAAAGCTCTATGTCCAATTTCAGCAAGAAGCAGCTATGGAGGATGAGATTTTTGCCCCTTACCCCAAGATATTTGAGTCCCATTCATTTGAGGGGGGGAATGATGGTGTTGTTTTATGTGCTTATTTTCTGTTATCCCTGTTATATTGAAATAAAGTTCTGTTGACACCTGTTGCCCCATTGACCTATGTAATGGATAAGAAAGATATTGGGGCCAAAAGTATTGATAATGTATTTTTGCTTAATTTGAAGATGTTCCTTATCCATTAATAGACCCATGTGACCTGCTTACATTCACAGGAAGCCTAAGTCAAATGTGGTTGGAGGAGCTTGCTGAACGAGTGGAACAGGAAAGGGTGGAGCAGGAAGGAAGTCAGTTAGAACAGTAGAAGGAGAAGAATCAGCTAGGATATGTGAATGTGTTTGTGGGAAGGCCCCAGCAAGGGGAATGGCTTTGAGATGGAGTGGCTCCCTGTTGTGATAATGTGTATTACCCTTTGCTTCTTGGATGGATTGGACTTACTGGTTTTAGGATTGGGCTTTCTGGTGTCTGAATAGATGTTTTGCTTCTGTCTTCTATATGGCGAGTCTGTTATATTTTGTGATTCAGAACCACATCAACATACTAATGATAATAGCAACCATTGTGAATATTGCCTTGGCCATACAAATAGAAATTGAAAGAATCCACCAATAACCTCCTAAAAGAAATCTCAAAATGAAAACTCCTAGGAATATTACAGCCAAATTTCAGAGCTCCCAGGTGAAGAAGAAAATATTGCAAGCAGTTAGAAAGAAACAATTCAAATATCATGGAGCCACAGTCAAGATAATGCCAGGTTTAGCAGCTTTTACATTAAAGAATCAGAGGGCTTGGAATATGATATTTTGGAAGGCAAAGAAGCTAGGGTTACAACCCAGAAAAACTGTATAATCCTCCAGAGGGAAAAATGGACATAGAAGACTTCCAATCATTTGTGATGAAAAGACCAGAGCTGAACAGAATATCTGACTTTCAAATACAAAACTCAAGAGAAGCCTAAAAATGTAAACAGGAGAGGGAAATCATAAGGAACTCAATAACATTAAACTGTTTACATTCCTACATAGGAAGATGATACTTGTAACTTCTAAGAAGTTTCTCATTATTAGGGCAGTTAGAAGGAGTTATATAGACAGAGCGCAAGGGAGTGAGTTCAGTACGCTAAGTGTATATCTAAAAAAATAAAAATAAGGGGTTAGAAAGAGCAATGCACTGGGAGAAGGAGAAAGGGAAGGGTAGAATTATCTCACATAAAAGAGGCATAAAAGAGCTTTTACAGTGGAGAGGAAGATGGGGGAATTAAAGGGAGCACTTGAACCTTACTCATCAGAATTGGCTCAAAGAGGAAATAACACACACTCAGTTGGGTAAAGAAATCTATCTTACCCTACAAGAAAGTAGCAATGAAAGGGAACAAGAGAAGGGGAGTGCTGACAGAAGGGAGGGCGGAACAGAGGAGGTGGTGGATAGAAGCAAAACACTTTTGAGGAGAGACATGGTAAAAGGATAGAGTAATTAACAGGGAAAAATAGGCCCAAGGGAAATACACAGTAATCAGAACTGAAAAAAAATTCTGAAGCAAATTTCTGTAATAAAGGCCTTATTTCTCAAATACATAGAGAACTGAGTCAAATTTATAAAAATGAGAGCTATTCCCCAATTGATAAATGGTCAAAGGATATGAACAGGCAGTTTTCAGATGAAGAAATCAAAGCTACCTGTAGGCAAATGAAAAAATGCTCTATATCACTACTGCTTAGAGAAATGCAAATTAAAACAGCTCTGAGGTACCACCCCACACCCATCAGATTGTCTAATGACAAAAAAGGAAAACGATAGATGTTGAAGGGGATGTGGGAAAATTGGGAAACTAATGCACTGTTGGTGGAGCTATCAACCATTTTGGAAAACAATTTGGAACTATGCCCAAAGGTTTTTAAACTATGCATACCCTTTCACCAAGCAATATCACTACTAGGTCTGTATCCCAAAGAGATTTTTAAAAAACAAAAAGGAAAAGGACATACATGTACAAAAATATTTATAGCAGCTCTTTTTGTGGTGGCAAAGATTTGGAAATTGAAGAGATGCCCATCAACCGGAGAATGGCTGAACAACTTGTGGTATATGCTTGTGATGGAATACTATTGTGCTACAAAAAATGGCAAGCAAGATGCTCTCAGAAAAATCTGGAAGTACTTAAATGAACCAATGCAAAGTGAAATGAGCAGAACCAGGAGAACGTTGTACACAATAACAGCAATATTATATGATGATTAACTATGAATGACTTAGCTATTCTCAACAGCACAATGATCCAAGGTAATTCTGACAGACTTATGATGGAAAGTAATATCCATCTCTAGAGAAAGAACTGATAAAGTCTGACCAAAGCGTATTTTTTTAAACTTCATTTTCCTCGGGATTTTTCTTGGTCTGTATTTTCTTTTACAACATAACTAATACGGAAATATGTTTTACATGGCTATACATGTATAATGTATATTAAATTGTTTGCCTTCTCAAGGAGGGGAGGGGAAGGAGAAAGGGTTGGAATTTGGGATTCAAAATTTTGAAAAACTAAGGGAAAAAATGGTTTTACATGTGATTGGGGGAAAATATTTTTAATACAATAGAATATACACTTTTTAACATTTTAATTTAAAGTTTTGAGTTCCAAATTCTATCACTCCTTTCTTCCCTTCTACCCTCTCTGAGATGGTAAGCAATGAGATATAGGTAACATATGTGCAATTATGTAAAACATTTCCATATTAGTCATTTTGTACAAGAAGACTCGAATAAAAGAAAATCAAAGTGAAAAAAGAGCATGCTTCAGTTTGTATTCAAATAATATCAGTTCTTTCTCTAAAGGCCAATAGTATGCTTCATCTTCCTTTGGGATTATCTTAGATCATTGTATTGCTGAGAAAAGCTAAGCCTTTCACAGTTCTTCCTCAAACAATATTGCCGTTATTCTGTACAATATTCTCCTGGTTCTGTTCACTTCACAATTCATCAGTTCATGTAAGTTTCTCCAGGTTTTTCTGAAATCATCCTACTTGTCATTTCTTATAACATAAAAATGTTCCATTACAATCATATATCACAGCTAATTTATCCATTCCCCCAAGTGATTGGCAACCCTTTGATTTCCAATTCTTAGCCACCAGAGAAAGAGCTACTATATACATTTTATAGAAATAGGCCCTTTTCCCTTTTTTATGTCTCTGCAGTGGTACTGCTGAATCAAAGGGTGTGCACAGTTTTATAGCCCTTTGGGCACTCCAAATTGCTTTCTAGAATGGTTGGATCAGTTCACAACTCTACCAACAATTCATTGTCCCACTTTTCCCACATTTCCCCCAACATCTAACAGCCTTTTTGTAATCCTCATCCTTCTCAATTGCACGACTTGACCACCTCCTCTTCCTAGATACTGACAACTCTCTGAGTTTTCATAATACTGCTCTTTGTTCTCCTCCTACATAATCTGACCATTCTTTTTCAGTCACCTTTGCTGCTTCATGTCCCAAACTGTGGATTTACCCCAAGACTCTGGTCTGGATCATCTTCTTTTTTCTCTCTACATCTGTCATTTAGTAACCTCTTCTGCTCCCTTGGGCTTACTTATCATCTCTATGCAGATGATTCTCACACCTATACATTTAGCCCTAGTCTTTTCTCATGAGCCTTAGGCATGTATTTCCAACTGCCTACTAAATATTTGAAACTGGATCACAAAGAGGCATCTCAAACTCAACATGTCCAAAACAGAAGCCAATATTTTCTCCAATGCCTACCCCTCTTCCAAACATCCATATTTCTATCAAGACCACTACCATCCTTCTAGTTTTCCAGGTTCACACTCTCAGAGCTATCCTTACTCTCCTGTACTCCACATATCCAATTAGTTGCTAAATCTTGTTTCTGTCTCCACAATATCTTTTACATGTTTCCTCTCTACTCACACAGTCGTCACCTCATTTCAATCTCTCTCATCTGGATTACTGAAAAAGCTTCCTCTCTGGTCTCCTTATCTTGAGGATTTCCCCAATCTATTTCATCCTCTCACTAGCTGTTAAAGTGATTTTCCTAAATGTAGGTCTAGCCATGTCATTTCTCTACTCAATAAATTCCAGTGGCTCCTTTTTACCTCTAGTATTAATATAAACTCTTCTATTTGGCTTCTAAAGCCATTCAGAACTTCATTTCAACTTTACATTCCAGCTCTGCTGAAATAACTCCACTTCATCATCTACAGTCTAGCAAAAATGTTCTTCTTGCTCTTCACAAATTACACTGACATCTCTATGCTTTCATTATCTGCTGTCCCTATCATGCCTAAAATGCATGCCCTCCTCAAGCTGTCTCTCAACACCTTGTGTCTTTCAAAATTTAGCTCAGCCTCCACTTTCTACATGAAGCTTTGCCCTTAGCTGCTGACAACTCTCCAAATTATCTTATTTATTTTTATACATTTTGTATGCCCTTCTAGAAGCTGTTCCAAAGGTCTTAGAGCAGTTTTACTTGTTATACATGGTCTCTCCAAGAGAAAGAAAGTTCCTTGAGGGCAAGGACTTTCATTTTTTGTCTCCATATCTATATTACCTCGCATGGTACTTGGCACATAGATACTCAATAAATGCTTGTGCTTTGACTGTCTGAATTAGGTTTGTTAATTTTCATATTTTATGGTGGCTTTATTTTTAATTTGTAACACACTAACACCCTTATACTTTTTAATTATTATCTAGGCATGTCTTTCCTATCATATACTTTTTAAGCTGACAGTTTGAAAAGACTTTACATTTATATGTATCAAATATAATTTTACTAATTCAATCCAATGTTTAAGCCTGTTGACATCTTTTGGGATTCTAACATCCATGTGTTAACTACTCCTCCCAGCTTTGTGTTTTCTGCAAATTTGATTAGCAAGTCACCTATGTTTTCCTACATGTCACTAAAAAAAAGTAAAACAACACAGAGCTAAGCAAAGATTACTAATAAATGATATGGAACATGCCATTAGAAATCTCCCAGTTCCAAATTCATCTTACTACATAATTTATCTTACATAGATCTAACCATCTCATACATAAGGATAGAATGAGAGGCTCTGTCAAATGATTTTTCTGAGATCTAGGTAAAATATATCAATAGCATTCACCTGATCTACCAATCTAGTTAACTTATTAAAAACAACAATAACAACATATATAAATGAGGTATATTTGGCATGACTTGTCCTTGCTAAACTCATGTAACTCTTTGTGATCACCACTTAGTTTTCTGGATGTTACTAACCAAAACTTTGATATTACATTTTGGAGAATTTTGAAGATTCCAGTCCCATCCCTTTTGGAAAAATCAGGACAAATACTCTTCTCTGGGCCTGTAGCACTTCTCCCATTCTCTATAATCTTTTAAAGCTCATTGCCAGTAGCTCAGTAATCACATATACTAGTTCCTTCAGTAACATGAGATGCAGTTCTCCTGGGCCTAAGGACTTAAACTTATCAGGTGCAAAAAGGCATTGCCATTATCTCATCCATCTTTTGTTTCAATACTCTATAGCATGTTAACAGCAATGATTTTTGTTCTGACCCTTGACTAAGAAAATATAGAGGCAATATAAAAGTTTAGCTTCTACCTGCACACTATTATTCATTATCATGGTCTCATCTACTCTAAGCATCACTCTTATCCCTTCCTTGTTTCCATCATTTTCCCCAACAGTACTTTAAAAATATTTTATTGTTGTTGTTTTTAGCATTCATCACTAGTCTCATGCCCTCTCTGAGCTTTTGCACTCCTGCCAGTATTATTAGAGACCTGCGCCATAGTTTTATCTTCATTCTTCACTATCTACCATCATTCTGTCATTCTGTATATACTTATTTTTTCTAGATAAAAATTGAGAAGGTCCTTAGGCATCCACATTTATATCTTAAGCAAACTCCTCAATGGAAATGTTTCTCTTTGCGTTTTCACAATTCCATACTCTCTATCCTTCAAGTGATTACTGTAAAGCTGTAGGCAATTGAATCCTACCTATCTTTTCTATGAACCCTTTGAAATTTGATCTCACTAAATCTAGAGTTCATATTATGCCTAGCTCACTTCTGTCTTTCTGTCACAAAGTCCAAAATGATGCAGACACTTTTGTCCAAGTTACCCATTATTTCCACCCCAGCAACCAGTTCTTCCTTGTTTAGAATCAGGTCTAAAATAGCAATTTGTACCTCATTACTTCCTCCACCTTCTGAAAGATGAAATTATCATTAAGAAAAGCCAAGGATTATTAGTTACTCTGCTTTTGGCAAAGAGAAAGCATCAGCAGATGTCCACTTTGGCATGCATCTGTGACAGGCTTGTCTTAAGTTTCTGAAACTCCTCATCTATTTCTTCCTTCTGTCCCACATTCTGTCTACCTCACACCTAACAAGTGGACATCCAGCCTTTGCTTCAAGACATCTAGTGACAGGAAACCCATCACTTCCTGGAGCAGTCCTTTCCATATTTGGACAGTTATACAGGGTGTCCCTAAAATCTGGACACAGGCAAAAATTTTCAACAACATTTTATTAATTTAATTGGAATATTAACAGACCTTATCCCCCTTAACTTCCTTTTCTGGCATATGCTAAAGGAGAAGGTGTACTCAATGAAAATCACAGATGCAACACACTTGATTGAATGCATAAAGAGTGAATGTGCTAAAACTGACAGCAACGTGGAGTTACTACATTGAGGTCACGTGAATCTTGCAAGGCACATCAACCTTTGCGTTACAAATGGTGGAAATCATATTGAACATGTTACTTGTTAATATTCCAATTAAATAAAATGTTTCATTTCTTCAAAATACGCATTTTTGCCTATGTGTCCAGACTTTAGGAACACCCCGTAATTGTTAGGAAGTTTGTCATGAAATTAAGTCTAAATTTCCCTTTTCTCAGCTTCCACTCATGGCTCCTCATTCTGCCCTCTAGAGCCAACCAACACAAACCTCATCCCTCTTCCACAGGAAATCCCTTCAAATACTTGAAGTCAGCTATCACACCCCAACTAAATTTTCTCTTCTAAATTAAACAGTAAATATCATAATTCCTACATCCAATCCTTTCATGGCACAAAATCAAATCTCTTCACCATCTGGGCTGCTCTCCACTGGATGCTTTTTCCAGTTTATTTATATTCTCCTAAAATGTGGTACCCAGGACTGAACACAAAACTCCAGAGGTGGTCTGACAAAGGGAGAGTACAACATCTCCCTAGTCCTAGGCACCATATCACAAAATAGCCTAAGAGTACATTACTTTTTTCTGGCAGTCATAACACACTGTTTATTTATGTTGAGCTTACAAACCAATATGAACTTCTATAGAAGAAATAAGGAAAAGAAGAATGCAAAAGCACCAACCAGACTTATTAAAATAAACTGCCAGAATCTTGCCCTACAAGAAAGAAAGAGGAAAGGGGATGGGGGAGGGGAGTGGGGTGACAGAAGGGAGGGCTTAAATGGGGAATGGAGCAGTCAGAATATATGCCATCTTGGAGTGGGGGGGAGGCTAGACATGGGGAGAAAATCTGTAACTCAAAATCTTGTGGAAATCAATGTTGAAAACTAAAAGTATTAAATAATAAAATAAGAATTTTTTAAAAAATTAAAAAATAAAATAAACTGCCAGAGCTTTTAAAAATGGAAATAGAAAAAGGAAAAGACATTGATCAAGATTATCATTTCCTACAAAAGATTAACTCAAATAAAAGTCACAATGGCGAAGACATCATATATGCTCAGAAACTACCTTAGGCAACAAACACAATCTCCCTGAAGAGCTAAGAAAGATGGTAATGAAAGGCAACATAGATATGCAGAATACAAATTCATTTGTAGAGCACAATGAAAGATTATAAGCCATACCAACTCACAAAGGGGTGAAAAACAGTAGAACTGCCACCAAAAAACATTTACGGAAAGCTTCAAGTGAGACCTAATTAAGCCATATCATCCCTAGAATATTTATAGATGAAACTGTGAGAAAAACAGCAAAAAGACAAATGAAAAAAAGTAAAAATTCAAAAATCATCTCTTTTCACCATACACTTCTTGATAAATGCAAACACAAAAATAATTGTGTCCAATGCCACTTCAATTATCAATGTCATGCAAAACATGGACAGGGACTAGACATGTCACTTTGTTGATATAAGGAACTGTAAGGTGAGGAAATGGATCTCTCAACGCTGGTCAGCAACTTAAGAGAGCCGCCAAGAACACTGAGAAACTAAATGAGTTGCCTGGGGTTACTCAGTCAGTATTTTTCAGAGATGGGTCTTGAACTTAGGTCTTCTTGGTTTCAAGGCCAACTTTCTATCCACTATACATACTGACAAGCTATACAAAACAGAAAATAGAAAAATGTATGCTTGGAAAAAAATGCTTCGTTTGCATAGACGTTTTCCTGTACAAGGTCCAAATGGAAGAGGGGTTACTTATAAATGTTAAGGTCTTCCAGTTATTCTTATCTGAGTCAGCACTACATGTAATAGGGAAAACTTACAAACTTCCCCCTCCTTCTCGTTGAATAACGGTAGTTAAACAAACCTTCCTACATAGATTATTATTCTTTGATATGATCCTAGAAATGCTAGCTATAGGCAGAGAACAAGAAAAAAAGTAAAGGAAAAATTTGTGCAGAGAGGAAGTTAATATATCTCTATTTTCAGATTATAATAATTTATTAGGAAAGCCCAAGAGGAACAATAAAAGCAACATTCTACAAAATAAAATAGAAGATAAACCCATGGAAATCATTAGCATTTCTATATGATCTATAAAAATCAGGAAAAAATGATAAATGCTACTTTTAAAATTATAAATCATAATAAATGTAATAGTAAATAAAAACACTTTACATACATCATCTCATTGGATCCTCATCTGAAAATTAACTTAGCAAGATACATGATCTAACAGAAAGAAGATTGGGCCATAGTTTTATAACTAGAAGGGACCTAAAAGGTCATCTGATCCAAGTTCCTTACTTTACAGATTAGGTAACTGAATAGTCAGAGACAAAATGATAAGTCCATTAACCAGCTAGTAAGCGGAAGAGCCTGGAACTGAACCCAGGTCATCTGAATCTAAACCTAACACTCTTCTCACTGTACCATGCATGCTAATAGAACAGGAATCAAGTAGTCTGGAGTTAATAGGACCACCAAAAAGCCATGGATTTTCTATGATACCAATCATGCCTGCTCTGTAGGACTGTATCTTATTCTAATAGCTGAGCCATCTAGTTCTAAAATTAGAAACATTCTCATAGAAACTTCAAAAGACCTTGTTTAAAGGCTGCTTAAAGGGAGTAATGATAACCACTTTAATTATGAGACCTCATTTTAATTATCAGGCAGAAAGTTTGATTTTCCACATTTGGGGAAATAGATATTATCGGCATGACCCCAGCGTGGGAGGTAGTTCTTGCCAAGGAAGCTGGAATTTGCTATGTAAGTATTGCTATGACAATGGATTATAACTGCTGAAAATGATCATGCGATGGCAGGTCAGCTGATAAAGTCCTGAAGACATTGAAAGAATATTCAGATTTAAGACCAGTAGTTTATTTCTTATGGAGTTGGGTCTGAAATCTACAGAAACCCTGTGCACCCATGAAGTATGTGATTTGTCCAGCCCAGTTCAGCATAGGGAGACAGACAGGGAGGTCTGTGCACACTGGAGACAGAGTAGGGCAAGAGCTCAGTGCATGGAGTACTCCAGTGCCCAGGGAGAGGAAAAAATGGAAAAGAAATGAGAGATATAGAATGAAGAATTGGAAAGGGAATTAACAGCTTGACACAAGAGGTATAAAATCTTACCCAAGCAACAAACTCCCTGAAAATTAAAAGGAACCAAATAGGAGCCAATGGTTTAATAAAATAATAAGAAAAATTTAAACACGGGCAAAAGGTGGGAAAAATAGAAGAAAACGTGTGGTACCTCTGTTGTTTTTAACAGATCAAGGAGAAAATATTTAAGAATTACTGGACTATCCGAATGGCATGATCAAAAAAGTACCTAGACATCATATTCCAAGCTCTTTTTGAGGTGGAAAAGGATGGGAATCTGAGGGAAAATCCATAAGTTGGAAATCAATGAGCAAGTTATGGTACATAAAGGTGATGGAATACTATTGTACTGAAATTTTATAGTGTCACAACCAACAAGGATTCCAGAGACTAATGATGAAACATGCTATCCCCCCAATAGAGAGGTGAAGGACTCAGAATGAAGGATGAGACATACTCTTGGACATAGTCAATATGGAAATGTGATTTGATTAACCATATATGTTTGTAATATGTTTTATTTTTGTGTTCTCAATTTGGAGAGGAGCTGGAGTTGGTGGGTAAAAAAGGAGATTTTGACCAATTAAAACAAATGAAATATTTTAAATTTTTTTAAAAAACCAAGGGACATGAATTTTGATGAATGGTCAAAGGATATAAATAGAAAGTTATCAAAGAAGAGTCAGAAATATTGTCCCTGAGTCCCTAGGGAGAAGCTACAACTATAATTCCAAATGGCCAACCCAAAGTGCCTTTTCTACAATATCACATTTCACTTTTAAAGGTATAATAACACTATCTGTAGTCTCAGTCTACAGTATCTATTGTCAAGTTAACACTATATATGCATATATGCATATATATATGTATATATATATATATATATTTATATAAAACAGGCATTACAAATATAAAGGTTAATTATTATTATTGTCATTAAATGAGGTGGGCACATGTGATATCAATTAAGTTCAGACTTTTTTTACTGTTTTAGAATGATTAATTAATTGTCTTTGATTGAGCCTTACTAGGTTCAAAGCCCCAGGCCCAAACCCCTATCTACTAGGTGCTAAGCCTATGTGGGTGTGAAGCCCTCAGGGTCCTAAGGGGAATTGCTAAGACCAGAGCCAATAATAGGAACCTAAGTTCTGGTGGCTCAGATGATGTTTGATGATGTCCAAAGAGTGTACAAAAAGAGAGAACAGAGCTATTTGCTGGGGACTCTGAGCCACAGGAGAAGAGCGCATGACTCTGGGGCAGCCATTGTTATGAGCTCCCCAGCTCCTGAACTCACACGTTGATTGTTTCTTGGTAACTATGAATTGTATTTTGTCTGTTTATAATGTATGTTTGTGATTTGTTTGTATTTGCTCTGAAGTTCAGGGTGCTAGCTTTTTCTCGTGAACTAAGTGAATGATATTTGTATGTTGGATTGAAATAAGATTGTTAACCCCCTAAAGCTACTTTCCTTAGTAAAGCAGGTCAAAGAACCTGTGCTGGCAGCGTCCTTGTTGTTGGGCTTGTGTTGGTCTTTCACCCTTACAACAGTGCAAGCTGAATTGTTGCAACAGCACAGGTCTGAACTAAAATTTTTTGAAGAATATTGAGGTAAATCAGACTAACCTGGCCTGGAAAGATGGGCTAGGGAAGTTTGAGGATTACAGTTCTCTGAAATAATCCTCATAACTCATTCAGGAAATACTATGAGGAAGTCATCCAACATCCTATGCCAAAAAAAAACTGGAATACAGTCACAGTTTTATTGGTACTCTCCTATCTCCCTTTCTGAACCCCTCTACTACCATTTTTATTGTCTGCTAGGTGTCCAATACCCTAATGTTGCCTTTTAATTGTCCAAACTCCCTTAGTCCATCCAGGCCTGCCCATCACCAGGTGACCTACCTTCTAAATTCCCCTTCTTTTCCTACTTCTCCACTAGCCAGATCAAAAAAAAATACCAAAACAAAACAAAACAGATTTAATATCTTGAAAATTACTTCTCTCCAATAATCTAATTGTTTTATTTCAACTGAGGGGTAGATGACTGATAAGATGGCCCTTTCAAGGGTAACTGTATTTTCAAAAGATGAATTTGTTCACAAGATCCTTATTGGATTCTGACAAAGGTGACTAACTTTGGCACCTCTAGGAACTAGCAAATCTTTGTGTGGGGCAGGGCCAAGAAGCCCAGAGCAGCCCCTAGGAATATTATGGCTCCCAGTCCAAAGGAACCTTGAAAGGGATATCAATTATCTTTACTTCCACCAGTCCTGCCCCACTCACAGGGATTTTATAGATACTTAGAATACAAAGTTGTTTTATAAGAATCAAAATGTCCTTGAAAATTACTCCAGATCTTTAGAACAGCTGAGATACAAAGCAGATCAAGACTATATTCATCATACTTACTTCCTAAGTGATGATGGTAAGCCACTTAACCTCCCTATACCTCAGTTTCTTTATCTATAATATTTCAGCCCTGACTTCTTATATCAGTAATTAAGGTGGGACTTTTTCACTGTTTTCTGTTTTGGAGCACTTATTTAATCAAGTGCCCTTGATGAGTCCAGCCTTTGTTTCTTTGATTAAATTAGGAGTCTTTGATGACTTCCTTACCTCAAGGGAAAGCCTAGTTTACATGGGTTTGAGTTGCATGTTTGTGATACTTTTAGGTCATGTGAGCTTGAGTCATATGTGATGCCCTTTGACCCTGAACAGGGTATATAAACTGGGAGGTTGGCGTTTTTCTTTTGTGGCTCTAACTCACTGGAAGACTGTTGTGTGACTTCAAGAGACTTTGGGTAGCCTTTGTTAAGAGTTCTCTGGCTTGTAAACCCCGATGTTGATGCTTCCCTGGTAACTATGAATAGTGATTTGAATTAGACAAGGTCTGTCCATGGATGTTTGTAATTTCTATTTGTATTTGCTCTGAAGTTCAGGGTGCTGGCTTTTCCTCTTGAACTAAGTGAGTTATATATGTACATTTGATTAAAGTGGGATTGTTAACCCCTTAAAGTTGCTTTCTTTAGTAAAGCAGATCAAAGAACCTGTGCTGGCAGCTCTTGTTGCTAGTCTTGTTGGGTCTTACACCCCTATAGCAGCTGCTAGCCAAATTGTTGTTACACCTCTGGGAGCCAAGATGACAGAATAAGCAGTAAATTGCCATAATTTTCCTGTATTCACCTCATCATTCAACAACCATAAAACAGCATCCCAAAACAAATCCTGGAACAGCAGAACCAGCAAAAAAAAACAGGGTGAAACAACCTTTTAACCCAAGAAACTTGGATAATCAGCAAAAAAAATCTGTCTCACTCAGGTAAAGAGAGAGGGCAGTCCAGGACAGAAAGTGTCCCAGCAAGCAGGCAGCAAGCCCTACATCAGCAAACTGAGTCCCAGTGCAGTGGAGCAGGCAAAAGTTAACACCAAGAACCCCATGTGCCTCAGAATAGCCAGAAGAATGGACAGAGTCCAGCTCCAAGAACCACCATCTGCTTTAGCATAACCCTGAGCAAACAGGCAACCTATAGCAGCCAGACCTCCATGTACTTCAGTCTGTATCCCAAAGAGATCACAACAAAAGGGAAAAGGACTCACATGTGCAAAAATATTTACAGCAACCCTTTTCATGGTGGCAAAATATTGGTAATTGAGGGGATGCCCATCAACTGGGAAATAGATGAAGAAGCTATGGCACATGAATGTAGTGGAATACTATTATGCAATAAGAAAAGATGAATAGGCAGATTTCAGAAAAACCTAGAAAGACTTGCACAAACTGACACAAAGTAAAATGAACAGAACCAGAAAAACATTGTGCACAGTATCAACAACACTGTATGATGATCAACTATGAATGACTCAGCTCTTCTCAGCAACACAATGATCCAAGACAAGTACAAATAATTCATGAAGGAAAATGCTATCCACATCCAGATAAAGAACTAATGGATTCTAAATGAAGATTGAAGCATATTTTTTCATTTACTGTATTTTTTCTTCATTTTTTTCATTTTGACCTCTTTCTTCTTTCACAGCTACGACTAACATGGAAATATGATTTACATGACAGCACATGTATAACTTATATCAAATTGCCCACCATTTTAAGAAGAGGGGTGGGGTTGGAGGGAGGAGAGGAAAAAATTGGAACTCAAAGTCTTGTAAAAATGAATGCTTAAAAACTGTCTTGACATGTAACTGGGAAATTTTTTTAAAAAAAAATTAGGAGATTGGACTATTTGACCTATAAGTCATGAAAAGAAAGTAGTTCAGGATATGTCAACCAGGACAGACAGTTCAATATCCTACATTCTACATCACAAGAAGTAATTATAATTACTACTCTTCAGTTACAAGGAAAAAGTTAAATTATGTTCATTATACTATGCTTATGTAAGTAAGGCAAAATTTTGATATTGTCATCGCTTAATAACTTTTGGTTTGCAACTTCAGCCTTTTAGAGACTTTCTGGGTTTTGGTAGTTTTCCTGCCATTTATTGCTCTGTTTATATGGTCCAAAATAGAAGTCATGGGCTTCATCTGGAATTTACTTTGTGATATGTGAATTTTTCACTCTTTCTTTAGCAAAAATATAAGTATTTATTAAAATGGATGAAACTGGACATTATCTTATTAGGTAGAGAATTCTTATAGGAGAAGCTTTTAAAGTAAAGCAATTTCTACAACGATGAGGTTAGTTGGCCTGTCTGTCTCTCTCTCTCTCATACAACACCATCACCACCAACAACAACTATTTCTGGCAATTCTGATTTAATCTAAAACTTAAAATTATTCCCAATTTTTTATCAGACTATTCCTTGTTAATGCACCCAAAAGCCTATATTGGAGTAAAACTTGATTGCATGACATCAGGCCAATTTAGCATCAAAATTTCTCACAGTTTCTTTTGGCTATCAGCTACAAGTATTCAGTTTAGTTATTCATTCATGCATGCATTCAACAAATATTTGAGTACAACACACAGGTATACACAATGTATAAGATAGTCCAAGGTCTTGATGAGCTTGTAGTCCAGTAGGAGAGAAAGAAGTATGTAGAGGGCCAGCTCTGAGAAAGTCCATTCTGGGATAAGATACAGGCCAGAGTCCTGTTCTTGCCCTTGAGCTGATAACTCGGCACATGTGCTCTCCATCCCTCCCTCGGCATACACACGCTGCTTAGGATGAAGGCTCTTCAAGCCTCCTCGGTAGGCACATGCTCTCTCTAAAACCCCCATGGCACACACGTGCTAAATACCACCTGTAGGCTATTAATACAATATTGTTTAAGGCAAGAGGGGAACTAAGCACAAGGAAGTCATGCATTGTGCAAATGCCTCACACATGGATTTGTTGATTCTACTTGCCTAAACGGTATATAAACCCTGTTCCTCTGCATAATAAGTGGAGCTGTTCTTCACTCTCCCGCCTGGCCAATGTTAGATGTTTTTCTTTTCACTCTCCGAAGCATTTGGCCATCTGCAGCCATTTCAACGCCACAGCCACTAGCAGGAACTGGCGCCCGAAGGAGGGACCCTGAGGCAACTGGCCCAGCAATTGGCACGCCAGCAAGGAACCCTGAGGCAAGGACACCCGAAACAGACAAAGTAAATGGACCCAAGGGGGGGCGGAGCCAAGATGGCAGCTGGTGAGCGGGCAATAGTGTGAGCTCCATGCGGAGACCCTCCAGAGACTTATGGGGAATGGCTCTGAACCAATTGTGGAGCGGCTGAACCCACGGGGCAGTGGAGTGGGGTAGGGCTCCAGCCCAGGGCAGCCTGGATGGTCTCTGGGTGGGGTCTATCCTACACGGAGCTCGGAGCTGGGAGCTGGGAACGCAGTGGAGCGAGCCCGGCCTGGGCAGCGTGGACCATCCAGACCGGAGGCCGGGCGGAGGGGGCCCTGGCGCCCTGATTCGGTGAGCTGTGGCAGTTGCGGGACTTCTCGACCCACAGACACCAAGGACTGCGGAGAGGGTTGGTGGGAGGGGCTGCGGGAGTGGAGGGAGTTCGCAGTTCGGCTTCCAGCCCCGGGGGGGGGGGGGCAGAGTTGGGGCAGCTGCAGCTGTTGTTGTTTCCAGCTCCGGGCCCACCTGGTGGGAGGAGTTGGGTGGCGGATCAGAGCAGGGGTGCACGGCCTGCCGAAGACCTAAGCCCAGTTCGGGTTGGGGGTTGGGGAAGGAGCAGTGCTGGTGTGGCAGAGCTGGCACCTCCCCCCCAAACGTGGAACATAGAACTCTGTAATCTACAAGCAGTCATACCCCACTGAAAAACTCAAGGGTCAAGTTAGTTGGCTGGGAATATGGCCAGGCAGCGAAAACGCACCGAGATTCAGTCTCAGACTTTGCATTCTTTCTTTGCTGACAAAGAAGACCAAAACATACAGACAGAAGACATTAATAAAGTCAAAGAGCCTACAACAGAAACCTCCAAGAAAAACAGGAACTGGTCCCAGGCCATGGAAGAGCTCAAAAAGGAGTTGGAAAAGCAAGTTAGAGAAGTAGAGGAAAAATTGGGAAGAGAAATGAGAAGGATGCGAGAAAACCATGAAAAACAAGTCAATGACTTGCTAAAGGAGACCACAAAAAATACTGAAAAATACACTGAAGAAAACAACACCTTAAAAAACAGACTAACTCAAATGGCAAAAGAGCTCCGAAAAGCCAATGAGGAGAAGAATGCCTTGAAAGGCAGAATTAGCCAAATGGAAAAGGAGGTCCAAAAGACCACTGAAGAAAATATTACTTTAAAAATTAGATTGGAACAAGTGGAAGCTAGTGACTTTATGAGAAATCAGGATATTATAAAACAGAACCAAAGGAATGAAAAAATGGAAGACAATGTCAAATATCTCCTTGGAAAAACCACTGACCTGGAAAATAGATCCAGGAGAGATAATTTAAAAATTATTGGACTATCTGAAAGCCATGATCAAAAAAAGAGCCTAGATACCATCTTTCAAGAAATTATCAAGGAGAACTGCCCTGATATTCTAGAGCCACAGGGAAAAATAGAAATTGAAAGAATCCATCGATCACCTCTTCAAATAGATCCCAAAAAGAAATCTCCTAGGAATATTGTCGCCAAATTCCAGAGCTCCCAGATCAAGGAGAAAATACTGCAAACAGCCAAAAAGAAACAATTTGAGTATTGTGGAAACTCAATCAGAATAACCCAAGATCTGGCAGCTTTTACATTAAGAGATCGAAGGGCTTGGAATGCGATATTCCGGAGGTCAATGGAGCTAGGATTAAAACCTAGAATCACCTACCCAGCAAAACTGAGTATCATGTTCCAAGGCAAAATATGGATTTTCAATACAATAGAGGACTTTCAAGCTTTCTCAGTGAAAAGACCAGAACTGAATAGAAAATTTGACTTTCAAACACAAGAATCAAGAGAAGCATGAAAAGGTAATCAAGAAACGGAAATTGCAAGGGACTTACTAAATTTGAACTGTTTTGTTTACATTCCTACATGGAAAGATGATGTGTATGATTCATGAGACCTCAGTATTAGGGTAGTTGAATGGAATAGGCATATATGTATGTTTATGTATATATATAGGTGAATGTGTATGTATGTATGTATCTATGTGTATATGTATGCATGTGTATGTAGGTATATATATATGTGTGTGCTTTTATGTATGTATATGCATATATATATATGTGTATATATATATATATATGTAAAAGAGAGAGAACAGACACAGGGTGAGTTGAAGATGAAGGGAAGATATGTAAAAGAAATAAAATGAAATTAAGGGATGAGAGAGCAACATACTGAGAGAGGGAGATAGGGAGAGATAGAATGGGGTGGATTATCTCGCATAAAGGTGGCAAGAGGAAGCAGTTCTGTGGGAGGAGGGGAGAGGGCAGGTGAGGGGGGAATGAGTGAACCTTGCTCTCATCAGATTCGGCCTGAGGAGGGAATGCCATACATACTCAGTTGGGTATCTTACCCCACAGGAAAGAAGAGGGAGGAAGATAAAAAAAAATAAAAGGGGGGGGATGATGGAGGGGAGGGCAGATGGGGGTGGAGGTAATCAAAACAAACACTTTGGAAAGGGGACACGGTCAAGGGAGAAAATTCAATAAAGCGGGATGGGTTGAGAAGGAGCAAAATGTAGTTAGCCTTTCACAACATGAGTATTGTGGAAGGGTTATACATAATGATACATGCGTGGCCTAGGTTGAAGTGCTCAACTTCTTAGGGAGGGTGGGTGGGAAGGGAAGAGGGGAGAGAATTTGAAACTCAAAGTTTTAAAAACAGATGTTCAAAAACAAAAAAAAAAGTGTTTGCATGCAACTAAAAAATAAGATACACAGGCAATGGGGCGTAGAAATTTATCTTGCCCTACAAGAAAGGAAGGGAAAAGGGGATGAGAGGGGAGGGGGGTGATAGAGGGGAGGGCTGACTGGGGAACAGGGCAACCAGAATATATGCCATCTTGGAGTGGGGGGGAGGGTAGAAATGGGGAGAAAATTTGTAATTCAAACTGTTGTGAAAATCAATGCTGAAAACCAAATATGTTAAATAAATAAATTTTTAAAAAAATGGACCCAAGGGGGACACTTGGAGCAAACAAACCCAAAAGACCTGAGGTGAACATGGATTCAAAGCAGAGAGACCTGAAGCAGAGAGTTTTGGAGGAACAGAGACTGAAAGAGTTGAGTCTCCCATCGTAGAAACACCCTGACGGAAAAAAAAAAAAAAAGAAAAGGAGACTCCGGTGGACATACATAATCGATCAAGGTATACAGGCAGTAAAACTTTTCTTGGGTACTAAAAATTTTCACTTTTCACTTTCTCTTTTTTTTCACCAGTCTTATACGGGGATTAAGGAGATGGAAGGGTGATGGTCTTTCCTCTCCTTTGCTTTCACTTTCCTATTCTGGGGTAATCACCAGGCTTATGCAAGGATTGCAGAGATGGGGCAAATGCAATTGGGAAAAAGAGACCGAGAATACTATATAAAAGGTCTAAAGAAGCTAGTAAGGGAAAGAGGTCTTTTAATAACTACCCAAATTACAAGAATTTTCAGAGACAGGCACATTTTTACTGCAATCAGGGATCTGCCCCAGGTCATCTTAAAAAGCAGGGTCTTCAAGACCCCCATAAAGCATGGCACCTGGCCTCTGTCACATTCCTGAGGGCCAAGCCATTTGTGTATAAGATTCAAAAAAATCCTCTGTTTCCTGTCTCTGTGTCTGTGTTCTGTATCTGTGTTTCCATGTGGAGTGTGTAATCTAACACCCTGTAATGTCTTGTTTAGTTTTTGTTATGGAAAAGGCAAACTGGAGAAGCATCAGGTCAAAATTAGAAAGAAATAAGGTTTGAAAACATCAGGTCAAAATTAAAAAGAAATAAGGTTTGAAAACTTTTAGGAAGTAGTTGGAAAAAATGCCCTTTCTTTCTCCTTCCATTCCAAATCTGGCCAATTTGGAATGTGAAGAGAGATAAGAAAGAAAGCAGGAAACTGTTCCCTCGAATTTAAGCGAAATGTGTTCAGAATTTGGTATACTATTTGGCACTAAGGCAAATTGGGAAAATGCATGGATCTCAAAAAGAGACACTTTGAGTCTCCCAGTACAAGAAGAAGGGCCCACTCACTTTGACTGGCAAATTCAAAGTTCTCATTCTCAAAGCTTTTAAGGAGTGAACACAAAAGTAAAATTTACCTGAGTAAAAATTTAGAATATTAAAATTCCCATATAAATAACAAAAGAAAGGGGACAACAGAAACATTCCCAGATTTTCTTAATAGACTCACACAAGCCATCCAAAGGAGTATAGGGGACGCTGAAGCTGCCAATAAATTGTTACAAAAGTTGGCAGTTGAAAACTGTAATGCAGATTGTAAGGGAGCCCTGCTAGGTGGGGGATCTTGTATGACCATCTCTGAGATGATTCAAAGATGCCAAAAAGTGGGCACACTGGTATACCATGCTTTTAAACAACAGGAGCCAAAAACCATTTTAAAATGCTATAATGGGAGGGGGTGGAGCCAAGATGGCAGCTGGAAAGCAGGGACTAGCGTGAGCTCCCCGCCAAGTCCCTCCAAAAACCTATTAAAAAGGCTCTGAACCAAATCTGGAACTGCAGAACCCACAAAATAGCAGAGGGAAGCAGGGCTCCAGCACAGGACAGCCTGGACGGTTGCTGGATGAGGTCTTTCGCACACAGAGCTGGGAGCGGAGCAGAGCAGAGCCCAGCGTGGGCCACGTGGACCAACCAGACCAGGAGCTGGGCGGAGTGGGCCCTAGCGCCCTGAATCAGTGAGCTGTGGCAGTTGCCAGACTTCTCAACCCACAAACATCAAAGACAACAGAGAAGAACTGCAGAACCCACAAAATAGCGGAGGGAAGCAGGGTTCTAGCCCAGGACAGCCTGGATGGTCTCTGGGTAAGGTCTATCCTGGATGGAGCTGGGAGCGGAGGAGAGCAGAGCCCAGCGTGGGCAGTGCGGAGCAATCAGACGAGGAGCTGGGCGGAGCGTGCCCTAGCACCCTGAATCAGTGAGCTGCAGCAGTTACCAGACTTCTCAACCCACAAACACCAAAGACAACAGAGAAGGTTAGTGGGAAAAGCTGCTGGGGACAGAGTGAAAGAAGGAGTTTGCAGTTTGGCCACCACCCCAGGGGCAGCAGAGGTGATATTCTACAGCCACAGGGCAAAATAGAAATTGAAAGAATCCACAGATCACCTCCTCAAATAAATCCCAATAAAAAATCTCCTAGGAATATTGTCACCAAATTTCAGAGCTCCCAGATCAAGGAGAAAATACTGCAAGCAGCCAGAAAGAAACAATTTGCGTATTGTGGAAACACAATCAGAATAACACAAGATCTAGCAGCTTCTACATTAAGAGATCGAAGGGCTTGGAGTATGATATTCCGCAGTTCAATGGAGCTAGGATTAAAACCAAGAATCACCTACCCAGCAAAACTGAGTATCATGCTCCAAGGCAAAATATGGGCTTTCAATAAAATAGAGGACTTTCAAGCTTTCTCAGTGAAAAGACCAGAGCTGAATAGAAAATTTGACTTTCAAACACAAGAATCAAGAGAAGCATGAAAAGGTAAACAAGAAAGAGAAATCGCAAGGGACTTACTAAATTTGAACTGTTTTGTTTACATTCCTACATGGAAAGATTATGTGTATGATTCATGAGACCTTAGTATTAGGGTTGCTGAAGGGAAGATGTATATAAATATATAGAGATATATGTATATATGTATGTATATATATGTATGTATGTATGTATATGTATATATGTGGGTTTATATGTGTATATATGTATGTGTGTATATATATATACATATAAATAGAGAGAGAGAGAGAGCACGTACAGGGTGAGTTGAATATGAAGGGATGATATCTAAAAGAAATAAAATCAAATTAAGGGATGAGAGAGGAATATATTGAGAGAGGGAGAAAGGGAGAGATAGAATGGGGTAAATTATCTCGCATAAAAGTAGCAAGAAAAAGCAGTTCTGTAGGAAGAGAAGAGAAGGCAGGTGAGGTGGAATGAGTGAATCTTGTTCTCATCAGATTTGACCTGAGGAGGGAATACCATACACACTCAATTGGGTATCTTACCCCACAAGAAAGAAGGAGGAAGAAGATAAAAAGGGGGGGGGGGATGACAGAAGGGAGGGCAGATGGGTGAGGAGGTAATCAAAAACAAATACTTCCAAAAAGGGACAGGGTCAAGGGAGAAAACTGGATAAAGGGGGATAGATTAGGAAGGAGCAAAATACAGTTAGTCTTTCACAACATGAGTATTGTGGAAGGGTTATACATAATGATACGCATGTGGCCTGTGTTGAACTGCTTGACTTCTTAGGGAAGGGGAGAGAGAATTTGGAACTCAAAGTTTTAAAAACAGATGTTCAAAAACAACAAAAAAAAGTTTTTGCATGCAACTAGAAATTAAGATACACAGGCAATGGGGCGTAGAAATTTATCTTGCCCTACAAGAAAGGAAGGGAAAAGGGGATGGAAGGGGAGTGGGGTGACAGAAGGGAGGGCTGACTGGGGAACAGGGCAACCAGAATATATGCCATCTTGGAGTGGCGGGGAGGATAGAAATGGGGAGAAAATTTGTAATTCAAACTCCTGTGAAAAACAATGCTGAAAACTAAATATATTAAATAAATTAAATTTAAAAAAGAAAAAAAAAGATAAAATGCTATAATGTTGGAAAGCCTGGACACATGAAAAAGGAATGTAGAGCACCACATAAAGGGATACAGAAAAGTTCTGCCTCCAGACCAACCACACTGTGCCTTAGGTGTGGAAAAGGGAACCGTTGGGTATTCAGAATGCTGTCTGAATTCGGGAAACTGCCCTTGGGGTAGCCCTGTCCCGGCAAACAATAGGGGCCACCCTTTCCCTGGTTCCCCCTCAGAGGGTTCCAACATACTTTACCCCTCATCATAAAAGACTTCCTTCATGCTACCCCAGGCAGTGCGCAAATGACTACACTATCTCCATCTGGAGGAGTTTATATGGCCCACTTCTTACCTTACCAGCAGGACTCCTTATAGGATGTGGTAGCTCCAACCTCAGAGGGCTCATTATAGTCCCTGGGTTAGTAGAATCAGATTACATGGGAAAAATCAAAATCTTATTACATATAGTATAGGGGGAGAGAATAGATAAATATGAAACCCCCGGGAATTATTTTCAGAAGGTTCAGGGCTCACAAGGATTTGGAACCACAGGAAGAGAGGCTTTCTGGGTACAAGATATTACAGAAAAAGACGAACTTTGAAAATAAAAAAATAGAAGGCATAGAATTTGAAGGATTGATAGATACTGGAGGAGACAAATCAATCATCACAGACCAACTCTGGCCAAAAGCCTGGCCACTAGTAACAAGTGATATGTCACTGCAAGGAGTAGGGACGGTCACCATCCCAAAACAAAGTGCAGGATGGTTAAGCTGGGAGGTAGAGAAACAGAAAGGAAAACTCAGACCATATGTTTTATCACATCTACCTATAAATCTATGGGGGAGAGACCTTGGGATATATGAAGGTCACTATACGATCTCACCTCCGCCCCCAGGATTTTTAGGAAGGGCCACTGTCAAAAATTCTAAGAAGAGGACGCCTAAGACAACCTGGAAGGATGGGCTCCCAGTATGGTTCGAACAATGGCTTTTAACATCAGAAAAACTACAGGCCCTTGTTAATGAACAGTTAAAGGCAGAGCACATCGAAAGCTCCAACAGTCCTTGGAATTCTCCTATTTTCACTATAAGAAAGAAATCTGGAAAATGGAGAATGCTTACTGACTTGAGAAAAATTAATGATAGAATGGAAACTATGGGAAATCTTCAACCAGGACCAACCTAACATGATACCTAGGCACTGGCTTTTATGGATTATAGATTTAAAAGATTATTTCTATACTATTCCATTACATCCCACAGATTCTGTTTAATCTCAAGGAACCTCACAGGAGATTACAATTGAAAGTCCTACCACAAGGGATGAAAAATAGTCCCACCATGTGTCAACAATATGTTGCACAAGCTTTACAACCTATAAGAGAGAAATATACCAAAGCTTATCTCATTCATTACATGTATGACATACTATGTTCATATCCAGAGGCAGAGATTTTTTTTTAATTTATTTAACATATTTAGTTTTCAGCATTGGTTTTCACAAGAGTTTGAATTACAAATTTTCTCCCCATTTCTACCCTGCCCCCCCACTCCAAGATGGCGTATATTCTGGTTGCCCTGTTCCTCAGTCAGCCCTCCCTTCTGTCACCCCACTCCCCTTCCATCCCCTTTTCCCTTCCTTTTTTGTAGGGCAAGCTAAATTTCTACGCCCCATTGCCTGTGTATCTTATTTTCTAGTTGCATGCAAAAAACTTTTTTTTTTGTTTTTGAACATCTGTTTTTAAAAGCTTTGAGTTCTAAATTCTCCCCCCTCCTCCCTTCCCACCCACCCTCCCCAAGAAGTCAAGCAATTCAACATAGGCCACATGTGTATAACCCTTCCACAATACTCATGTTGTGAAAGACTAACTATATTTTGCTCCTTCCCAACCCCTCCCCCTTTATTGAGTTTTCTCCCTTGACCCTGTCCCCTTTTGAAAGTGTTTGTTTTTGATTACCTCCACCCCCATCTGCCCTCCCCTCCATCATCTCCCCCTCTTTTTATCTTCTTCCCTCTTCTTTCCTGTGGGGTAAGATATCAAATTGGGTATGTATGGTATTCCCTCCTCAGGCCAAATCTGATGTGAGCAACATTCACTCATTCCTACCTCACCTGCCCTCTCCCCTCCTCGCACAGAACTGCTTCCTCTTGCCACCTTTATGTGAGATAATCCACCCCATTCTATCTCTCCCTATCTCCCTCTCTCAATATGTTCCTCTCTCATCGCTTAATTGGATTTTATTTCTTTTAGATATCTTCCCTTCATCTTCAACTTACCCTGTGTCCGCTCTCTTTCTCTCTCTCTCTGGCATACTGGTATAAACACTCCTCTAATCCAATTCTCCATAATTTTAATGGGATGATACACTTCCTGATACACAAAAATATTTGTGATGTTAGTGTGTAGATTTTAAGTATTTAACCATATTTCATATTAGAGGGAGCTACATTTTGGTACTGAATAAAATAATTTCTTTCTATAGAATCTGCACAGCATTTATGCAATCCTTCAGTACAAAAAGCATTCTATAAACCCAAGCTGATGTAATCATTTACAATTCTCCTTTAGAAAGCAATAAGTATGAGCAACTACATATTGGATGTACAAAACTATGCATTTCCTCCAAAGTTACACAATGCTGTGAATTAGAGAGCACAATTTAATCAAATATCTAAATTGATGATGTTTGGGAAGCTATTAAAAATGTCAATAATTATTTTAGAAATCTGGAGAAAAGTTGTCCAAAATCATTATGGATCTGAAAGCATGATAAAGAGCAGCTTAATCACCTTCAGAAATGTGAGCTATTATTATCATTACTATTATCACAGTTATCTTATTCTCATCTTCTTTCCATGGGGTTTAGATAGAAACAAGTCACTACCCTATTGTCTTCCTTTTATTGTTACAGTAATGTTATTACCATCATCTTTCTCTTTCTTATCATCTTTTCCAATAGGATTCAGATAGAAATGGCTCTCAGACAAGTCCCTATTCTGATCATAGTCTTTCATAGCTAATGTTCTATGGATTGTTGAACACATGAATAAAATAACTTATTTTGTAGTTGAATAAAAATATTATGATGCACGTCACTGTTGGTAGGTTCACTGAAACTTCTCAGTGCAGCTCTACTGGCAGACAGAACAGGGATGAAATGTACCTCATTCTGTTTTCATGTGATTTTAATCTCCTGGATGGGGTCCTCATATATTGAAAGCTTTTCATTCCATGAAGCTTGAAAACCGTGAGTATTTGGGACAGAGATATATCTAAAATTTTTGTTCTTACAGTTTTAGGGGATCAGTGGGCAATTGTGAGTTTATTCTGTGATAATGGTCTAGTTCTAGTACCATTAATTGATTGAGTTTAACAGGATATTTTGAAGTCTGTATAGGATTCTTAGGGATTAGTCATCTTTTAGCTCATTAAGGATAGTGATCTCCTGTGGTATAATTCTAGCCACCAGATCACAGTCTGCTAGGTATTAGGTGCTAAGTTTTAACACCTTGAAGTAATGATTTGCACAGTTACTACCATTTCTTTGCATAATCTTCATTGATCTAGCAATCTAGGCACCTTAAGGGATAATATCTTTTCCTGAATTGACAACATAAGTCCCTCTATTTCTACAACTCTCTGTTGTTTAACACTTGGTTATCAATATATTGTTGGCTAGATTCATAGATATGTTGTCCATGGAGGGCCTTTGATTCCATTCTTGTATTCTAACTAGTTCATAGGCTCCATCGAGAGACAAACAATTTTCATGTACATTCAATAAATTTAATAACCTGTACCTGTTGTTAGTGTAGCAATATTAGAAGGTTGACCTCTCACATATAAAAGGGCTACTTAGGTTATCAACTACACTTGTTGGCCACCTCTCAGCATGTTACTTTCTTTGTTCCTATACTATATCTTATCATCCCAAATTCTATGTTGACCCAGGGTGTATTTATATATTCTTTTATTCATTAATAAACTATAAACATTCATTAAAAAAATTTAAACATCTCTCAATTAATTGATTAATTGATTGAGAAGCCTAACCCAAGTTAAACAAAAAGTACTTATTAAATAAAAATAGAGGTATATGTTACTCATATCTATGTATGCTAAATTTCTTAATCTCCTGGAATTAAATAAATTACTGAAAATATAATTCATTAACAAATTCTATAACATAGGGGAAATGGATCATTTTAACAGTGGAGTTGAGGAAAATAAACAGCCAATCACTTTAAGCCCTCACTGCAAGAGGAATAGTAGTAATATCATTAGCAGTAGTAGTAGTACTAGCAGTAACGATCTGTACTTAAAAGAGGTTAAAATGTTGTAACTTCAATTTTAAGACTCAGGATTTAATCTGTGTGTACTTCTTGCAGTTATGCAGATCAAAATTCTCTATGCCAAGGGTGGGGAACCTGCATCCTTGAGGCCACATGTGGCTTTCTAGGTCCTTGGGTGAGGTCTTTTGACTGAGTCCAAGTTTAACAGAACAAAACCTTCTATTAAGGTGATTCATTCTGTGAAGTTTAGATTCAGTCAAAGGGCCACACTTGAGGCCCAAAGAGCCACATGTGGCCTCAAGGCCTTAGATTCTCCACCCCCACATCTATGCCTTAGTGAACTGCTGTCTCCTTCCCATTTAATATGTGTAGAGAGACATAAGTAACAAATATATCTTCATTTTATTGAATAAATACTATTTAATTAACTGGAGTGGGAGTTCTGAGCTTACTTGATTGAGAGATGTTTACATTTTATTAATTAATAAGAGAATATATAAATAAAACCCTAGATCAACATAGAATTTGGGGTGATAAGATAAAGCATGGGAACAATAAAATAACAGGCTAAAGGATAACCAGTAAGTGGCTTTGATAAACTGAGTAACCCTATTTATGAGAGGGGTCATCCTTCTTATATTGCTATACTAATAACAGGTATATATTATGAAATTTGTTGAATATACATGAAAATGGTTTGTCTCTGGATGAAGCCTATGAAATAGCTAAGATACAAGAGTGGAATCAAAATACCTGATAACAAGCCTCTCCCCATTTAGCTAAGGTTGTGCTTCAGAAGATAGATATACCTGAAGCCTTTCTATCTTAGTAGGCCCTAGCAGAGCTTATGCACAGCCTTTAAGGCCAATGGGTCACACTCTAAGCTATAAGGAGACATCAGAAGTGGACTTTAGTTGAGTAAATAGGATTTAGAAATTGTTAATAAAGGCAAATAAGTATGTGGTCAGCTGACATGTTGATTAGTTTTAATAACTGATTTTCTTTTTCACTTTTTTAAAAAAAGTTTTTACAAAGGAAAACTCACTGGGCAGGGAAGGAACATCATAAATTAAGCTGATATAAAGACAAATCAAATAATAACTGTAAACACAAAAAAATAAAATAAAAACATTTTTAATTAAGATTTTTTATTTTTAGTTTACAACACTCAGTTCCGCATGATTTTGAGTTCCAGATTTTCTCCCTCCCCCCGCCCCCCCTTCCTCCCCAAGATGCCATGGAATCTGATATATCCTCTACATATAACTTCATATTAAGCTTATTTACACAAGTCAAGTCGTAAAGAAAAATTATAACCAACGGAATGAATCATGAGAAAGAAGAAACAAAACTAAAAATAAAACAAAAACAAAAGAGAAAAAAACAAAAAAAAAAAAGGAGAGCAAACAGTTTGCCTCAGTCTGCATTCAGACTCCATAGTTCTTTCTCTAGATGTAGATAGCTCTCTCCATCATGAGTCCTTTGGAGTTGTCTTTGAACCTTGTATTGCTGAGAAAAGTCAAGTCTATCAAGGTTAGTCATCACAGAATCCCTATATCTGTGGTTGTGTATAATGTTCTCCTGGTTCTGCTCTGCTCACTCAGCATTATATCATGTAGGCTTTTCTATGTTATTATGAAGTCTGTATCTTCCCCATTTCTTACAGCACAATAGTATTCCATTACATTCATATACCACAATTTCTTCAGCCATTCCCCAATTGATGGGCATCCCCTTGATTTCCAATTCTTTGTTACTACAAAAAGAGCTGCTATAATAATTTAATTAAAAAAAAAAACAGGTATCATTATCCCCAGCCCAAAAGTCTAAATACCATACCTAAATGCCCTGCTAATATGGCAAACAACTAAAAATAAAAATGAAGAAAATGTGTCAGAGAAAAGGATTCAAGGCACATTTTTTCTCAATTGTGGAATTTCCGGGTCTTCTAAAATCATCTCTGCTTGCTTAAGATTGTTCTTCCCTTAGAATAACTTGGGCAGTCACTATAGATATTACTTTATAGAGCAGTAGCTTTAGTGACAGAATTTCCATGATATTCAATTTAAAGACATATGGTAGTTTGGCCCAGGCATTCAAAAGGAAAACTGAAAAACACCCTGCAGTAAGTAGATTATCAACGGGTATACAATTTCTTTACCCTTCTCTCCCTAAAAAAGATCTGAGCAGTTCACCTAAATTCTCATCTTGACCATAAACAAAAGTCAGAACAAGACATGTTGACAACCCAATTTTTCTATTTCATAGAGTTACAATGGCATGAAGGGTTTTTCTGTGTATACATGAAGTTTCTCAAAAACCAATACAGGATTTTAAAGGAATATTCCCTATTGCTGTTCAGTTAATGATATGAAGCATCTCATATAGAAGAAAGATTACATGAAGTACAAATTGAAGATTCCAACCAGGCCCCAGACTTATTTTTAGCTTCTTTGGGGATAGCAATATTCAACATTTAGACTAGTCTGCATAATTGAGGTTCATGAGCAAATCAAACCTGGATGAGTGAGGCTGTGTCTGACTGTAAGAATAATTGAATTAAAACAAACTGCTTTCTAGAACATGGGGGGCTGGGAAGAGAATTAGGTGAACTATAAATTAAAACAGAGGATATGAATACCATGCAAACTCTAGTGTTAGGGTTAACGTGAATCTGGAAACAGTTTAGTGAAAACCTGGTGTGGCTAGAGGCCAGCTCCAAGCTTAGTTGCTCTGGGCTAATCGCTTCCTTCAGGCAAGCTACTCTAGCGCACTAATAGGTTTTAATAAAAACTTCCAATTGGGCCAGTAAACCCCTCATTAAGCTGTTTTTAAAGCATGAATTTAAGAGCAGCAAGGGTAAAAGGTCGCAAGGAGTATTTAATTCACAACGGCTGGCAAGAGGTGCTGTTGTGATTGAAAACACCAGAGTTCAAGTGTCCAGGGCCATATAAACATCCGATTCTGTCACTAGACCTAGTTAAGTGACAGTTTGAAAAATAGATTTAATAAGGCATAAGGAAAAGTTTCCCACTCTACATGAGAAATAGAAACACAAGATTGTAACACTAGTTAAAAAACAAAAATGGTCGGTATCCACTTAAACAGAATTCCCTTAACTGTCAATATCTTGCCTAAAATGGTTTTCAAAGATAGCCTACAACTCTTAAACCATAAATGTCATGGACATATAATTTCTAGTTTATTAAATCAATGCAAATTACAACTGCATCCTAAATTACATATTATCTTGGTTTTTTTCATTTTATTCTTTTTTTCTATTTGAAAACCCTCTCTCTAATTATTATTGGTAAGAGTTTTGTAATCAATCTTGGGCAGTAACTACCACCGTGTATCACTTTTCTTAAACATACCAAGGTCTATTATATTCTCCTTATTACTATTAGAGACATTTCTAAGCAGTGTGTCCCAAATGCTTTTTTTTTAAATGAAAACACACTTCAGGCGTACCATAACTCAATTTAGACCCTGAAATAGCACTCTTGTTTTCCTGCTACCTTTACTCTTTTCCTGAAATTTGTCCTTATTTTAGAGATCTGTATGGCAACACTTGTTGCTAACAGGCTCAGCCCCAAAATAGAGGAGGCGCCTGGCTTCTACCATCAGCACTTTAAAATTATGGGCCTATCATATTAATATTAGTTTCTCCACTATACAATTCAATGTTGCCACAGAAATGATTCATTATTTCTTTAAAGAGTGCTGGATTTGGTGTGAGAGGACCTGGGTTCAAATCTCAACTCTACAACTTACAACCCCTGTGACCTTACATAAGTCTCTAGACTTTTCCAGTTCTCAGTTCCTTCATCTGTTTAATTAGGGGATAGAATGTGAAAAACTCTGAGGTCCCATTCACCTCTAACTATAATCATAATATTCTTTTCTAATAGCGTGAGGTGTGTGTCTCAGTTCTTAAGAACTATATACTATTTTCATCCTAGTTAGGAGTATATCAAAAGATTAAATGTTCTTTTTCTATTCAAGGGAATGTCATCATTTTTAGTATCAATGCTGTTAGAATACTGCTCTGAAATGTCTCAACTACTTTCCTAGTATAGGTTCACATAATCTCAAGACTTCAATTACTGTATCTTCAATTATTTTGATTATACCCTACCAGGTCTTCCTGCTTCCAGCCTCTCTCCAACTGTAAACCACCCCTATATACTACTGGTAGGGTACTTTCCCTCCAGCATAATTTCAGTATTCAAAACCTGATAAAAACGTATAATGGAACAAATAGCAGAGTTAAATCATCCAGTTGAAAGTCATCATTTGTAAGGTTACAGAGGAGAAAAAATTAGAAAATAGAGATTTCACTTCTTTGAGAGTGATTTTTGACAGCCAAATTGAAATTAATTCTTTTGTTTTGCTTTTCCTCAAGGATCCATAGTTTTATCAGTGTGAATAGTCCCTATTCAGACACAGATGACCATTTCTCTATATTTCAGCAAACAGCCTTCCTAATCAACTGTGGCTGAAACTAAAAATATTCATTATCTAGTGGCCAACATTCTAGTAAAACGCTATGTACTCCTTGGATTTCGCTGCCTCCTTTCTCCTTCCCAGGAAAAGCTCATCACCAAGAAACTCATCATCACAGAGATTCCACCAGTTTATCAGCTTTTATATTTATATCTAATCTTTACCCTCAGTAGCTTCAGCCCTTCTGAATGGAGAGAGTAACAAAAACTCCTCCCAAAGGAAAAAAAAAACTCTTCATTTCCCACCAGCTTTACTCCTTGGATTTGGGACTACATGGTCAGGAAGACCTGAGATCAAACCTGGCCTCAGACACCTCTTACCTATGTGACCCTGGGCAAGTCACTTAACCCTGTTTGCTTCAGTTTCCTCATCTGTAAAATGAGCTGGCGAAAGAAATGGGTCTTTGCCAAGAAAACCTTAAATGGGGTCACAAAGAATCAGACATGACTGAAACAACCAAACAACAATTACTCCTTGGATTCTTGGTCTCTACAATCATCATGACCCCAGTACCAGATATCATCTCTCTCCACCTCCTTCCCACTTTTCGGCTTCCTTTTGTGTGTTGTCTTCCCCCATTAGACTACAAGTTCCTTGAGGGCAGGGACTGTTTGTCGTTTTCTCATTTGTATCCAGAGGGCTTAACATAGTGCCTGGCAAATAGTAGGTGCTTAATAAATGTATAATGTGTGTTGTGTTGTGGTTGTACTGGTCTTCACAGGAGAGGCAGACAGACTTTCACTGAAGTTCTATTCCAATACTTCATCATGTTATAGAATCAACCTTGGGCTCTAAAGGGAATACAGGGAAGCCAACAGGGAAGTCTTTGAGTAAGGTCCAGCAACAGACTACATCCTTCTTTTTACAAATGAAAATTTCAAGATACCCAAAATCCTATGTGATAAATTATTTGATTCCTAGGCAATCATAAACATTCAATCAGACGGATTTGTTGGAATGGTGGTAAAAAGCAAAATCTTATCCACTTAGGCAAGAAAGAAACAGCAAGTAAGAGATTAAGGAGTTCAGTTTCTGCACATGTGTCAGGATAAGTAACGGCAGACACAAAAGTGGGACACAGATGTCCCTCAAAAAAGAAATCCCTTTGCAGACAATTTGTAATAGGTCTTAAGTAGGACTCTTCATACTTATATAGGATTATGCATGTTTATCTTTTTCAGTCCTAAATTTTCCCTTATGCTGTCAATACCCATGCATTTTTAATTCCCCTCTACCATAAAATACTTGTCTAACACCTCCCCCCAAAAAAGATATTTCTATCCTGAAGAAGGAATCACAACATCCATTTTCTGCTACATGGCCTGGACTCAGTAGTGAAACATTTGATATGAAGAGCTAGGATCCCATGGCATTCATTCTACAGGAGAGTCAATTCAAGAAGGATGGGAAGGCACTCAAGAATAAAATTCCAATGGGAAAAAATGACTTCAATAAGGAGGAAAAATGGGAGGTATCTAAAGAAAAAGGATCTCAATAGGCTAGGACAATGGGCCAAATTTAATGACATGAAATGTAACTGGATTCAAAGAACTAAATGCACAAGTGATGGAGACATGGATAGTTCAAATGAAATGTTTCCAGATAAAAGAGACTTGAGATTTTTAGTGAATTGCATGCTCAATATATCTACAGTGTTACACAGTGACCAAAAAACTAATGCAATCTTAGACAGAATTAGAAGAAGCATAATATTCACAATCAAGTAACTACATAGTCTTGTCCTATTTTATATATTCTGACCAAATCTGGAATGCTAGTTTTGGCTTTAGGCAACATATTTTATGAAGGGTAGAAACGAACTAGAGCATTTCAAAGAAAAGCAACTAATATGGTAAGAAACTTGAAACCATATTATACAAAGATCAATTAAACAGAGCTGTAGCTGAGAGAAGAGATATTATCAAGTGCCTTCAAGTATTTAAAGGGTTGGCTTATAGAAGAGGAATTAGATTTATTCTGCTTGCCTCCAGATGGTAGAACTAGGAATAGTGGGTATACGAAACGGAGACAAATGTTGACTCAGTAAAAGGCAAGACTTCCTAATAATCATAGCTTCCAAAGTAATGAAGTAACGAAGGCAGTAGTAGAGGCTCCCCATCAATGCAGGTCTTCAAGTTAGAGGCTTGGTGACCAAATTTCAGGAATGGTGTGGATGGGAATCTTGCTCAAGTGCATATTGGACCAAATGACCTCGTGTCCCTTTCAACTCTGAGAGTCTATGACTAAAAGAAATCAGTCAACTTTGGCAAGATGCACAAATAGGCTGAAATGATATTAATGCTAAACCTATCTTAGTCCTCTTATGTCAGACATCAGATCATTGTTACTGCCCCGAGACCTTTGTAACCTAGCCCCCTCCCACCTTTCCAGTCTTCTTACACCTTACTCCCTGACACATACCCTCCGAACCAGTGGCACTGGTCTTCTGGCTGCTCCATAAACAAGACACTCCATCTTTCAGATCCAGGCATTCTCTTTGGCTGTTCCCCCATGCCTGGAATGCTCTCCCTCCTCAACTCTGCCTAATGACTTTCTTATCTTCCTTAAGTCCCAACTAAAATCCCACCTTCTATAGGAGGCCTTCCCCAACTCTTCTTAATTCCAGTATCTTCCCTTTCCCCTCCCTGTTAATTCCAGTGCCTTCCCTTTGTCAATTATTTCCTATTTATCCTGTATGTAGCTTGCTTTGTATATATTTGTTTGCATGCTGTCTCCCCCATTAGACTGTAAACTCCTTGAGGGCAAAACCCATCTTTGGCCTCTTTTTGTATGCTTAGCACTTAGCACGCTTGATAAATGCCGATTGATTGATACGGATCCTCAAGAATCCATACTTTTTAAGAAACATTTGAAGAGTGTTAAATGTAGCATTTAATATGACTCAGCACTTGCTAAAGGATGAGCATAAAATAAGCAAGCACATGATTTACTTTATAAAATATTCCTCTGTTTCTTTGGAGAAACCAGTAAAAATAATTCCCAAAGCTCTGTGGCATGCAAACTGTTACACTTATATTTCATAACTCACTGTCTTACGTGAAATTTTGAGTAGCTTTCACCTAAAGGTAAAGAACGAAAAGCAATCAAAGGCATTACCAGTTGATCCCATTTGGCCTAATAGCTCGCTGTTATTTCTACTCTTGCTAGCCTTTCACCTTCTTTTAAAATTCACCCAGACAGCATGCAGTTCTCAGAAGGCTACCAAATGCCATCCTCACAAATATCCACAAGCACACTTCCTGCAGAGGTACAGGAAACAGTCAGCATTTACAAAGCTTACTCGATGAATTATTTTTTAAGATTGTTCTTTGAAGTAAATGTTACCAAACTGTAACTGTTTTCAAAGCCCAGCAATATTCAATGCAACTTCTTCAAAAACAGAAAAGGATGGTGCATTGTTGTTTCAGCTATATTATAACAAAAATATTGTGGTTTTCCTGTGTTCTGACAAAGTCACTTTAAATTTACATTTCATTCATCTTATTCAGCAACAGCATTTTATCTAAAAACAGGACTAAAGGAGTCCTACTGTGAACAAAGAATTTGAAGAACAGTGGCAGGTTACTTATTGATTCAGGAGATAAAAAAGATACATCACAACCTACTCAGTCTGAGAAGAATAGTGGTCATTTAAGACAAATGGAATAATTATACTATAACCTCCAGTGTCTAAATAAAAATTTTATCCATATTAAGCTGGTACTTCCCATGGCACCTGAAATCTTGGGCCATAGTTTATACTTTACCACTGATTCACTTATAGGAACTTGGGGAAAACTCCCCTGATATCCCTACTCTGTTTCTACATCTTTAAAATGAAAGGCACAACTATCTCTTGTTTGTTCATGATAATTCTGGACAGTCAAATGAGAATAAAAAAATTAAATATGTTGACTTTCTTAGGAGAAAGATGTCATACAAATAAAAGCTCTTAACTATTGTGTTATGAACTTGTTAAAAAGAAATTAGATACTGCCATAACCATATCTTCAGACCTGTTAAAAATGAAAGTTCTCTGAGAATTCTGCCCACTCCAACTTTTTTAACAGTCTATCCCAGGGAAACTTTTTTCCACAACGACAGCCCTTCCTTCTACATTTAAAGATTAAAGCATTAACTAGAATGTCTCACTTAGCACACTGATTTATTTTCCTCAAAGCCTGCATGGTGAAGATGTGAATCGCTGAATATAATGTTATGAAAAAAAATGTGGTAAGAACAAAATTGTTTGCAATAGGGAAGCTAGGGAAATATGCTGCATTGTAATACCATAATGATATTCCAGAAGAGACATGACCAACTGTTTTGCTGCAGCATCCTAAGAAACATAGGACTTTTCCATTTGACTTGAGGCTGAAACCTTACATAGGTGTTGTCTCCCCAATTAAAAGGTAAGCTCCCTGAGAGCCCGAACTGTCTTACTTTTCTACCTGTATCCTCAGAGTTTAGCATGGCATTTTGTACATAGTAAGCACTTACTTAATAAATGCTTTATTCAGTCATTCTGAAAACTGAGTTTTATAGTTAACCTTGAAAAATAAGTAAGCAATGAAACAGCAGCTCAACTTTTTATGGGACTGTATTTTTGCAAACACATTCTCCTCTAAACCATCCTGTGAGGAAGGTAGAGCTGATTTCACCATTTTCCTATTGAGGAAAAGAAGACTTCAAACCAGAGAAGTGACTTCCCTAAGCTCGAAGAGCTGGGACTTGAAACTAGGTCTTCAGACTCAGTACCCAGTACTACACCACACTAACTCCATTCAGCACCTAACAAATCAAGAAAAGCATGGCTATAGAATTATAGAAAAAGATAAGACCTCATATTGTCTAGCCACATTGATTCCATATTCTTGGAAACATTTATGTGTTATTCCTTATCACATCTCAATTCATAGAATCAGCTTTGGCTCTTAAAGGAGATTCCACAACCATCAAACTGACCAGTCAATGCTAAAAGTAATGGGTTTTTATTTGATCAATTTTAAACTCAGGTAAGAGAAGCCTTTAGAGGTGTGTGGGAGCAAGGGAGTGGGAAGCAGAGACAACAAAAGAAGCCTATAAGCAGGGTAGCCTATGAAGCTCAGGTACTATGTTCTTTGAGCCACAAAAGGGAGAAGTATGCATTTCAACAACAGCCTTAAGGAAAAACACACTTTGCCTCTCTGACACCCCCGTTTCATCAGAAATATTATTGTACAACAACAACAATCTGAGGCCCCACAACTCCTTTATTCCAAGGCAACTTACAACTCCATTCCAACACTAATATATTGAGACAGAACTTCCAAACTAGAACAGCTCACACCACACACACACACAGCAAGCCAATGCATCCAGACTAAGGAAATGGGCCAACATCGCACCAGAACAGTCTTAGGTACTCCACAAGTTGGGGCAGTACCAAAGTAGGTGAAAACCAAAAAACTAATTTATTTCCTGTCTCAGACATCGCAGGAAAAAGAAACTAGAAATTGGAAAGCAAGTTCATGCAGAGGTATGAGGTGTAGACATTTCCAGGAGATTCCTGAAAACAATGCAGCATGGGTATACGAGGTAGAAGAGGCAATATGCCACAAGAGAGCATAAATTCCACAGAGAGGCATTTTGGAAAACCACAACACAGAGCTAACTTATTTACAACAGACAAATATATTCTTTATATGTTCCACATCTACCTATCACCTACTATCATCTAGCCTTTATCCCTCCCTTGAGTCCACAAGAAGGTTTCATAAATAATCACCGAATGTTTTCCCCCTCCCAAGGAAGACAGCTATGTATACTAGGAAGACTAACAAGACTATGCAGAATAGAAAGCAATTGCCTAACACTTTGCTGAAATCAAAGAGCAACTCCATCTAAAACATTCATGCCACTGCTTTGTCTCATGGATAGCAACAATAATAATAACATTAGCTGACATTTATGTAGCTCTTACTATGTGCCAGGCACTGTTAAGTGCTTAATAGCTATCATCTCATTTGATCCTCACAACAACCCTGGAAGGTGGGGGCTATTATTATCCTCATTTTACAGATAAGGAAACTGAGGTAAACAGAAATAAAATGGTTTCCCCAGGGTCACACAGCTAGTAAGTGTCTGAGGTCAAATTTGAACTCAGGTCTTCTTGACTCCAGGTCTGGCTCTCTATCCATTATACCACTAGTTGCTTTTATATATAAATACTGAGCTAGTTGTATCAAATCTCCAGAACTCTGTAGAGTCTCATGAATCATGTTTCAAAGTACATGAGAGGTAGTGGGTTTCCTTCTGGTTTCATAAATAATCACTGAATGTTTTAATTATTCAGCTTAAAGGAATATAAAATCCTTCACAAAGCTTCTACCTCAATTTCTCAGAGTGACATGGAGGTGACCCCCTCAAATGCTACACCAACAAATAACTATTTCTGATAGATTCCACTATGATGGAAAGATTTTAAGTATTAACAGCCTTTGGTGACTGACTATAGTAACTGTCCGAGGACCAGTGTAGATAAGTATAGCAGGGTTTAGCAACCACTAAGTGGGCTAGTAGGTAATCAATCATTTTGATATGACAATCCATGAAATCAAGAAAGGCAAAAAACAGTCCTCAGATCTGTATGATCTCATTTTGCTTATATAGTGTCCATATTAGAGAGGCAGGAGAAAAAGCAGTGACCACTAAAAAGCATATGGTTTATGGGCTATCTCCAAGCAACAGGACCTACCTATGGAATAAGATAGTGATGCCAAATTCAAATAGAAATAGGTTCCACTAAGCTATACAAAAGAATCCTTGTGGGTCAAATATTGACTTAGAAAACTACATGTTACCATTGTTTTAATGTATTCTTATTTATTTTGTTAAATATTTCTAATTACATTTTAATCTGGTTCTGGCCTCCCTCAGGAGTTTTGTGGGCTGCTTGTGCCAGGAAGGCCACAAGTGAGAGACATCTGCAAGGTACTCCATGGATGGTGAAATTCCCTCTACAAACTTATACTTGGCGCACAGAGAAGTTAAATGATTTGTCCAGGGTCGCAAAGTCAGTATGAATGACAGGCAGAACTTGAACCCAGGACTTCTTGCTTTTGAGGACCTAGCTCTCTATCTACTATACCAGTAACTGGTACTCTAAATACAAATCATAGAAAAAAGTACTAGACTTGGATTCAGAAAGACTTAGGTTAACATCCTGTCTATGTGACTCTGGAAAAATCACAATTTATGTGCCTACATTAATTCCCCTGGATTTATCTAATAAGACAGAGGGTTTAGTAGAGGGAATTCCCACATAGGAGCCTCCCCATGCGGATGAAATCACAGATCTTTCTTGTATTTGCATGCTCTAAATGTGAGATATTGGCTCAATGACATACTAAAATTAATATTGACATTCTCCCTGTCGATGAAGTTTCAACTAAATAGAAGGATGAATCACAGGTTTTTCTTGGAGAACAAACAAAAGAGCTGGCAGAGTTGATTTTATCTTGTACCCAAAGACAAAAATAATCATTTAATGAGACACTTGGTCTTGTTTCCTTTGCAGTGTTCATGTTGGGATAAAAGTGTTTTGTAAATGTTAAGAGTCCTGCATAAATGTTCCTCTTCCTAAATAAGGGATTGGAATAGCAGCAGCTATTAAAATATTAAATGGGTGAAGAAAGATAGTTGGGGTGGTGGGAGAGGAAGTCCCTCTCCAACCGCCAAAGTTTAAAATGTTCCAGAGTAACTTTGACAATAACTCCAAAATAACCCTGATTCTAATCATGTTTTCAAAGATAGAAAAGAAAATTTCACCTCAGGGAGACATTTAGTTGCAGATAATAAATGCTTAAGGAGTAGGAGATCATGTGACTATTAAACTCATTCCAAAACTAAACTAAACCAAATCATAGAATCAAGTAAGTTCAGAGTTGAAAGGAACCCTAGAGGTCATTTAAGCTAACCCATTCCCGAATAAGAATCCCCTAACAAATGCATGATTTGTATTCTAGCCTTTTCTTGAAGACTACTAGTGAGAGGGATTCTACTACTAGATGTACATCTACATCTTAGCCTATAAATATTTTTAATAGAAATTTTGCATTGGAATTTTTTTCTTAAATAAGAAATGGGAAAAAATAGGACCATGGGGAGTGCCTTTTTCTAATTATCTGAAATGACCACTGCAATTTAAGAATTCACTGAACTACTGTAGATTCTATGTCTCTATGCTAGTGGCGTGAAAGAGTTAACAGTATATCCAAAGTGCCTCAGGCACTAGAAGAATTAGACTCATAAATATTAAACAACCACTACCATAATATTATTAAGTCTAATACTCCTTTCAGAAAGGAGAAGTGTATAGCAGGGATTGTGCAATAAAATCCACCAATATTACTAGGAACCTGCTCGTCCATCTGTCTCTTCAATATTTCGCCCCCTCCCAAGGCAGACAGCTATGTATACTAGGAAGACTAACAAGACTATGCAGAATAGAAGTCCCATAGTAAAAAATATAATTGATCCAAATAAAACACCAAGCTTTCCCTTTCTCTCCCTATGACTCCCAAAAAGAAAGTGGAGTTCTTCACTGAAGCGGGCATTTCTATGGAATGTTTCCTTCCTCCAGTATCTTTTAGAGGCCTAATAATTTTCAAACATTCACAAGAACACAAATGTTCCTTGGTCTTCCAAGACCAAGACCAAATAGTCTTCCATCTGAATTTGTATCATTAACAGAGGGCACAAACACCCTTTGTAACAGTTATGCACAGTTCTCCTTTCTTCCAGCTTGTCTTCCCAGGGTCTATCTACCTGGATATACCTACATGCTCTCTGAACCAGTCCTTCCTGTTCTATGTTTATTCAGAGCACATAAATGTCTCTTATTAAACAAAGTAAATTAAAAAGTAGGTTAAGAAAACACAGATTTTACTCAACTATGTTGAATACAGTATCAAGCTACCCTTGGCCCAATCTACTTGGGACTTGAATGCCCCATGCACATTTTAGCTTTATGTTGAGAATTGTATGAGGCTTAAGTATGCTGTAGAAAACTCACCAAGGTGTGTAAAGATGAGATGTGCCTTTGTGATCCTTTTTACATGCATAAATGTGCATATCTCCTTTTCATGTACCCTAGAGAATCAAGTTGAATAATAATATCTGTGGATGTATTCATTATAATGTAATTGAACTGTCACCACTATGCCTACAAAAACCTTATTCTATTCCAGCAAGGTGGAGATAGAATTTCTAGGGTTATAATGGATCTGAAAAATTCATGATTTCACACATCTGCATTAGCTGGTCATTCTCTGATGGAGGAGAAGGGGGCTCACGGTGCCTGCCTAAATTATTCCAAGACTAAGCACCTAATATTATATTAAGGCATTAGAATAGCTGAATCTTTTAGAAGTAAAGAGTATATTAAAGAGTTGTTCACTAAAGTCTTTGAAAGGCAACAGACTAAAACAAAATATATAAAAATCCTCTCAAGGTACATACCCCCAAAATAGATTGCCAGGTAAATTCCTGGAGATCATTTTTCTGAATTATAATCACTTACCAAAAGCATACCTGAAAAAGAAATAGAAAAAAATACATTAAAATATGGTTTAACTTCACTTTTAAATCATTTTTATTTTGCATGTTAAATTGATATATAAATTTGCCATGCCTAAGTAAGATGCAAATAAAGTGACATTCCTGTATGAACTGAGCAAGCTTTATTAGATTTTTACTACACATGGAAATGACTGTCCAGGCCCACAGCTATAAGGGCAAAAACTTATGGAACAGTGTGTGAAGCTAACACACTGATGACACAAAAAGATATCAGCTTCGGTTTATCCTCTACGTGAAACAAACTCAGTTGCCTGTGTTTTGTGTTTCCTACCCCTCAGAGTGAGTTGCGAATAGCCTTAGTTCCTACAAAAGAATCCCAAATATTAGAAATGAAAAGGACCTTACAGATCCTTCAGGCCAACTAGTTAATCCATCTAATTAGATGAGAGAAGTCAGGCCCAGGGAGGTAAACTTGCTTTTTCTAAAACATAAAATTAGTAAATAGCAGAGCCCAAATTCAAACCTAGGTCTTCCCTCTAAATGACATGGACTCAACTCCTTTCTCCACCCCCCCCCCTTTGTTTTTAAAAGATTTTCCGCTCTCTCCAATCTTCTTCTGGCTTTGGCTTGTTTACTTACTTAGATGTTGGTTTGAAACACCAAACTATATTACTGATCTGTGGTATATCTAAATTTGGGTAATGATGAGACAGGTTATCTACTATTAGGCTACAGGACCTTTGAGGGCAGGAAGCACCATCATTAAGTGAATGAATATTGTAACTGAATCCTGCTATACTACAAAATCACTTAAAACTCTGGGGTAGGATATTACATATTGATTAGATTTGAAAAACTTTCCAGAGTGCATCACTGATTTGTCTTTACCTCTATTCTAGCTCAGACTATGATAAAGAAAGGGATCTAAGTGAAAAGGATATGTTGATGTCATCTCAATTCTAATGATATTAGAAAGATCTGTGCCCTAATCTTGTCAAATCTAATTAGAAAACTAGGGTTCCTCAGATTAAACTAAGGTTGTGTTAATTTACTTTTATATTGTTAGAATGAAAGGTGAGCAGCAAACTTTTAATTGAAATGCCAAAAAAAGATAAATGCCTCCAAGTCTTTAAATTTACAAAGTAAAGCAACACTACATGTGACCCAAGAACAGAAGACTACCACACCTGTTACAAAGGATTGTATCTGTCATCCCTCTCAAGGATTTAACAAAGAACATACTCTTTTGATTTAAAATATAATAATAATTTGAATGACCATGAAATAATGCTACATGCAGTGGCTTCTAAAACATAAAACAACTTCCACTTCTAATAAGGAAGCTGATTGAATGGTGAAAGAGATAAGATAGTTTCAAAAGTATTTCATCAAACTTTAATCTCATAAAAACGAGGGCAAACTGCCAGAGTACTCAAATTTATAAGATACCACTTCAGGTGACGAAACTAACCCTACCATTTTTTAACCAAATTCCACTCAAATGTAAACATCTTAGAAAAGTAATTAAGTGACACAAAACATTATATTATTTTCTTCGGATTTGCTTGTAATTTTTCTACCTGTATGTTATTTTATAGCTTCACCTGCTTTGAGTTTTAAGTGACAAGACTGCTTGATATAAGATTTTTAAAATAAGTCTGGTGGCTCCAATTATATGGGGGAGGGGAGAACTAAAGGGTCTTCATTACTTTTAGAGCTTTTGTTATATTATTTTTTCCAACAGCTGGAACTTGTTTTACAAGATATTGTCTTTCATGGAGATTTTTTTTAAATTCCTTAAGTCCATCTCTGTTCCTAAGAGCCTAAATTTTCTACCAAAATGGTCCATTTTAATAAATTACATCAAATTATTTTTAAAGGCATGTTTTTGCTCCATATATCATTGGCTTAACTCTACCTGATTGGCAATTCATTAAGCTCTGCCATTCTGAAGGGGGCAAAAATAATCATGAAAGGGGGAGAATGTGCTGAAGGCTGGCAGAAATCCTGCTGGAAAATAGCCCACTTTTTAAACACCTAAGCGGTTTTCTGCTGTTTCAAGTATTTTATTTTACAGATTGAGCTTTTTATGTAAGGCTACTGGTTCTATAGAAAACCTTTGATTGGAATGGGACATTAAGTTTAAAATAATTTTCATTAAAATGGCATAACATAGAAATGGGTAATGTGAAATTGTTCCCTCTCATTTTCAAAGTCATTACTTCTTCTTCCAGTTATGGTACAGTCTAAATGTAAACTCATAAGAATTATTCTATTTTCTTGGCAGACATAAGGAACCCCCCGAGGCCTATTTAAGAAGCATGCAGCAAGGAATTAATAATAAATTGTTTTCTGACGTGTGTCTGTTGCTGATTACATCAATCAAGACTGAAGAACTTGTCATGTGATGACAGCCAAACACTTGTGAATTTATTTCTCTGAAGAAGCTCATGATGAAAAATGCCAAAGAAACAAAAGCAAATGGCTCTTTCAGCGACTAAATAAAATCAGTAGGGTTTCTTACCTAGAGACTACTGGATTAACTGGGGCAGCAAGAAAGGTGGGAGGGGAACATTTTTTCAAACCTCCTTTGCCTTTCTCCCCACACACAAACTGAACTGAGTAGAAACATTTCATTAAGAAACGTTGTAAGCATGTTGGGATGAAGGAGAGAGTAAATCCTTCTTTGTATCCCATGTCTTTTCCTAGGAGAAAACAGTTTTCCATTTTGCAATATTTCTTCAAGTCATATTCTGAATATGGATAGAGAAGGATCATATTAACAGACGCGTGAGGTGAAAGAGCTAGTGTTAGGAGTTAATTAAGTAGTGTTCTTGTACTAATATTCAAAATTTCATAGGTCCATGAGGGCTTTACATAGACAGCTTTAATCTTGGAAACAGTCATTCAAGCAAACAGCAAAAGACAGACAATGAGCAACTTCAAAATACCAGACCCAGTAAACTAATAACAACTTAACAGTGAAGTAGTACAGTATAACTATTGTATTGTATTTTCATTCTGGCTTTTTAAAGGTCTTGTCTAAAGTCCCTTCCAGTTCTAACAACATTCCATGACTACGTAAAATTTAATTTCTAATCTAATGTGGAGACAAGACTAACATATTAAATAGTTAGGGGGGCAATATAAGGCAAAATAAATTAAATGTTGGGTTTTATTGTACAGACTATAAATGCTGCAGAGTTCAGAGAAAAAATGGCAATTAGGTGATATGGTGGATATCATAGTGCCATAACTGGAGTCAAGAAGACCTGAGTTCAAATTGTGCCTCAAATCTACCTACTGCCTATACAACCCTGGGTAAGTCACAACTTCTCCTATCCTCAACTTTCTCGTCTGTAAATTGAAGATTATAATAGCACCTACCTCACAGGCTTGCTGTGAGAATCAAATGAGATAATATATGCAAAGGGTTTTGCAAACCTTAAAGCACTCTATAAATTCTAGCTATTATTAAACATTAACTGTTCAAATAATCATGGGCTAGAGAAGTTAGTGACTTGGGCAATTATAAAGGAAAGACAGGATTCATTTTAAGCAAGAGGAACTACATGAACAAAAGTGGTAAACAGAATTGGTATGAGAGACATTTCATGAGAGGCAGAGTAAGTAGTATAATGAGTTACAGGATCAGAGCTGTCTCTGATCTTTACTAACTAGGTCATCCTGGGTAAGTCACTTAACCTTATTGAGATTGGGTTTCTTCATACAAAAGATGGGAAGGATAATATTACCTACCTCACAGAGTTCTAATAATGAAGTGTTATGCAAATCATAAAGTTTTATATTGTGAATTATCTCTTTTTCCATTCTTCATGTTTTTTTATGGTGTTCAGACAGAAACAATCCCAGAAGAAGTCACCATACTGCTATTATTCTTTTCTATTTAATTTTTTGCAGAGTATTGCACAAGTGAATAAAATGACTGCATTTTTTTTTGTAATTTAGAAAGAGTACTGGGATATAAGCTTGCTTCTATAGACTCACTGAAATTACTGTGATCTTCAGACAACTCCAGAAGGAGATAAGATACATGTGCTAATTCTGTTCTGCAATGGTTTTCATTTCTTCTGCTAGGTCTTTATATTTTGAAATCTTTTCATTCTATGTAGTTTGTAAATAATAAGGCTTGAGTAACATATATCTGTGTAAAAAAGTTGTTCTTAAGTCTTCAAGGATCATTGTTAGGTCTGAGCACTTGTGAGCAACAATTTCAGTCTCCAAAGAGACTAGCTCCAGTACAGTCAGTTGAATTCTCAAAGATATCTTGGGGTTTATAGTTGTGGTAGTATGATTTGTCATCTGTTGGTTTATAAAGTGGAGAGACATTCTGATATATAATTCTAGCCAAATGACCATGTCTTTCAAAGAATCTGGTAGATACTATGTTATTGAAACTTGCAGCAAAGTTTGTATAAACAGTTAATTTTTTTGTTTTTTGTCTTCATTTTCCTTTCTTAAAAATAATTTATTTGTTTTCAGTTCATGAATATTCAAGCACTTTTAGTGGTAGCAAAGCACAGGAACAAAGTAGATGCCCACCAACTGGGTAATGGCCAAACAAATTATAGTACGTGAATGTAATTATTAGAATGGAAGGCGAGCAGCAAACTTTTAAAAGAATCAAAATGCAAAAAAAAAGATATTTTTATTTAAAATTTGTTTTATAAATTATCATTTTGGAAAGCTACTCTCTTACTATAAGATACTCAGCTTTTTCATGGATAGCTTTATGCTCAAGGTGTCTTGCTTAGAGAAGACATTTTGCCCTCATCCAAATATTCAATTTGACTTCCAGAATCAAGGTCAAAGATTTTAGTCTCTATCCTTCCTTAGTACAGCTTACATTTTACATTTTCATGTTAATGGAGAAAGTTTCTATGAGGCGATGTAACAGTCAATGTGCCTTTCAGTGAAGTCATATAAATTGAAGTCATTTATGTCCATCAAGTAATTAATACATTTTAATATGACTCTTTAAGCCTTGAAAATCATGTCCAGTCTATTCAGGAGTGAGGATAATTGATTTAGCATGAGGCAGAATCATGCTTAAACTGTCTCTCTAGAAGATACACAATTTTTCTTGACATTACTGTGTAAACAGTATATTTTAAATAGAGAACAGTTTTCCATGCTTATTATACTTATACTTACATCTATTTTATATATTTGTAGTACATGTTGTTATTATCATTTTCTCATATTTTTAAATGCAATTCAGATATGTATTTTATATATCATTCTTAAATTTTTCTTAATTGTGGCTTAACAATTATGGGCAATAACTCAGTCTGTGATAATGACCCAATTCCAAATCAGTTTTATTGGTCAAGTCCTACACATTTTGAGGTCTGTATTTGCAGTATAATTTGTCAATCCACAAAAAATAGCAAACTGCCCGTGGATAACACTAGTCACCAGGTAACGCCTTGCTAGATTTTCATAGGTGCTAAATTTTAACACCCTGCATTAATAATATGCATAATTTTTATCATTTTATTGACATAATTTATATTGATCACTTAGTCCAGAATTCTTGAGGGTAACCCTTCTGTAACTTCCGGTGAAATCATCTGGTATTGAATTGCTATCATTAATACATCCATTTTCAGAAACACAACTGTATGAATCAGCCATTTGTTTAACACTTGTCGACATATCATTGACTGAGTTCATGAAGTTGTCACCTATGGAGGGCTTTTTGATTCCATTCTGGGATCTTAGCCACTACAAAGGCTCTATTTAGAGGTAAACCACTTTTGGTTACTTGTCTTTCCAGTTAAGTCTCTAAATATTATCTTCATGCTTGAAAAATCTTGACTAAAGGATATCAAGATATCTGTAAACATTACCTTCATTCAATAATTCCAATATAATTTTCAGATTCAAGCTTAAAGATCTGAGTTTCTCTTTTCTTAGAAAAATGTAAATATTTAACATTTATTGAATTCACATGACATTTTTAATTTAATTGATAACAATTTCATAAGAAGAAATAGAGATGTTTGATATCTTTTTCAGTAAGGCCATCTCTGTCACTCAGTCAATAAACCAGGCACTGTTGATTGCTGAGGATACAAAAAAGAAGCAAAAGACAGTCCTTGACTTCAAAGAGCTCACAATTTTATTTTATTTTATTTTATTGCTTACTGACCAAACTGAGTTTCATTTTTTCTTTTTAATAGTATTTTTTCCACAATTACATGTCAAGACAATTTTTAGCATCCATTTTTTACAAGATTTTGAGTTCCAAATTTTTCCCCCTCCCTTGCTTCCCTCCCCTCTTCTGAAAATAGTGGGCAATTTGATATAGGTTATACATGTACTATCATGCAAAGCATATTTCCATATTAGTCACAGTTGTGAAAGAAAAAAACAGAGCAAAAAGAAAAAAAACATGAAAAAGAATAAAGTCAAGTGAAAAAAGTATGCTTCAATCTGCATTCAGAGTCCATCAGTTCTTTAACTGGATGTGGATAGCATTTTCCTTCATGAGTTTTTTGTACTTGTCTTGGATCACTGTGTTGCTGAGAAGAGCTAAGTCATTCATAGCTGACCATCATACAATGCTGTTGATACTGTGTACAATGTTTTCCTAGTTCGGCTCATTTCACTTTGCATTGGTTCATACAAGTCTTTCCAGGTTTTTCTGAAATCTGCCTGGTCATTATTTTTTATTGGAAAATAGTACTCCATTATATTTATATACTATGGCTTGTTCAGCCATTCCCCAATTGATAGGCATCCCCTCAATTTCCAATATTTTGCCACCACGAAAAGGGCTGCTATAAATATTTTTGCACATGTAGGTCCTTCTCTCTTTTTTATGATGAGCTCACAATCTTGATGTCATCCTTGTTCATCAAATAATTAACAAGACATTTTTGTTTGATTACCCCTTTAATTTGGAAGCCATGTTTAATTATACTTAAGAAAGACTGAAGTTGATAGCTAGACAGAACCATGATAGGTTTAAACTGTCTCCCTAAAAAAAAAGCCACATTTTATATCACTTGTCCTTAACATTATGGTGTTTGGAGTATGTTTTAAATATACAATGGCTTTCCATGTAGACATCAAATACTCTAGTGTTCTCATTATGTTTCAGTCTATTTTACAAACTTGTAAGTACATGAATAAGCCAATAAGTTCAGAACTGAGCCAAAGACTTTGTCGTAAGCAACAAAGGAACTGTATAAATGTTATAGAACTTTTAGGTGGTTTGTTCGATAATTCATGAGTAGAAGATAAGTAGCTCTTTATACCCCTTAGACCTTTGGCACACCCTTTTTACTCTTCAGTAAACTGATTTCTTGTGTTAAAATATTTTTTTCATGATATACAAGCTGTGACTACTTTGTATACTGTACATCAACATGAAATTAACCTATATGTGAAGGCATTACTTTTTAGATAAGAGATATGTGATGCCTTCTGCTAATTAATATAACCTCAAAACTGGGTCTAAGGGGAAAATTGATAAAATACTGCCAGTAATCTATGTACCACTAGAAAGTATTTGAGCCAAGAATTATTGATCTTATTCAGTTTACTACCTTCCAAAGCATCTAGAATTTCAGTCGCCTCCCTTGAAATAACTGTACAGTCATTAACTACAATAATAGTATATAAGCTTTCTGTTTCTCATAATTCAAATTTCATTTTCATTGCATTGAACTTCTCACAACATGGAGGTGACTAGAAATTTTTCTTACTCAGGGGTTATTCAGTCTCTTTACTTCTCAAGGCTCTATGATCAAGTTATTAGTTGATATCAATTTTTATTTTGTTCTTTGTTGTTTTGACCTCTTATACCACTTTAACCTTTCAACCTAGATTATCAAGTGTTGATGAAGAGAATATGGAATTTCCAATGTGCTTTTGTTTTCCAGATTCCTTTCCCCGGATTTCTTTTTGTTGCCTTCAGTTGTGCAACATAGTATACCAATTTTCTACCAGCAAGATATTGATATAATTTTCACTACTTTTCAAATTTTTTTATTCACTCAAGTTACTTCTTCAGTGGTAGTTTGATACCTATTCTTAGCGTTATTCCTTGAGAGATCCACCTTTCTTTCTTCGTAACTTACTGTGGCAATGGATATTGCATATATTTGTTGAATGAAGTTCCTGAAATGTGTATGGTTTCTGTCAAATAATATTAGAGGATATATTCATTCAGAACTATTAAAGATGAGAGCTTTTTAAAAAATTACTCTATTTTCATATAATTCACCTGCTAGTTGGTTTAATGTCATCAAATTCAAAAGAGGATTTCTGATGATTGCAGTCTAAGTATGCTTATCCCCTTTTAAAATAATTTGAGAACTTTGTGCTATTTCTGCCACCCATTTAATTATTTCTGGAGTTTTATTAAGTGAAGATTTCTCAATGAACTTGAGGTTTTCAACTTTTCCCTTTTCTGATTTTAGCAGCTTTTCAATTTCATCTCTTATTTCATGTAATTTAGGCTTATGACTGCCTGGCACCGGTTGGCAATATACTGTTGTGTGGCTTGGAGATGAGGGAACCAAAGACTAAGAGAATTATGAAGCTCTTGCCTGCAATTAGTGAGACCTGTTTCCAATTTTGTTATAGTATATAAGCAAAATATTCATAATTTCATTCCATTTCATATCCACTTATGGTTCATCCACTTAGGTCAGTGTATCTCTAAATGAAGCAATTCCATCAAGAGACATATTTTTGATGTCCCTTGATTCTAGGGGTACCAGAAAACAAAAACACACTTATGCTACTATCCTCTGTTAAGCTGATCATTATGATAGTTTTTAAGAGAACCACTTGCATGCCTATACCAGCTTATCTATTTTTTTAGATTCAACAAGACCAATTTCATCACACTGTACAGCATGCTAACCTGGTAAATATTTAGCAACCAGTATAGTGATAAATGTTTAACAAGTAGCTCTCTGAGAAAAAATTCACACATAAGTTTTAGCTTAATTTGCATTATTAACATTTTCTCCACTACTTTCTAAAATCTAGACAACCAAGAAAAGAATAAATCAAGTCCTGATTTGTAACATTTGTCAATCTTGGGGGCAAAAATGCTCCCCTTGTACATGATTTAGATATAGAGGCTGATACTATAAGCAAACTAGGACAGCAAGGAATAGTTTACCTGTCAGATTTATGGAGAATGGAAGAATTTATGAACAAACAAAAGATAGATAACATTGTGAAATGCAAAACGGATAATTTTGATTATATTAAATTAAAAAGTTTCTTATACAAACAAAGCCAATGCAACCAAGATTAGAAGGGAAGCAGAAAGCTGGGATCAGTGTCTCTGATAAAAGCCTCATTTCTAAAATATATAGAGAACTGAGGTAAATTTATAAGAATACAAGTCATTCCCCAATTGATAAATGGTCAAAGGATATGAACAGGAAGTTTTCAAAGGAAGAAATTAAAGCTATAAAGTTATATGAAAAAATGCTTTAAATCACTACTGATTGGAGAAGTACAAATCAAAGCAACTCTGAGGTATCACATCATACCTATCAGATCGGCTAACATGACAAAACAGGAAAATGATAAATGTTGGAGAAGATGTGGGAAAATTGGAACACTAATGCATTGCTGGTGGAGTTGTGAATTTATCCAACCATTCTGGAGAGCAATTTGGAACTATGCCCAAAGGGTTACAAAACTGTCTATATCCTTTGACTCAGCAATACCACTTCTAGGGCTGTATCCCAAAGAGATTATAAAAAGGGGAAAAGGACCCAGATGTAGAAAAATATTTATAGCACCTCTTTTTGTGGTGGCCAAAAATTGAAAACTGAGAGGATGCCCACCAATTGGGAAATTGCTGAAAAAGTTGTGGCATATGAATGTGATAGAATACTATTTTTCAATAAGAAATGATGAGCAGGTGGGCTTCAGAAAAACCTGGAAAGACTCACATGAACTGATGCTGAGTGAAGTGAGTAGAACCAGGAGAACACTGTACACAATAACAGTAACACTGTGTGATGACTAACTTTGATAGACATACCTCTTCTTAGCAATGCAAGGATCTAAGACAACTCCAAAAGATTCATGGTAGAAAATGCTATCCACATCTAGAGAAAGAATTATGGAGTCTGAATGCAGATCGAGGCATACTATTTGCTCTCTCTCTTTTGCTGTTGTTGTCTCTTCTTTCTCATGGTTCCTCTCGTTGGTTCTAATTCTTCTGTACAACATGACTTATGTGAAAATATGTTTAATATTAATGTGCATGTAAAGTCTATATTAGATTGCCTGCCATCTTGGGGTGCGGGGTGGGGGAGGGAGAGAAAATCTGGAACTCAAAATCTTATGGAAGTGAATGCTGAAAAATAAAAATGAACAAATAATTTTTAAAAAATCAAACTAAATTTTTTTTAAATGCTTACCCTGAAAATTTAACAATCGGCTCTTGAGTCTATTTCATCTAGCTCCAGCACACCCCTGGTGTTAATCATATCGGTTGTATCACCAGGGCTCAAGTGGCCAGTATTTCAGCATTCTCCATAGCTCTTCAAAACTCCATATAGTCTCAGGACATAGAGTGCCAACCTTGGTGGACATTTCATAACCTATTTGTTTCCTCCCTTAGCTTCTATGAATGATAAGTTGGGCTAATTATTATTATTACTATTACTATTGGTCTAAAATTTCTACAATGACAACTAGCACAGAGAATACACATTACAGACTAGTGGAAAATAAAAACATTGGTTCTTCATGAACATTAAAACAAACAGTAAGCAGGGATGAAAAAAGTAGAGAACTAGACCAGAAAATCATGCCCAATTCAACGTAAATGCCTAACTCACTGAACAGAAATAAAGAAGCCCTGAGAGGGCAGAGCCAAGATGGCAGCTGGAAAGCAAGGACTTGCATGAGCTACCCACCCCAGGTCCCTCCAAAAAGCTATAAAAATGGCTCTGAACAAATTCTAGAACTACAGAACCTCGAAATAGCAGAGGGAAGCAGGGCTCCAGCCCAGGACAGCCTGGATGGTCTCTGGGTAAGGTCTATCATGCACGAAGCTGGGAGCAGAGCACAGCTCAGCGTGGGCTGCACTCGGACCAACCAGACCGGGAGCCGGGTGGAACAGGCCCTAGTGCCCTGAATCAGAGAGCTGTGGCAGTTACCAGACTTCTCAACACACAAACAACAAAGACAACAGAGAAGGTTAGTGGGAAAAGCTTCAGGGGACACAGTAAAAGGAGTTCTCAGTTCAGCCACCACCCAGGGGGCAGCGGAGGTGAGGCACCTACTGAACTTCAGCTGCAGTTGCTTCCAGGCCCACCTGGTGGGAGGAATGAAGAGGCTGATCGGAGCTGGAGTGCAGAGCCTGCTTAAGATCTCGGTCAGGTCCCTGTTGGTGGTTCTTCAGGGAGAAAGAGCGCTGGTGTGGCAGAGGTTGCTGTGAGAAATAGCTCTGAAAACAACAGGGCATCCCCTCAAGCTTGGAACAAAGTACTCTCTACTCTACAAGCAGTCATACCCCAATGAAAAACTCGAGGGCCAAGTTAGTTGGTTGGGAATATGGCCAGGCAGCGAAAACGCACTCAGATTCAGTCTCAGACTTTGGAATCTTTCTTTGGTGACAAAGAAGACCAAAATGTACAGCCAGAAAAAGTCAACAAAGTCAAAGAGCCTATATCAAAAACCTCCAAGAAAAACATGAACTGGTCTCAGGCCATGGAAGAGCTCAAAAAGGATTTGGAAAAGCAAGTTAGAGAAGTAGAGGAAAAATTGGGAAGAGAAATCAGAAGGATGTGAGAAAACCATGAAAAACAAGTCAATGACTTGCTTAAAGGAGACCCAAAAAAATACTGAAAAATATACTGAAGAAAACAACACCTTAAAAAATAGACTAACTCAAATGGTGAAAGAGCTCCAAAAAGCCAATGAGGAGAAGAATGCCTTGAAAGGCAGAATTAGCCAAATGGAAAAGGAGGCCCAAAACACCACTGAAGAAAATACTACCTTAAAAATTAAATTGGAGCAAGTGGAAGCTAGTGACTTTATGAGAAATCAAGATATTATAAAACAGAATCAAAGGAATGAAAAAATGGAAGACAATGTGAAATATCTCATTAGAAAAACCAGTGACCTCGAGAATAGATCCAGGAGAGATAATTTAAAAATTACTGGACTACCTGAAAGCCATAATCAAAAAAAGAGCCTAGATATCATCTTTCAAGAAATTATCAGGGAGAACTTCCCTGATATTCTAGACCCAGAGGGTAAAATAGAAATTGAAAGAATCCACAGATCACCTCCTGAAAAAAGATCCCAAAAAGAAAACTCCTAGGAATATTGTTGCCAAATTCCAGAGCTCCCAGATCAAGGAGAAAATATTGCAAGTAGCCAGAAAGAAACAATTTGCGTATTGTGGAAACACAATCAGAATAACACAAGATCTAGCAGCTTCTGCATTAAAGGATTGAAGAGCTTGGAATATGATATTCTGGGGGTAAAAGGAGCTAAGATTAAAACCTAGAATCACCTACCCAGCAAAACTGAGTATCATGCTCCAAGGCAAAATATTGACTTTCAATAAAATAGAGGACTTTCAAGCTTTCTCAGTGAAAAGACCAGAGCTGAATAGGAAATTTGACTTTCAAACACAAGAATCAAGAGAAGCATGAAAAGGTAAACAAGAAAGAGAAATCACAAGGGACTTACTAAAGTTGAACTGTTTTGTTTACATTCCTACATGGAAAGATGATGTGTATAATTCATAAGACCTCAGTATTAGTGTAGCTGAAGGATACATACGTACATGTATATATATATATATGTATATATATATACATATATATATATATACACATACACACACACATATGTATGTGTGTGTGTGTATATATAGAGGGGGGGAGGGGCACAGGGTGAGTTGCATATGAAGGGATGATATCTAAAAAAAATAAAATCAAATTAAGGGATGAGAGAGGAATATATTGAGAGAGGAAGAAAGGGAAAGATAGAATGGGGTAAATTATCTTACATAAAAGTGGCAAGAAATAGCAGTTCTGTTGGGAGGGAAAAGGGGGCAGGTAAGGGGGAATGAGTGAATCTTGCTCTCATTGGATTTGACCTAAGGAGGGAATAACATACACACTCAATTGGGTATCTTACCCCACAGGAAAGAAGGAGGAAGGAGATAAAAAGGGGGGATGATAGAAGGGAGGGCAGATAGGGGAGGAGGTAATCAAAAGCAAACACTTTTGAAAAGGGACAGGGTCAAGGCAGAAAATTGGATAAAGGGGGATTGGATAGGAAGGAGCAAAATATAGTCAGTCTTTCACAACACGAGTATTGTGGAAGGGTTTTGCATAATGATACACATGTGGCCTATGTTGAATTGCTTGCCTTCTTAGGCAGGGTGAGTGGGGAGGGAAGAGGGGAGAGAATTTGGAACTCAAAGTTTTAAAAGAAGATGTTGAAAAAAAAAGTTTTTCCATGCAACTAGCAAATAAGATATACAGGCAATGGGGCATAGAAATTTATCTTGCCCTACAAGAAAGTAAGGGAAAAGGGGATGGAGGGTAGTGGAGTGACAGAAGGGAGGGCTGACTGGGGAATGGGGCAACCAGAATATATGCCATCTTGGAGTGGGGGGAGGGTAGAAATGGGGAGAAAATTTTTAATTCAAACTCTTGTGAAAATCAGTGTTGAAAACTAAAAATATTAAATAAATTAAATTAAAACAAAAACAAAAAAATAAAGAAAAAGAAGCCCTGAGAAATGCCCATAAAGGACTAGCTTTTTCACACACACACACACACACACACACACACACACACCCCTCTGAAAAAATGGTTCATTATAATAGAAAGGAAAGGGCAACATCTCTAACAGAAACACAGAGAAGCAGAAGTGAAAAGAAAGAGAACAGAATAATGGCAGAGGGCAGGGAGGGAAGAAACTTGGTGATAGCATAGTAACTAAGTCATTTAGCTCTATGTTTCATCTACTTGAAACTTAGCTAAATTAACAGCAACTTATAAGAATTTAAGACAGAAAAATATAAAGGAAAAGCAGTCATAAATAACCTAATAAAATCAAAAGACTTTTTTCAGTCCTCATTTCAGTCCTTTCATTGCCCTTCATTTCTCTGTAAGACCTGGAAACCATGGATAACCCAATTCTTTTGGAAACTCTCTTCTGCCCTTTATTTACCTGAAACTACACTATTCTGGTTCTCCCTTCTACCCCAATGACAATTCCAGTCTCATGTGCTAGTTTCTCTTATTCTTCCAATCTACTAAATATAGCTATCCTCAAAACTCTGCTCTTGACTATCTATTCTCCTCTCTATTTTTCTACCCCATGAAGAACTGATATACTTTCAAGGATTCATTGTTCACTACTATGCCGGTGACCTCCAAATCTATGTCCCCATCCTCTATCTTTACCCCAAGCTCTAATACCAAACCGCCAAACATCTGCTGGACATTTCCATTTATAGGTCTAACAATGCCTCAAGTTCAACTTATCTATATCAAACTCATCATCTTCTTAACAGAAGCAACTATACCTGACTTTCATATTTGGGTAAATGTTTTTAGTTCTCCCCATCACCAAGATTCAGAACTTCAGATCCATCCTTATCTCTTGCTACTATTTTGCCCCATACATCTAAGTGGTGACCAAAACTCTTTCTCATTATTCTTAGACAACTGTGAGACAATACTCTTTGGAGATAAGGGATTAATTACAATCTCTGAAGCTCATTCCTATTACTGGAAGGTAAAAGAGGCCAGTATGCTTTGGGTGTCAAAAAACTGAGGCTCAATCTCAGCTCTGACATTTATTAGCAATGTGACTTAAGGCAAGTCATTTTCACCTGCAAAATGGGGATGATAAAATTTGAACTGCTTAGCTCATAGGGTTGTTAGAAAAGCATTTCATAAACCTTAGAGCAGTAAATAAATGTGAGTTATTACTAGTATTAAGATGGTAGCAAAGTATTGGCTATTGGAACAAAAGAGGATATTGTGTTAAAAATTAATGCTCCCCTAAAATCCTTAAAAATCCCTATGCTACATGGCCCAGAAGAGTTTATTCTACTAAAAATAAAAGAAGCAACTTGCATATGGCCTATTATCTGCTTTGTATTACTTGATAAGTGTTAATTGTATAGTTGGTTTGAAGAGATTCAAAGTAGACCAATAAGAACTTCAGTATCACATGTAAGAGGATCATGTAAGAATATCTGAATGCTTGATTAACTGAAACTTTCCCCTTGTTGTACAATTATATGGTTCTTTTTTGGTAATATGTCAGGCATTTTCTTAGTAGTAAACTGATAAAGAAAAATAATATTTAAAAGAAAATAATTGCTACATTGACAAATTTAAGTATGGTTACCTGCAGGGTTAGCAGTTTAACCAATGATTCAGCAGAACCATTTTCCTTTAAGAAAAATGAATTTGCAAAGCATCTTTAGACCAAAGTATGGGGGTAGGTAACATCTCTGACAGCTGGTTTTAGTTGTTGCCAAGCCTCAGTATTCCACAGCGGTCACAAGGGAAGGAAATAAGCTAGAATTGTAGTAAACGAAACCACTTGTCTGCTTTCTGGATTCACTTTCTTGTGGTCACAGATCTCTAAAAACTGGGATCCTGAGCTCTGTAATTACAACGTCCACATTTAAAAGGAGGGAAAGAGAATAACAAAAATATGGGCTCGAAGGAAGTTTTTTTCTCCTGATGAATACTTAGTGAGAAGGGGCAGGAGAGGCAGAAGAAGTTGGAGGAAAAAATAAAAGCAAAAGCATTCTGGCAAGCTGAGAAATAAACCTCAATGCAATAGTGCTCTTTTAATATTTTCCTGCATGCGGATTCTATGAAACTACTGGCTTGAAGCTTTTATATTATATTTTTATAGTGTTATGGGTATGGGATAACAAGAACTATTTTGTAGTGTCAACACCTAGATTGTACTTTTTAAAATTTTTTGCCCTAAGAGTACAGACCAGGAATTAGTTAAAAATCATCTGAAAATTGAATTATGCAATTGAGGACTAACTTAAGCCAAGTCTTCTGTCTATGTTCATTTCCAAAGCTAAAAGTCATTATGGAACCTGGCTTATGAGATGCAAAAGTAGCCAGTTTCAAATTAAATTTGCTTTGGTTCAATCATTGCAGTGCCAAAACCAGAATTTATGTGGTAACTCACAGAATCCTACTTTCAAATTACTCTGTTCCACAATATGTCTCTGAATCAGCGAGTACCCCAGCAGCTTTGATCTAGGCATTAGTCGGACTCTCCTCCCCTCAATTAAAGCATGTGTTCATGTAGCTATAATCAAATCCTCCAAAAAATTGAAAGACTCCCCTGAGAACCATTCATCAAAATCCTGCTGAGTCCATCTCCAGCACTAAAGGGCTAGGTTTATAGTGACTACAGGCTGCTTTAACTCTACTCAATTGAAAGAACTCATAGTGTTTTCACAAGTGGGGCATCAATCTCTATAGGCAGAACTTGGACAAACAAAACTGGTTTTTAGTTATACTTTGGATAGGTACACTCCACATTTTAAGGATATGTGATTTGACTGATGTGGGTATTCCCCCTTTGCTAATACCAACTGCAATCCATACAGTTTAGTAGTTAATCTTTGAGAACTGTTGTAGGCAAAAATTTCATCACAGTGTGACCAATCTCATGATGAACCTCTCTGAATTTGGCTTGTCTGACATTCATATGAGAGGCAACTAAGTCCATCACTATTCCTCACCAGCTTGGTAAGACCTACCAGAGCTTGCACTCCAACTGCTGGCACAGCCTTCAAGAATCCAGAGGTGCTCCAACACAAGACTGAAGCAGAGAAGGACTTTGGTAGACAAAACTGTCACATCAGGCACAAACTTTTAGTAGACAAAACTGTCACATCAGGCACAAACTTTTTCCAGATGGTATAGAATAAATGCCACTTCCACACATAGTATAACAGATTCTGATAGAGTCTAAATGTTTATCTATTATTGTCAATAAAATGAGCATAATTAACATAGTAGAAATAACTCAACTTCAAGAGAGAATACTATAAAGACCGTAAGGAAAATAAAAAGAAAGTGCTATGGAGTTCAGAGGAGAAAGAAAAATAAAGAACACTTTATGAACCTGTAAGATAAAACAAGTCTGACCACAGATCAAATTCTAATCATTCCTTTATATAATAAATCATTCTTTTTTTTAATAAGGGAAGTGGTTGAAAGTGGTGCTTGAGAAGGTACATTTTTTGAAACATCTGAGATTCATGCAGAGAATTCTATACACAGATAAAAATTGAGTTAACTACCTATCTATAGTTTTAAAAATTTTCTCCAGAGATAAACTTTGACGACATGTCATATTCTTATGATTCCTTTCAGGTAATGAATTGTTCATTTATTTTTAATAATTTAAAAATTAACACATTTTTATCTATAGCTAACTTATGGATCCATGAAAAATTACACAAATAAAAGTTTTATGAGACCTGACTTCTAAAGCCTATCATCCTGCCTTGTGTGTAGAGATCAGTAAATTAAGCCTTTTCAAAATATGTATGAATGTTCAAAGGATATGTGATTTCTTCAATTTAGGGAACTCCATATGTGGAAATATCTTCAATAATTTGGTGTGCAACCAGTTTATAACTTACTACATAAGTCCTAGGGAGTTAAACAAGATAGGGCAATTATGGTAATATACTCTATTATATTAATTTTAAAAACAAACTCCCATTTCCCAGCAACCCCCCTGCAGCCCCAGTCATCTTTGTTAAGTAGCAGCCTCATCAGAAAGCTGACTATTTTGTTCTATTATGCATACATCCTAAGGAATTTCTTTGTTGCTGTTTAAGATTGCTACATATTCTCTTTCTCTTCTTTACTTCCCTGATTCTCCCCCATCTCTCCCCCCAAAAACAATAAGGAAAGAAAAGATTATCTATAGAAAGTGAAACCCAAAGTAGAAGGATCTCAGGGGTCAGAGGGAGAATTTGAATTAAGGACTGTCAGACTCTCAGTCTACCACTCTACTTATTATACCATCTTACCTCTGCCTCTCAGAGTATATAAGTAAAGAAAAATAATTGCAGAGGTAATGCTAGAAGAGGGTTTCTTATACTTTTTTCGAGACTCCCTGTCAGTGCGTCTTAAAAAACAACTACTAACAGAAAAAAGGAGTTCACTTATTCATATTCTACAAGCCAATGATGCTATTGCTGTGTATTTTTTCATCCAAGAAAGCCAAAGATAAAGAAAAAATGTCCCCATGTATACATACATATTTATATCAATACTTTTTGTGGGAGCAAGAAACTGGAAACAAGGTGAGTGCCCACTGAGGACTGGTGAAACAAATTGTGGTATATGAATGTGACAGAATGTTAAGTACGATGAAACTTAAGAATATAAGAACTCAAAGAAACTTGAGAAGACTTATGTGATCCAACACAGCAAAGAAAGTAAAGCTAAGAGAACAGTATATACAATGGTCATGATAGTGTAAAGGAAAAGAAGACCAAAAGATATGAGAATTCAGATCAGCGCATTAATCATCTTACCTCCAAAGGACTATTGAAGAGATGTATACCTTCTTTATTTTGGTAGACTTGTTGCAAACTACAGGTACACAATGAAGCACATGCTATTAAGAGATCAAATGTGTTGGTTTGTCTTGCTTAAATGTTCTTTTCTTATAAGAGAAGATTAGGGATGGAGAAACTGGGAAATGACAGTGATATGAACTTTGTTAAAAAGGCAACTGGACCACTGAAATTCACAGCTTGAGAGAGTTCACTAACAGAGTTATGAAACAACACTAAACACCAATGAAAATACGAAAGGTAAAAAGTGATTCCTAAAATGAATTAGATTATAGGAAAATCACATTATTCATTTTCTATGTAACAATTATTCTCTATGTTAATCCATTTTAGGAGGTAATAACATAAACTGAACAAAATTACAACATCCATGGACTCTAGGTACCTGAAAGAATTTGATCAAGCTGCTAAATATTTACTGCTGATATTAATTTCTCATGATTCTGTCAGAATTTAGATTTACTTTGCAATAGTATTTACTGCTTACTTACAGAAGGATTATTATTATGAATAATTTAAAACACTCTCCAGCTAGAAAATGAAAGTATCAACATGACTCTTTCTTGAAATCTTGTACTAGTAAATATTTTATCTCTATAGAGTATTTTATTACTATTATTTGCTTTTAAAAAATAAAGGCAAAACATATTTGCAAGATAGAGAACTATCTAGAAATTGCAGTAGGCTATATTAAAAAAGATGGTCAATGCTGCCCAGGATTTTTTAAGGGAAAAAAATATTCTCACAGAAATTCTTAAATGAAAACTAAGCAACACAAATATCCCCTTTAAAGTTTAACAATCATCAGTTCAAGTATGTCTAAAATATCAACATAGAAGCAAAGCATTAAACAGTGTATTTATGACATAAGTCATCACTGAACTTAATTTCCATAACTTAAATGTGTTTTTCATTTCCATCATTAGTCAACAATTGTATTGCAAAGCACAATGTCACATGGTATTAATCTTTGCTTCATTAATATGTCATATCAACAACTCACTTTTGCTCATAGCATTCTTTGAAACTGATACTCTGTTCTTTCTGACTAGGAAGTGCCAAAAGCAGCTTCCTCTACAGGAAGGATGACCCCCTGAGATCCCTCTACTTTGGGTTTAAGTTTCTAGAGATAATCTTTTTTCTTCTTTTTTCTTTTTTTTGGGGAGGGGGGGCGGAATCAGAGAAGTAAAGAAGAGAAAGGGAAGGTTGCATGGTAATCTTAAACAGCAACAAATTTCCTTAGGATCCTTGCCAAAGTAAAGCACAGATAATAGAATAAAATAGTCAGCCTTCTGGTGAAGCTGCTCCTTAACAAAGATAACTGGGAGTGAAGGGGGTAGTACTGCTGAGAAACTGAAGTTTGTTTTTTAAATTAAAATAAGCCAGGGCTAAATAGGTTGTACTTTAAGATAATTTAAAGGACTAAAACTATGGTAGCAATTATATTACAGGCTAGGGATCTTAGAATATTTCATCAGAAAGATGAAAATTAAATGAATGTTGAACAAACCTTTTATAAATCAACAAAGTATGAATTACTAAACTGATAAATATTGGCTAATGGAGACTATCCATCAAGTGCCAAATTTATGTGTAGTAATGAGTAAGTGTAATAAGCACAATGCAGTATTATACAAATCAAGTAGTTAACCTTGATACTACACGCAGAGAAGGATGGCAATATGTCTGCTGGGAACCAGAACACCATTAAATACTGAACTAGATCAGGTAAAGTTCACGACTTCTGCTCTGGAGTGCAAACGTCGCAGTCACCACAATTACTGGCATCATCATCACTCAATGAGTCTACAATAGTTGTCCCCAAATTAACTCTCAAGTTTCCCCCTGGAACTTCCTCCAAGATTCATCACAGAAATCCCCACAACCAGGAACAGCAGGCTCTGAGAAGTCTAACTAAGCTAAGACTATAGTACTTTGAGTTTTGTGACTTAAAGGCCACATCTGTAATCATTAATTCAAACATTTAGGAATGATCTACTACATCCCAGATGATAGAGACACAAAGACAAAAAGTGAGCCAATTCAGAAGGATAAGTCATGTATACAAATAACTGCTTAGAATATGTTTAAGTATAAAATACAGGAAAATTTAAAAAAAGATTGGCCTGAGAGTTTAAAAAAAAGGGGGGGTGCGTTGCTTCTTGTCAGCATCATAGAGAAAACGGCATCCGAGCTGAACCCTGAGGAAAAGTTAAGAATGTCAATAGGCAGAGAATGGAATTTGAAGGCAGATATTCTAGAAATGGAAGGACAAGTTATACACAAAGACATGGGATAGGGAGGATAAGATCTAGAAACCAATTTACTTAAAGAAGAGCGCATGTGAAGAGGAATACTGCAAAATAAGGCTAGGATTGTAAGGTAGTGAAGGCAGATTGTGAAAGCCATTGAATCCATGGATAAAGTGTTAATACTCAATTTGATAGAAAATGAGAATCAACTAAAAGGTTTTAAGCAGGTCAATAACTTGGAGCATTTCTAATAAAAAATTATTTTTGAAGTAGTGTCAAGGATAAATTGTTGAGGGGAGAGACTGAAGGCAGAGTATCATGTAAAAGTCTGTCATATACCATTAGAGGACTGACAAAAAAAATGCTCACTGGACAGAGAGATCATGGACTAATATGCATAATAATACATATGTTTTTAGACATGACCAGCATGTGAATTTGTTTTGCTTGACTGTGCATATGTGATACAGGAGTTCTGTATTTTATTTTTTAAGTAGGTAGGGGAAAGTGAGAGGAAGAAAAAGATGCTTAATAATTGAAAAAACAATGTTTAAAAAAATAGTGATGATAAAGACTATAGTGCAAGAAAATGGTTTTTTTAAGGACCAAAATTAGGATGATGGAAGTGAGAAAAGCAAGAGAAAAAGAAAACAAATGTTACAAATAATTTGGAGGTAGAACAGACAGGACCTGGCAACTGACTGAATGTGGGGAATGAAGAAGAAAGAAGAATCAAGAATGGCTCTAAGAAACACAAGCCTAACAATCCTAACCTTAAATGTGAATGGAATAAGCAATCCAGTAAAATGAGTGGCAGAATACATAAGAAAATACAAGCCAATAATTTATTACAATCAAGAAACATATCCAAAAATAAAGAAAACAATATATACAACTACAATAATGTAAATGGAAAGAACAAAAGTAAAAAAGGAAATTGAAGACTGTACAATTACAATGAACAAACTTGTTCACAGCAAAATTGCACCTATTTTCCTTCACTGGAAAGATGGAAGACCGTGGTGTGGAATACTGCATACACTGTCAAACAAAGATGACATAAGTCAATCAACAAACAACTATTATGTGCAGGTACTGTGCTAAGCATTAAATAAAGAAAGGCAAAAAAGCAGTGCAGCTAGGTAGTATGGAGGATACAGTGCTGGACCTAGAGTCAGGAAGACCTAAGTTCACATCCAGGCTCAGACATTTATTATCTGTGTGAACCTAGGCAAGTCACTTAACCTATTTCTTCATCTGTAAAAAACTGGGATAATAATTGTACAGACCTCCCAGGATTGTTGTGAGGATCAAATGAAATATTTTTAAAGTACTTAGCAGAGTAGCCACTATATAAATATTGGTCATCCATGATAACTAAAATGTTGGCAGCAGAGCATCCTAGGGAGTCAGCAAGTACAAAGGCAGGAGATGAAGGGTTGTATTCAGTAAATTTTAAGCAGGCCAATGGGGCTATATTATAGAGCAAAATGGAAGAGAGCAAAGTATGAGAAAACTGGAAAGGCAGGAAGGAGCCAGGTTAGAAAAAACTTTTAAAGGATAAAAGAGGAGTTCATATCAAATCTTGGAAAAAATTGGGAGCAAATGGCACTTACTAAGCATAAACATGTTTAGCTGAATAGCTATTTTTATTTTTTAATCTTTTTTACAAAAACTGGCCTGTAGGGAATAAGAAGATGGAGAATATATTTTAAATTAATATAATTTCTAAATAAAAGGCATCAATAAAAATAAGATAAATTTTGAAAAATATTTTAAATAAAAAAGAATGACTCCAAATTTTCAAACTGGAAAGACTGGGAGAATGGTGATATCATCAAAAGAAATGAGGATGTTAGAAGATAGAATAATTTTGTCAGAAGGAGTAAACAAAACAATAACCTATATACATATGCATATAGCTTGGTCAGCTGTATGTCCTGACAAATTTAGGGATAATATTGTAATACATGTTATAAACTAAATGGCAGTATGATATAATGGAAAACATTAAATTGAAAGAGGCAAATGCTTTCACTGCTTTCCACCTCAGTTTCTTCAATTGTAAAATGAGTAGGTTCAAAGTCTTATCCAGCTCTAACATTTTAGGAATTCATGATACCTACAGTCTCTTATGATTTTATTTTCTGGGATAGGATGTAAATGATTCTATCAAACTGCAGGGATTTTTACCACATAGTTAAGTTCCAAAATTATGAATAGGTAACATTTCAAATTTTTGTTTCTAAATCAAATTGTCTGGAATGCAGAATGCATTTCTCATAGAAACAATGCTCCACACAGTGGATGAATTGCTAAACCAGGCCACAAAAGCCTACTAACCCAAAAGATGCCAAAAACATTTAACTATAGGCTATCTCTGCCTGTAGAAATCATACCAATCTTCCTCTTATGTCTTCCCAGATCAATCTACTCATGAGTTGACCCATCCCCTCTCCTACAAACTTTTATACTATAATATCTGTAGTATTCATAAACATATTTGTGGTCTTATAGTTAATTATGTTCATATCTTCTATTCCTCTTATAAGACAGAATTTCATTAAAGTCAAAAACTGTCATGTTTATCTCTCTATTCCTCCAGCTGTACCTAAAACTGTTCTACAGTCTATTTGCTAGAAGGCACCAGACTATGGCAAAATGCCTAGATAGGTCAAATAAATTTTAAAATTTAAAAGCCACAAAAACCTCTCATTACAAATCTATGGAATAAGGAAGTTGGACTAAATCATCTCTAAAGTCCATTCTACCACTATCATTCTGTGATTCTTTGTACACTGTGAGCCTTCACCCCACATTTACCTGTCCCCTCCAAATATGACACAATACCAAGGGTAATATTTGCAGCATGAGAGTAAGTCAACAAGACATTTACCCCAATCTCCTATAAAGTCAGGGGAAGGAAGAGGAAGGTAACCCACTGTTGACTCCATGTTCTTATTCACTAACCATAGGTCAGAACTTGGACTTCAATCTGAGGAAAATCTTGAATTATCAAAGTTTTTCTATCTACAAAACAGAAAGGACATTATATTATCTTACTACCTTCTAAAACGATTTTGATGGGTGAATTAGATCTGTCATTACTACCTTATTTTTTGCCAACACACGGGTTTTTTTAAAGTACTTTTCAAGGTCTTTATACCAAGGATACATTATAGCTTTTTAGCTCAAAATCAATCCCCAATGCAATTCTGTTGTTGTTTTTGGGGGGGTGAGAGGGGAAGAATTTTTTTAAGAAAGAAACACCAAAATCAGCTATTAATACTATATTTTCCCATGCTTATATAGTCTCCTACTTTTCTTTTTTCTTTTCCCTCACTTAAAATCAGACCTCATCTTGCTAAGTCAAGATAATTGTGCAATGTCTAACTAAAGCAATGTCACAATCTCTTTTAACCCAGCAGAATCAATACTACTTTGCTGTTTTGCTGCTGTATTTACCTTCCTGATCAAGAAAAAAGTTCAAGACAAATCTACTAGGTTATACTAGGTAGACGTTTCATGGATTCTTATACTTGTTCTGAAAAAAAAATCACTTCAGATCTTGGCCCCACTACAGTCAAGCATGAAAAGAAAATATTAGTTCAATACTAGAAGTCTAATGCCATAATTACAACATGTCTCTGACTACCCCCTGATCTAACTCTCCTTCCTTCTCTAGGCAGTCTCTCCTTCTTCCCTCCTCCCTACCCTCCTGGCAGGCACAATATTTATGCCCCCTAAGGTCTTGGAAAAACAGCCAGACTGGCCTTCCAAGCAAAAGAACAGGGTTCAGTTAGGGAGAGGAAAGCAAAGGGTTGCTCTGCACCAATCCCAGCACTCGGATCCACTGAGACAATAAATAGCTCAACTACTGAAAAGTAGAAGCATGCTTGAGGGCCAATGCAAACTCTCCACCTTTACAACTGAGTATCTTTTCCATGGAAATTTTATCTGGCAGCTTCCTTTTGTCTAGGGGGTGCACATGATCATAAGGAAACAAATTCACTTCTTCCAAACAAGTTTTTGGGTTTGTCTTACTGCTGCCAAGCAGCCCTTTTCCCACTAATTTCAGATCACCCTCTGCCATTCCTCCAGGCAACCATGTCCTTGCCTCTGGAAGACAGGAAGATAACAAACACAATTTGGGATGAGGAAAAGAAAGAAAAAGAAAAGGAGAGTTTTTCTGGTTTCTCCAAAAACAATCATGAGAAAGGAAAAAACCAGTGCCAACCTTTAGTTGCAAAATAATCATTGCACATCTTGTTGGCATCTAGTCACTCACTGCTGTTTTTCCAGAAACTATTCCACACTCTATTTGCTAGAAGGCACCAGACTATGAGTAAAGACCGAGAGAGGGTCAAGTGGATTTTAACAAGACTTAAAAATCACAAAACTGTCAAAATAAATCTATCTTTATTCTTTAAAAAAATCAAGAATGATAATTTAGCTGCCCCAATCATACACCCCCAGAGACATACTTTTTGCAACTTATATTATTTCTGTCCTTGTAACAATGTTAAATCAAAAACCATTAAAATTATATTCAATCAGCTCATGATGTCAAAATGCTGAGCTATGGGAAGACCCAAGCCATGGTTACAAATGATCACCTTTTCTTCCCCTAAACCTTAGTTCTATATTAAAGCATCTATACCTACTTGAAAACCATCTGAGCATAATATCTCTGAAAGGGTATTCCAGCATGAAGTAAACTGTATTTACTTGACTAACAATCCAAGAGTGGAATTCTTGAATGAAATGAGCTTCGATTTAACATTTCACTAAGAAAGAGAATTGTTTGGTCTTATATTATTCTAACATTCTGTTAACAGTAGCTCCTTCAAAATCTTTCCACAGGGGAGAAGCACTGAAAAAATGTTGTAACCACTTAGTACTATAACATTTTAATATTTATTGGCTTGTATAATACAGTCCCTTGAGTTTCAGTAACCTTTATAAAGTATCTTAAAAGGAACATAACAGAATTTAAAATGTCCCCCACCCCACCAATTATCTTTATGTTGTTTAATCTAGTTTCTGGCTTTTTCTAATTCAAATAGTCACATATATCTAGCACTAAAAACAGGAAGAACCCAACAGAATAGGAAGAGAATCTAGGCCATGTTTAAAACTTAGAATCTATTTTCCTTTTTCATTGGCCAACTCAGGATGACCTGACTAGTTAAAATAATTTTATTCTGCACGTGTTTTCTCAAATCGTCCCCAATTTCTGAGGCATACAAATTCCATCAGATACCAACCAGAAATTAGAAATATTCGTATTTTACTAAGTTTATCCTTATTCTCAAAAAAAATTATGGGAAACACAGCAGGATCTATACTATTCCCTTCCTCCTACAAAGCAGTGGCAAGAGATCCCAGAGTACAACTTCAACAATTTAACCAACTAATGCTGTTTTAAACTATGCCACTGTCTACATTCTAAATGCCAATACAATGCTTTCTATATTCTGTCTACCCGGAAATACAGTTTTAATTTTCAGTCTTGACTGAGATAATTGCCAGAAATAAATCCTCAGTTCGCTGTGCAGCCAAAGGGAAAATTAACCATATTCTCATCATACATTTTTTAAGTCTAATATGAAAAGGCATTCTTTATACTTAGAAGCATAACTCACTGTTCATAGAAAATTCAGCCATAGGCTTTTTTATTCATCAAAGGAAGCAGTTAAGCTAATTAATATTTTCAAATACTTTTCAACCTGGAGAAAACTTATAAAGCATCTAGTTGAACCTTCAAAGAAAGAAACTAGGGCCGTACAGTGATTTGGCCAATGCTACACAGCTAGTTCTGGTTTCAGAACAATTTCCATTCCATTCTGGTAGCAGAATTGGGAGTAAAAACTTAGATCTCCTGATTTTCAGTTCATTGTTTTTCCTACTACAGATTTTTAATATGTATATTGACTATAAATGATAATATGCACAAAAAGAGATGTTAGTAGTGAGTCATTCAATAAAGGCAGTGCTAATTTGAAGGAAATTCAAGTTGAAGACCTAAAGACAAAAATTTCTGCTGCTATTTATGTACCTCGGAACATTACTAATTTTACAAGTTATACTTAGATCAAAGCCATAGGGCTAAAAAAATCCTTTACACATGCCTGAACCTCACCTCTGTATAAAAATGTTTGGCCTGGTCTGGTCCATAATCTCTATGGTATCTCCTGCCACATCAATGTAAATAATTTAACAGAACTACACAGATACCTTTAGGAGCCTTTTAAAGATCCCAAGTCTCATCTTCATGTACTCTAAGCTCATGCCATTCGCTAATAAAGCTTCCTTATAGATGTTTTAAGCCATGGCTACCTAAGAAAACCATTAAAACAACATGGCACTTGTGATTAAACTCTACTCAACTCAGTAAGCATGCTTACCATTTGCAAAATCCTCTGTGTCGTACTTGGGGAGGTAAAAAGATAGGAAAAGGATGCCTGTTCTAATGGAGCCTAAAATCTACTATGGAGTGGGAGTGGGAATATATGCATAAATAACCAAAATATAAAATATATCATGAACACAAGAGAAACAGTAAGAATGATATGAAAAGTCCGAGAGCAAAAGATTATTCAGAATTTGGGAAGTAAAATCAAAGAAGACTTTACTAGAGGAGATGGTATCTGTGGTCACAATAATTACTGAAGTAACCTTATGAAGCTTTCACCTGTGTTGACAAATCATGAGAAATATTTCTGGTAGGGGCTGGGACCAGAGTATACCTAATCAAGAGGAAACTTTGAAACTTCATTTTGAATACTATCCTAGAAGCATTTAATAAAACTCAGGATACAATCTGAAGCTAACTTATTAGTCCTACCTCCATCCAATCTTACTGAAAGCTAAAATAGAAATAGCATTACTGATCACTAAATACATTGATTGAACTAAAGTAAAAATAAATTCAAAATAAGAATGGTGCCTTGTATTTATAAAGATTATTTCTTCCACACAGCTCAAACTCCCTCACTAATCTTCAATATCCCTTAAAAAACTTAGAGAAAGGCCCAGAACATGTGTGGACTCCCCAGGGAGAATCTCCTGGAAAACTGAGTCAAGAAGAGACTAGAAGATAAGAAGACATGGATAAGTTCAATTTATATTGCAAGATGGAGCACCCCCATAGATGAGGGGAAAAAATCTACTTTCGTAGGCTAGTTAGGGAGAAATTCCAATGGCAATCATTTAATAGTCACATGACCTATGGTACAGAATGATACAAGTGCAAACTAATTTCAATCAGCCAAATCATCAGAAGACCCAAAATTAAAACCTTGATGACCAGGGCCCCATCCATAAATATTATCAAGTAAGTCAAATAGGAGAATCTTAATTATCTCCACCATAATGCCATAGCAGAATCCTGAATAGCTCATGAAACCCAACCCTACTTCCAAGCTACTGAGATTCAAAGATGTGGAAATCAAACCTACCTATCGCCTGCAATAAATACCTTCCTGTCTTTCAAAGGTTAGAGTTATTCCACTGAAGCTTCCTCTTTACACTGAGTTGAAGCCAGCTGGGCAGGAGTGGAAAGAACCATTCAATCAGTGGTTTCTGGTATCTGTATCCTTACGCCCAAAACAAATACATTTTCCCCCTTCAAATTAAAATAATGAGGACATAAAAAGAATAAAATGTGTCTCATTTTCATTATATGGTATCATGAAAAAGAAAAAATCTGTTTTCTCCTCAGTCACCACTCCCTGGAAATGTCTTTGTTATCCTCTCTCTCTTTCTCTCTGTCTCTCTCTCTCTATCTGTCTCTGTCTGTCTCTCTCTCTCTTTCCCTCCCTCCTTACCTCCCACCTTCTCTCTCTCTCCCTCTCTCTCGCTCTCTCTCTCTTTCTCATTTTTATTAATATGAAGACAACCATCAAAATGGGGGGGGGTGTTAAGTATTAAACATAATGAAGAAAAATCCATTTAATTTCACCATACACAGTTCATCTTTTTGTGCTAGATGAAGATAATTAAAATACTCATTACACTTTACTATGAAAATTTACCCAAATTCACAATAACTATTGCTGTATTATATACATAATGTTATATATTCAAGTATAAAATTAGTTTTCAGACTTTAAAATGCTATTATGATAATCCACTGTTTTTAGTTGCCAATATTTCTCTTTTTTTCTTTTCATCCAAAACTCCCAAAGCATCATTTCTGAGAAAAATATTAGATTTTTGGAAAGTTTAAGCTAATCTGAGTTGGCTACTTTTTGATATATACAAATGGGAATGATATATTTTTCCAATGAAAAATAAAAGTAATATTTTTGGCCACACAAATTTACAGACTGGCTCTTACTATTTTAAACTACACTTTTTTGATGAGTAGGATCTAGGTGTGGTTGGGAAATAGCTTTAAAATAAAAAATTATTTTTTCCAAACAGGGTCCAAAACTTTGCTAGTTACATATAACATAATCCTAGAGTTTTATTTTAAATGAAAAACTAAATGAGTCCTCTGTGCTTGTGTAGACAGAATACTGATCTCTAAAACCAACAGTTGCAGAAAATAACTCCATATTGTTACAAATAGTTTATTTTTGTTATTTAAACTCTCTTTTATAGATTAAGAAATATTAACATCTCAAAGTTCCAGAAAATGAGCATCCTTAATCAACTACCATGACACATAGAAAACTATATTCGGGACCCTTATTTACTTCAATATAGTTACTGGAAGTCCTAAGGAAACTTAGAATGAACATTAACTGCCCCAATGGAAATGAACAGAATCTCGTCACCTGAGGATAAGTTCCTTTCTGTAACACTTATATGCCAAAACATTTATTAAGATTAAATGGGTACCAAAGGAGCACGGTTCTCCTTACTACTTTAGCTACTTTCACAAGTACCATTTAAATATAAGAGAACTGATTAAAAAAAGAAGCTATAAATACAAACCTGCTTTTCAACATCTGTTATTTACATCATCATACTTCACCTCCCCCAGGCCCCCCCCAAATTTTCTTTCTTACTAGGCAATAGCCATTTTTCTATACAACTCAATGTTATAGTTCATGCACAATAATAGTGTTTTTGACCAACCAGTGACCCATTGAAGAGTATTTAATGAAAAATGCATCCATGGTTGAATGAACTGTTGCAATGGGTCATTCTGACTCACACTCACACACATGCACACAGAATATGAACCTAATTTCCTGTTTAATATGTCATGTAAAACTAAACCAAAATGAGATGAATTGAGATTAACATAACATTTTTTTGTCTGATTGAATTACTACAAAATTATTCTCCATATAGCATGATGTTAATTGCTTTATATATATTGTAAAACACAACATAAACTCACAAAGATACGGTAAGATTTTAGGGGACCAAAATGGTTTTCTTTTCATGTCTTTATTTCTCAACGTTTTTCATAGTCATGGTATCTCAGAACTTTAGAAATCATAGAATCACAGATTTAGAGCCAGAAGACATCTTAGCAATAATCTATCTAGTCCAATCCTCTCATTTTATGGATGAGAAGGCTGAAGCTCTGAAAAGTAAAGTTATTTGCCCAGGGTCACACAGAACATAAGCAGTAGGAGTCAAACCTAAGTCCTAGGATTACAATACTCTTTCTACTGCAATGACCTCATTTTACTGTGTCCCAGAAAGGAAAACAGATTAGCCCTTATTCACTTTTAGTGGCAAAGTCTGAACTAGAACACAAATACCCTGATAATTCTCAGTCCAATTGCCTTTTTTCCACTAGATCATATGGTCTCTAGTCTGACTGTATGAAAATAACAACTGATGTCACAACAGAAAGTAGTATAAGGCTTACTTTCAATATCATATGCGTTTACTTACATGAACATCATTTTTTGTTAATCTGGGGCCTCAAATGGAGTTAAAACTTTACAAAAGGAATATGGTGGCTGCTTGACTTTCATATTTATGTCCCACTAGGTGGCACATAGTAGGCACTTATTAAGTGTTTATTGAATAAATGAACATGGGATATGCAGTGTTGGTTACAACATGGAAGGCAAAAAGCAGAAATGTTGGTGAGTGGGAATGGGAAGCTAGATGGTACCATAGTGTAGAGTGCTGGGCCTGAAGTTCTGAGTTCAAATGCAACTTCAGATACTTAACTAGCTGTGTGACCCCCAGGAAGTAGCTTGACCCTGTTGGCCTCAGTTCCTCATCTGTAAAAGGAGCTAGAGAAAAAATGGCAAACCACTCCAGTATCTTTGCCAAAGAAACCCCAAATGGGATCACAGTCAGACATAACTGAAAAATGACTAAGCAACAAAAAGGAAAAAATAAAACTACTTTTTTTCTAATATAAAATCAGGTTGAAACCATAATGCAAAGGCAATTATTTGTGAAGAGGAAGTTTACGATATTACAAAAGAAAGTTTTATTAAAAGAAAAACGAAAATAAAACATGAGACCCTTAAATGACAGTTGTCCCAAAGACAATTGTAAATCTCTAGAATAGTATTTCCAAATATGATGGCTGTTACAACACAGGCCACCTGATGCCTTACTTTAATGAGGGACAGAATAGTTTTCCTCTCTCCAACTTTCTGCCATTCCTTATAGTCTCCCAGTTACAATCCATGTAGTTTCTCAGGCAAGAAAAAGATATCTCTGGAGTGTTACAAGGTTTTGCTGCCATATCCCTTCCACAAAATTAGAGCAAAACCCCCCCAATCATGAGACAGGACCCAAGGCTGACCTAGTTTTAGTCTCAGCTCTACCACTATTTAGCTGTGCGACCCCACGCCAGTCACGTAACTTCTCTGTGCCCTAGTTTCCACTCTTCTAAAATGAAAGGATTGAACTTGATAATGTCATAGATTTCTTTGAGATCTAATAATCTATCAAATAAAGTTATTTCTGGCAGTTCATTCAGATGTAACACTCAGATTAAGCCCACATCTGTTATTCTGGTCAGTTTCCTAAAACAAGCTGTTTGCTATATTTTTCTTACAACCTGAAATCCCTTCAATGATTCTCTTTCCCTAAGTATGCAGTCTATAGCAAACACTCTATGGGGCTCTCTCTAATTTCCTCCCCATTCACTGAAATCCTCCAGTTTCTACTTTCTTGTTTTCTTAATTATTATTTCTAATCTCTATTTCTAATCATCTATCTCATTCACGTCTGCCACAACTAAACTCATATATCCTGTAATTATTCTATCTCCTCCTTGCCATATGAAAGAAGATCACTTATGCAACGTAACTGCAATGACAAGAAATACACTACAGCCTAGAGGTACAGTATACATACAACAAGGGGGAGAGATGAAGGCTATATATCATAGAGACACGCAGCTATAATATATCACAATCAGATTAATCAAAGTCGTAATAATGTTATGGAGGGCCCAAAAGTTTGTGAGTGACAAAATTAAAGCTGGTGAGGTACATGTTTTCATTAAGCCCCTGGGAACTCTACCTCCCCAATATCTCTCAAACTCACCCCCTCTTTTTATATCCACTTCAACCATTGTGGTTCAGGAATTTAGCTCTTGTAGTCTGAAAAGGCATTTCTCAAAGTTTTTGGTCTGTGGACCCCTTTACACTCTTAAAAATCACTGAAGGCCTCAAGAACCTTTGTTTATAGAGGTTATATCTATCAATATTTACTATATTAGATATTTTAAAATCTTTGTATTATTATGAAAATAGTTTTTACCTCAAAGACACTTTGAAAAGGTCTTGAGGAAAACTTTGAGAAATACTGGCTTAGATTATTGAATTAGCCTCCTAGCTATCCTTTCCACTTCCATTCTATTCTTTCCTCAGTTCAGTCTTCACACTGATGTTCAAGTCATCTTCCTTTTTTTTCCTTCCTTTTTTTCCTTCCTTTTTTAAAACTTAATTTATTTTCAATTCCAAATTCTCTACCTACCTCCTCCCACTACCCCACCCCATCAAGAAGGAAAGAAAAACAAAACTTATTACAAAGTATGTATATGACTATAGTTATACAAAACAAATTCCCACATTAGCCAGGAAGGAGAAAAAGATGGAAAGAATAAAGGAAGGAAGTAAGGTAGGAAGGAAGGGAGTTACGAAGGTAGGAAAGAAGGAAGGAAGGAAGGAAGGAAGGAAGGAAGGAAGGGGGGAAAGGAAGGAAGGAAAAAAGGAAAGGAGGAAGGAAGGAATGAAGAAAGGAAGGAGGGAATGAGGAGGGAGGGAGGGAAGAAAATGATGGAGGAAGGAGAGAGGGAAAGAAAGGGAGGAAGGGAGAGAGGAAAAGAAAGCAAAGAAGAAAAAAGGAAAGGATAGAAAAGGAAAGAAGAAAAGGAAATACAAGCAAAAGGAAAGAGAAGGGAAGAAGATTCAATCTGAACTCTGACTTCATCAGTTTTATATCTGGAAGGGAACAGACGTTTCATCATGAGACCTTTGAAATTGTGGCTGGTCATCGTGCTGATCAGAGTTCCTAAGCCTTTCAATTTACAATATTCTTGTTATTGTGTACATTTTTCTCCTGGTTCTGCTCCCTTTGCATCAGTTCATACTAGTCTTCCCAGGTTTTTCTGAACTCCTTTCCTTTATCATTTCTTATAGCACAACAGTATTATATCAAATTCAAATACAATAATTTGTTTAGCCATTCCCCAATTGTTGGGCACACCCTCAGTTTCCAATTCTTTGCCACTACAAAAAGAGCTGATATAAATATTTTTGTACATATGCGCCCTGTTCCTCTTTCTTTGATCCCTTTGGGGTATAGTGAAGGTGTATGCACAGTTTAATAGTTGAAAGCACTGTTCTAGTGATGTATACACCATAATTTCCATTGATTCTCCATTGCCTATCAAATAAAGCATGAAATACTCATCTTGGCATTCAAGACCCCCCATGATCTGGTTCCAATCAACTAGTCCAGCTCACATTACTTTCCTTAAAGTATTCTACATTCCAACTAAACTGAACTACTCCATTATCCCTTCTGTCCCTATACCTCTGATTATACTACTCCTCACATTCATTCCACCTAGCTCTCCATCTCCATTTGTAGAATTACTTCTCTTACTTCAAGGCCCAATCCAAGGGCCACTCTAGGGGAAAATGATCTCTCCCTCCTCAAGTTAATCATAATACTTTGCTTGGATCTCTCCCTTCATATTTATCTTTCTGCTTTTTATCATAATTATAGAGATATGTCCTCCCCAAATAAATTGAAAGCTCCATGTGAATTGTGTATGTATCCATCAATATTTACATCCTCATATTTAGTGCATTACCTTGTATGTAATAGGTACTTATTAGCTGTTTCATTGAATTAGAGAATACTTAGGTAATTTCTTTTTTAAGGGAGGAAGATTGGGAATAAGTCATTATGGACTATAGAAATACAAAGTGAATTCATATCTATTTGCAGTAGTTTATATCCAGGGAAAGGCAGTAGTTACACTATTTAGTAGTAAAGAGGCCTAAATACTCTTTAGTAATTTTATTACTACATAGGGATATGAGGGTACTCTTTCAGTACCATATTTAGTAGTAAAGATTACTAAATGTAAGAAGTACTTTCCTTACCTTAGGTAGACTGCTGCAAATAGGATGAATTCAGTTTGTATCTTTACAGTATATAATATCCTTAGTGCTACACTAAGGATAGCAAATCTCAGCATAAGAAGAAAAATCTCTGATTTTATTAGTACAGAAAAAAGTGACCAAGAAAACATCAATAACTACTAATCTATATAACTATTCTTCTACCTCTACAAAAAACTTTACATGAAGCAAGGTTAGGTATCCTTGGTGAGGTAATAGTATGGAAGAAGTGGACTAGACTTTCATAAGCAATATTCAACAAAAGACCACATCTTTAGCATCTCACAATTAACTGAAAAACTTGATAATATAAGCTCTCACTGGGCTTACTGTCTGTAGATTATTTTAAAAAACATTTGATTTGGCACCTCGTATGCCCTTTTACAGTAAGATCCCTCATGAAATACATCAAGGTCATTCAGAATTCCTTGGAAGATGTAACAAAAGAAATAATCCTGTCCAATGGCCCTCTGATTAGACAAGGCACAAAAGAGGGAGATGTGTATTCATCAAAGAGTCCAGGACATAGAGAGATCTCTTGCGGATAGAGAAGCCCTTCAGATGCTTTGGTTTGCATACAACATTATGCTGACTACATCAAGACCCAGAACACTGCAGAACTTCATTAAAGACATTAGCAATCAATGAGTGACCTGTCCATCCACACAGGAAGAATCAAAAGGATGAAAAATATCTATTGCAGAGATTTCAACATGCCAAACAGCATGTCCAAGAGTATGCATCCCTGGGGAAGAAAATACAGATAGACAACGATTGGGCCATGAGTTAAACGGGAGGAGGAGCCAGAGCTGGCTTGCTTTCTGAAGTCACAAGGTTCTTTTACTGACAGCAACTTCCCAGGGAAGCAAAGATGCATCTTTTCAATGCTAATACTTTATGTTGCTATGTGGCAGCAAAATACAGAACACTCCTCTCTCTGAAGAACTAAAGATGAATATCACATAGAAAGCAATGGAGAGGAACATGGTGGGTGGGAGCAGGTAACGACACATAACTATGGAGAAACTCTAAGGAAAAAAACGGAGCAAATGATATTTCATCATAGGAAGAAAAGATGGGCTATCATGTGGCAAGAGCAAAAGAAGACAGTAAATAACCAAGTGTTCCACAATGCTGATATTAGGAGAAAGCAAGGAAAGCCTCTGTTAATGCTGAGTGGGCCCCCGTAGCAAACTTTTGAGAGAACATGGAGAAAGTCTTATAAGACTGAAAGGTATGGATAGATTCTGATCTTCATCATTGCAGAATGAATAAATGAGCTGCAAATTCATCTGAGTATTTGAATATCACTAAAATACTAATAATAGCATTTTTAAAAGCATCACTCTTCCAAAGATCTTAAATTACTTCAAAAAACATTTCCAATATATAAGCTCTCCTAAGATCTCTTTATAACTAATATAACAAAGGCAATAAAGTGACTCTGGAGGGCTAGTCTACTAGGTTCTAAATTGACATTAGGCCAACAATTTGGGTTTGCTATGCTCTCCTTCAGCAGCTCACGTGAGGGCTTAGAGCAGTCCTTGATCATTTCCTAAAAATGCTAATTATACTATATCTTTTAGTACACCCTTAGAATGTTTATGTCAATAAACAGTAGACCCAGGATGCCACCAGGAGGGTAAGAGAGCAAACGCAACTCCATACATAATATGATGGCTGATTTTCCAAGTATTTTCCAAGATCCTGAGCACAGGACTTTTTGACTCTGAGTTCAGGACTATTTTTTTACTAATCTGACCCCCAAATAAATTTCAATTCAATTCATCAAGCAATTATTAAGCACCTACTATGTTCCAATCAGCCAAAAAAAGCATTTATAAAGACCCAACGACACACACCAGGCACTGTGCTAGGTGGTAGGGATAAAAAAACAAAGATAAAAATCTCTGCTCTCAAAGAGCTTACAATTTATTTGGAGTACGTATAATTTTACATGCACATACAAGAATATACAAAATACATACTATGTAATTTCATGGAGGAGACACTAATAGTTAAGAGGTATTGGGAAAGGCTTGAAAGGCTGAGTTTTTTTTTTAGAAAATCAGGAATTGTAAGAGGCCACAGTAAGGAAGGAATGCAGGCCAGGAATGAGGCAAAGGCACAGAAACATAAGAAGGATCACCCCATATGAAGAACAAGAAGAATGCCATTTTGGCTAGATCAAAGGATTTATGAAAGGGTGTAACATATATAAAAAAGTGTCATTGTAGGGAGGAAAACACTAGCAATTTCAGGAGGAGGCACCGTCAACTAGGAGAATCAGAATAAGCTTCATATATTAAGTGAAATTTGAAGAAAGTTAAGGATTTTTCTTTTTTTTTTGAAGGGGAGAAGGCAGGACAATTGGGGTTAAGTGACTTGCCCGAGGTCACACAGTTAGTAAGTGTGTCAAGTATCTGAGGCTGGATTTGAACTCAGGTCCTCCTGACTCCAAGGCCGGTGCTCTACTCACTGCACCACCTAGCTGCTCTGAAAGTTGAGGATTTTTCAAGGCAATGATGGAGTGTATTCTAAGAATCAGGGAGAGCCTGTGCAAAAAGCACAGAGATGGAAGGCTAGTGTAACTAGACCACAAAATGTATGGAGAACAATTAACAATAAGCCCAGAAAATGGCTTTAAAAGCCAAACAGAAGAGTCTGTATTTCTTTCGAGGAGCAAGAATCACCGAACAATGGTCAAACTTCAGCTATGTCAGTGTGGTGAGTGTGGAAAATGTACTGAAGAGGGAAAGAACCAGAGGCAGGAGACCAATTAAGAGGCTGTTGTGATAATCCAAGTGTTTTATGCTTATTCTTTATGCCCAGGCCTTGGAGCCCTAAGCAGCCAGCTCTTCTGCCTGGCATTAGGGACTCAAAGTATATGCATGCTCCTTAGTCATATGGACTGAAGCAGGAATGAGCTAAGTGGACTAAAGAATGGCCTACTTTTGGGTGAATTCTATACACGAGGGGCAAGGAGGATGTGTAGCTCTTTAGAATGGATGGGCTACTTTTTCACTATGGGTTGTTGCTGTTAACCTGCACTTGTTCTCAGGGGCAGAAATTGAGCTGTGTTACCAGTAGTCTGAGCTTCAGGGCACTTGGATGGACTGTAAGGCTGTCCTGAGAAAAGGAATCAAATCATCTCTTCTACAATCTTATTCTGCTTCTGTGGATCTATGGTTGGGAGCCTGGTTTCTGGTGGGGGCAGGACCAGCGATAGGACTAAAAATAAACTGAGGATAAACAGAGGATAACTAAACATTATTAAAAATAAACAGAGGATAAAACTAAACTGACCATTTGCATACTTAGGTGGCCATGTCAGCACTTAGCAAAGACTATATTTTCCCTCAGTCTAATGGAATAATGCCATGGACGTATTTGTTCCTTATGACCATTCCTGCATCCTTTTCTTTGATCAAGGGACCTAATTCATCTATAGAACTTGGCAGGTTTGTGATAAATCCCCTAATGTCCCTTGTCACTTTCATTTGGCCTATCTCCTTGAGGCAGCAGGATTCACTGAAAATTGGAATGGATTTCTTACAGACTAGATTTTTTGGCCCCCAATTTTGACAAATGGCTGATTACTTTGTGGAGGAGGTAACTACCCTCAAACATTGCCAATTTGGGGTGGGGAGAAGGAAGTGGAGGGATGCAGGTGGGAGGAGCGGTTTCTCAGCTCAGAACTTCTATAATGCCAGTTATAGGGTAAAAGGGGTAAGTGGTAACAGCACGGGTATTGCTCAATATAACACCAATATGGCCACTGGGGAAAAAAAATTTTATCCCTAGTCCAGTTTTGTTGAGAACTGTAGAAAAAGGAGAAAGGTAGGATTTCCCTCTGAACCTTATGTTTACTTTCCTCCCTGGATGGTTTGGGAAAATCGTGCCTAAAAACTAAAGAGGATTTGGCAGTAGAGGTGATGGATAGGAGATCCTGACCATGTTGGAGAGGGGGAATAAAGGAAGGGGAAAATGTCATCCAATGAATCCTTCTGCCTCGAATGTGGGTAAAAGTCAAGTGATAGGCAATGGGGCCACCAGAAAAACTTGGAATCATTATACCCTAGGCCAGAAAATTCAGTTTCATTTGCATATAGGTAGATGTTGCCATGAAGGAAAAGTGGTAGCTCAGGGATCAGACTACACAGAACAAACTGTAAAGCCAAAGGAGAAAAGATAAGTCAGGCCTAGGGACAAATTGCAAACTAGGAAACTATAAACCCTCAGCTTATACATTCGATATGATTTTGGAGCAGAGACATCCTTTTAATCCTTTCAGTTCTGGAAGTAAGCTGTATACTCCCAATTGTTGTCCTCCAGGCTTTATCTTCTTCACTTAGTCTCCAGCTCTTCTGTACTATTCAGACTGGTTTACTATCTTGGCATAGAATTATTCTGACTTAGAATGGTCGCAGTTTTAGCTATGATTACTTTTTTGTTTAGTATCATTGTTTCTTTTGGGAGTACTATTCATTAGTGCCTAGAACTGAGGTCTAAGTCACTGACAGGCTTCAAATATGGTCTTAATTGGTCCCACTGCAGTCAGAACAGGACTGGGGCCAAGGAGTGGAGTAGTTAGGCCATATAACTTTAATAATTCAATATCCATAGACAGCACTTAGTCACTAAAACCCAGAGCAGAGATAGACTATATGCACTAAAGCTTGCTTTTCTGGTGAAGCCTATATAAACCAGTATCAAGGATGAGGTTTAGCTCTTTAGACCTGACAGACTATTTATTCCTATGTGGGCTATTACTTTTATCAATCATGGGACCTAGAGAGGTGCATCTGTCAGTGTATACTCTTGCTGAGTATTATTATTTATTAAAAAAAATATTTTTCATTAAACAGTTCACTGATTCATTCTCCCTGGATCCAAAATTTGCATTCAGCATCAGCATGGACCTGACCTAAGACATCAAGAGAGTAGTGATGAGTACCTAAGTCAGTATGATAGTCATGTGAGTGAGGAAAAAAAAGCAGAAGCATGTGAGACATATCATGGAGGTAGAATCAACCAGACTTAGCAACTAATTGGAAGAGGAAAGAATTATGAGTAACTCAGATTGTGAACCTGGTGACTCAAAGTATGGTGGTACCTATGACAGGAAAGTTAGAAAATGGAAAGAGTTGAGGGGAAAAGACATTAGGTCTGTTTTGGGCATGTTGAATTTGAGGTGGCTATAAAGTATCCATTTGGATATATCCAATAGGCAATTGGTAATTTAGGACTGGAGGTCAGAAGAGAAAATGGGGCTGGATCTATACATATGGGGGTCATCATCATGATCCCATGAGAGCTACTGAAATCACCAAGAAATAGAATGCAGAAAAGAAAGAGAAAAGTGTCCAGGACAAAGCCCTGAGATAATCTACACCTAAGAGGGGGAACAAGGAAGGTGTTCCTGCAAAGGAACTGAAAAGAAGCATACAAACAGGTAGGAAAAGGAGAAGAGAACAGTGTCATGACAACATAAGGAGGAAAAGGTGTTGGGAAGGAGGGGATCCACCATATCAGGTAGCAGGGAAATCAAGAAAAATAAAGACTAAAAGGAAATTTGCACATACCTTGAAAATTAGTAAACAATACCCAACTATAAAGAGTTTGTGTGACATAGTAGAAAAAGCACTGAACTTAGAGACAGAAGACCTGCATTCTATCCCTGACTCTGGAATTAATAAGCACTGTAATATTGGGCAGATCACTCCTCCTCTGGCCCTCAGTTTCCCTATATGTAAAATGAGGGATTAAACTAAATGAGCTTTAAGTTTCCTTCTAGTTCCAAATTTCTTTGACTTAATGACTGTAAAAGTTTTATGATTCTAAGCTGTCAAAACTTTATCCTATTTTGACTTAAATGTCAGTCCCATAAATTATGTCACCAATTGTCATCATAATTCCTTATAGCAATGGAAACCACCTTGAGTAAGGAAAAAAAGATTAAAAGTTTGTATTCTCTCTCTCTTTCAACCTTCCTCCTCTCTCTCTCTCTGCTCCCCCTCCCCAAAGCAACAGTAGCCATTCAACAGCCTTTAAATTGGCACATATTGCAAAATGCTACTTTTTCTTCCTCTTGGCAGCAACTCAGTAACTCTGGAAGAATGTTACACCTCTACCCCCTGTGGATAAAAGGTCACACCTTTGCTGTAATATGCCTATTACTGAAAGTTGAAGGGGAGGGTAGAGGGGGAGAAGAGTGTGGTATATTAGTGAAATCGGATGAAGGGTATGAAGAATGAGAAATGAAGGCAATAACTGAGAGAGAACAGACTTCCTCACCACACACAATTAACTTGGGGATTTGAGGAAGGTGGGGGGAGGGGAAGGTCCTCATGCTAACTCTGTATTAAAAATACAAGGAAATGAGGGGCTGGAGCAAAATTTATTATGTCTCTGGCAAATTCAAAAAAGCCAGCCATGATGGCTTGGCAACCATGATCTCAAACAAGGCAACAGTAAAAACCAAAATGGTTCTAGATCTAAGAAGGTTTTCTGCCCTTCCCCGTGGCCTATAAAAATATAAACACCTGATAAGAACTTTAACAATTTAATTAATTACCATATCTAACTAAAAGGCTGATTTTATTTATGAAAACAGAATAGAATTATGAAAAAGGATCATGAAGAAATGATAACAACAACAATAGCTTACATTTACATAGTGCTTACTATGTGCCAGATACTGTGCTAAGCGCTTTACAATTATCTCATTTGAACCTCAAAACAACTCTGGGAGGTATGTGCTATTATTATCCCCATTTTACAGATGAGGAAATTAAAGCAAACAGGCTAAGTAACTTGCCCAAGATTACACAGCTAGTCTCTGAGGCTGGATTTAAACTCAGGTCTTCTCAATTCAGCACTCTAACCACTGCACCATGCTATGGTTGTTTAGTCGTTTCAGCTGTGTCCAATCCTTTACAACCCCATTTGGAGTTTTCTTGGCAAAGGTACCCATGACATCAAGTGCTTATGAAAAATCAGTTTCTATATTTACACCTCTGAAATGTTTTCTATATTTATAACTCTGAAAAGAATTAACTTATTTGGCCAGTGAGGGAATTTATGCTCTCCAATTTCTTCAGTATTTGAAAGGACCTTTGATTCCATCCATGTGATTCTTACAGAGTGTCAGGTAATCACAGAATCTTAGAACTGAAAGGAACCTCAGAGTCACCATATCTAATGCTTACATGAATAAAGAGTCCCACTTTAACATGAATGAATGACAAAGAAAAAGAAATGTGTAAAACACTGTGCTAAGCACTGGGATTGCAAATGCAAAAATAAGGCAGTTCCTGAACTCAAGGACTTCACTTTCTAATAAGAGGTTTCAGCTGCAAAGCTGATTATTAGCAAGTGGTCATTTTGACTGCTGGAGGACTTCAAGTAAGAAGGTCTTCTACCTCTAAGTAGTCCATTCCACTTCTGGCTAGCTGTAATTGTTAGTAATTTTTTTATATAAAACCTAAATGTTAAGTCTTTGCAACTTCTACTCATTTCTCCTACTTCTACCCTCTGAAGTCAAGTGGAACAATTTGCCATAACATCTGTTCTTAGACCCCTAGGATGTCCCACTCCCTCTCATGTCTTCTTTTCTTCAAGCTAACATCAGATTTTTTTTTAGCTGATCGTCATACAGCACTATCCTGGCTACCCTCTTTTGGAAACTATCTAGTTCATCACTTGTCTCTTCTAAAACGAGGTGCCCAGAACAGAACACTGTAGTTCAGGTGTGGTCCAAGTAGAAGAGAATCCAGGGGATTCTTGATTTCTCTCATCAGAGACACTATGTCCCTATTAATGTAGTCTAAGTGTACATTAGTTTGGTTTGGGTTTTTTTGGTTGCCACATCATCCTGCTAATTCGAACAGGGTTTGTAGTCCATTAAAACTCCCAGATTATTTTTAAGTAAATGACTATCTAACTATACCTCCTCCATCCTGTACTTATGAAATCCAACAATGAAGAATATAATTTCCTTATCTTGGTATATAGAGTCTTCATGATTTCCTATGAAGAAAAAAATCAATACTTGGTGGCTAAATCTAAACTTGGATAGACTACTGCTCCTTGGACGACAGGTATACAGTTTGTGGTCAGGCTTTTCAACTTTGTACATTCTGCTAATATAGATTGTAAGATTACAGGATCATTCTTCATGCCACAATAAAAGGCATCAGGAACTGGATTGAAAAACATTTTCAACACTAAGTTGAAAATGCCTCATCTTAATAAAATGGTAATTCTTATTTAACTCTGGTTATTAAATAGTTTAATATTCATAACAATGAAAGAAAGGTTCTCACTACAGAGAGAAAATACAGTTCAGCTTAAAGGTGGCAGACCATATTAATATTGAAATACGGCAATTTCAAAGATCACAAATTTGGGGATAAAAGTGGGGAAAGGGTGCTATTTATTTCACTTACCAGATCTGTCCTACATGGGCCAGCGAAAAGTAGAGAATCCAGAGTATAGCCATGAGAATCATATTTGCACAACCAGTTATTAATATGAAAGCTGAAACTCCTAGACCAAGAAGAGATATTGAATCCAAGATGAAGTCCATATACGACCAATCCAGGAACCAGATGATTGTTGGAGAGTAACTGAAGGAATCCCAGGCAGATTTACCTCTGAAGTACTGCTGAATTTGCTTTAGGTACAGTTTGCTTGGCAGGAGTCCCTTTTCTCCAATCAACTGTTTGTTTTGATTATAAGCCACCAAGAATGCCACAACTGCGAAGGAAGCACAATTAAAAAAGGAATATGAAAAAAATGAATTAAAACCAGCTACTTGATTTAGGTATGGCCACATGTACATCCAATGTTTAGATCAGAGCTTTCTTCTGGGCTCTGTCACTATTAGCTATATGACATCAGAAGGGTTATTTTTGCCTCTCAGTCTTTTTTCTTCATCTGTTAAGTGAGATGATTAGATGTTCCCTACCACTTCTAATCTTTTACAATCCTATATTTACACAGTGTCATAAAATTACAAGATACATATATATATAACTAGAAGACAAGTATTGCATATAATATGTATATATACACATGTGCAACACACGTTTATAACACAATTATTCTATAACATATAGATATGTACATCATATTATACATGTGTATATATTATTATATATTGTAATATATTTCATGTGTAGGTAATTTAATATAATTTACATATGTAATATATATAATATTATTTACCCTAAAAAGCAATGAAGATCAATTAAATATCTGTAAAATGAGAAAAAAAACTACTTGAATCCAATGAGAATTGTTTAGGTATATAGATGAAACCATCTTGTATGAGTAGAAAACAGAAAGGTTTAGCCTATAGGTTTAAGGAATTCTGAAGTTGTTGTAAAATCTTAAAAGAGAGATAAGGCAGGAAGGAATGCAAAGTGAATAAGCTCTTCTTTCCAAAGAAGATAAACAACAGTTTTTGGCTTACCATATTTTCACTCATCTACCATTCAGAAAATAGTATGTTGAGGGATATGAAAGAGCTCCTAAAATTTCTCACTACAATTAAAACAACCCAATCAAAAGATCTGTCACCTTTCTTTCAAAAGAGTGAAGTGATCCAGAAAAACCTGAATCCAGAACTTTGTCTCCATCATTTACCCCTTCATTCATCATCATAAGACATTTTGAAGACCTTACTATTGAAATTCAATAGAGTTACTCTATACCAGAGATTCTTAACCTGAGGCCCATTAAATTGATTTTTTTTAATATTTTGATAACTATGTCAATATAACTGGTTTCCTTTGTAATTCTATTTTTTGCATTTCATACAATTAAAAACATTATTCTGAAAAAAAAACATAGAGTTCTCCAGGTGTCTATGACACAAAAAAGGTTAATTTGCTCTATAAGATCGTACAACTTACAATATTATTTACATCTTTACGTTTGACTTTATTTGTGAAGATAAAATTGGTAATAAATCAGATTTTACAAATCAATTAACTATACTCTGACTTTATTAAATCCATATCTAATAATTCCCAAACAAAAGTGGCAAATCCATAGCAGAAATCACTTTCATACCCTGAGATTTCATGACATCTTCCCAAGGTATTGTAGTATACACACTAGAATAGTTTATAAAGCAATTACTCTGTGGCAGGCACTGTACTAAGCACTGGAGATTCAAAAAGGAGGAGAGAGGGTGAGAAATAGTCCCTGCTTTCAAGGAGCTCCAGTCTAATGGGGGAGACAACATGCAAATAACTGTAAAAACAAGATAAATACAGAATAAATTGGAGATATGCTCAGAAGGAAAGCACTAAAGAGGACAGGAAAATCTTGCAGAAGATGGGGCTTTTTCTAAGACTTGAAGGAAGCCACAAGGTAGAGATGAAGAGGAACAGAGTTCCAGCCATGGATGAAAAAGCCAGTGAAACTACCCAGAGTTGGGAGATGGGATGTCATGTGTGAGGAACAGCAAGGAGGCCGGTGTCACTGGATCACAGAGTGTGTTGTAGGAAATGCAAAGAGACTGGAAAAGTAGGAAAGTGCCAGGTTATGAAGGACATTAAAAATCAAAGTATTTTATATTTGATCCTGTTCACATAGGAAGCCACTACAGATAGAGAAGTGATGTTGTCAGACTTGCATTTTAGGAAGATCATTTTGACAGTTGAGTGGAAGATGAATTACAGTAGGGACAGACCAACCAGCAGGCTATTGCAATAGTTCAGGCACGAGGTGAAAAGGGCCTGCACCAGCGTGGTCAAAGTGTTAGAAAAGAGAAGGGTGATCATGAGAGAGATGTTATGAAGGTAGAAATGAAAGGACTTGGAAACTAACTGAATATAGGGAGTAAGAGGAATCAAGGAGGACACCTAGATTGATGAGTCTGGGTAACTAGCAGGATGGTGGTACCCTCAACTATAATAGGGAATTTAGGAAGAAGAGAGAGTTTGAGAAGAAAAATAATGAATTCCATTTTAAATATGTTAGGTTAAGGAAGTCGACGAGTTTAAGATAGCCAACAGGCACCATTTTCTACCTAAAACACTATCATTAGCAGCTCAATGTAAAGGAAGGATCACTGAACTTGTAATCAAAAGACATGGGTTTGAATTATAGTACCATAAGATTCAAAGCTAATAGAGATCTTAAAGATTATTTAGTCCAATCCCCTCATGTTACAAAGGTGGAAACTGAAGCCCAGAGAAGCTGTCACTTTCCCAGGCACACACAAATAGTAAGCAGCCCGGCTGGGATAATCAAGGAACCAGTAATCCCACAATAAAAACCCATAAGGGGGCTCTCTTCCATCTAAAGACCTGCCCAACTTATGGGGCACCCTTTCTACATCTGTTGTAAAGCACTTAGTTCAGTGCCTGGCTCATAGTGGGTACATTAAAAATGTTTATTGATTTATTAGGTTTGTGACTGGGTCTTTTAAAGAGTAGATCCCACTGGCCTTCGAGAGACCAGTGCCTACTCCCACTTCTAGAATATGGGCAAAGAAATAAAGGTAGTCTCAGGCAACAGTGGTGCTGCTCTACCTGGAGTTACTGATGAAGTTGCTACAGTTATCCATATGGAACACCCCTGTTGCACAATAAATTGAGTAACCAACCAATCCCTGCTGATCTGATAGCTGTCCTGATTGTCTGTTATCTCCATTAGACCTTCCACGTGAATTAACCATCTCCACAGGCCCCTCTATCAATAAAAGGATCCATGTTAGTTAGCCTATGCCTAGATATCAATCAAGTCAATACTTTGGAGGTTCAGACACCCAGCTGGTTCTGAATCTAATTATTCTGTAATCTAGCCTAAACTTCTCTACCTTGAAGTAAAGTGTATTGGAGTAAGGTATCTCCACAATATGCTATTATTACTGTAAGGATGCCAAAACCTCTGACCAAAAGAAAAAAAAAGGAAACAAAAGAAAAAAGCATGCATAGGAAACAAAATCTGCTTTCTTGCAACCAGTTGGTCCTAATTCCGTCAGTCAACAAGTATTTATTAAACTAAAAGGGGATAATAACAGCACCTACCTCATAGAGTTGTTTTGAGGATTGAATAAGATATTTGCAAAGCACTTAGCACAGTACCTGCCACATAGTAGGTACTTAGAAAATGTTTGTTCCCTTTTTCTTACTATGTGCCAAGTACTACTGGGGATACAAAGAAAGGACCAAAAAAAGGTCACTTCACTCAAGGAGCTCACAATCTAATGGGGGAAATGACACAAAAACTATTATGTACAAATAAGATGTATAAAGTATAAATTGGAGATAATCACAGAAGGAAGGAAGGCACTAAAATTAAAGGGCATCAGAAAAGGCTGTTGTTGAAGAATTTTGCAGTTGACTCTGACACCTGCTAGATGTGTGATTGTATGTAAACTACTTCACTTCGTTAATCTTCAGTTTTTTATCCATAAAATGATAAAAACACTTGGACTTTATAAACTATAAAACATAAATGTAAACTATCATATAGAGTACATTCTTTCCAAGTTTTCACTACCATCCTTACCTAATAGTACTTTGTGTGACAGTAACCATGACAACTTAGAATTACATTTCTGAAGGTGATACTAAGACCTCTGGAGTCCAAAATCTAGTCTTTAATTAGCTTCATAGAACAGAGAAAAACAAAACAGCTTCCAGAGTCCTTTCTTAGATTCTAATTTTCATCACTATTTATTTCATCCCTGATTCAGATAATACAACCTACAGAAGGCACACCAATTAGAAGACCAAACCTCCCACATAAAAACACTTCTAATTTTTCCTTTGGCCAAATAATAGGCTAATTTATTGTACTTATCAAAACCCATGTTTATGTGCACAAATTCACAATATGTAATAACAATTCTCATTGCAAACAGGAATATAAGAGAAACTTCCAATTTTAAGGAGGATTATATCCCAAAAGAACCAATCCCCCAAAAAAGTACAGATTTGTATTGTGAGTCAACTTTTAGGAGCTGTGGAGAGTTCATATTAAAATTGGTGACTTGGTTCAATACAGCAAGGTTTTTTGTATTTTGGGGTTTAGTGGGGGAGAGGCAGGGGTTGTTTATTTGTTTTGCCAGTGTTGTTGAAAAGATTTCTGTAGTAAAAGCAAGGCATTCTGTTTCTGGCTCCAGCCCACCAAGGTCTTCAGGGTCATCCACCTATATAAAAGCATATTTGAGACAGAAGAACGTAAAATGCATTTGGTCTTCAAAATTGTGATTTTAACAAGTCACTGCAGTTTTCTACTTTAGCAAAGTACTGAATAAGCTAAAAATAAGCACCAAAATTTCTTAAAGACATTACAACCTTCAATTAATTATCCATCACAAAGCTAGAATCTGATGTGCCACAGAGAAAAAACTGGTTCTCTCCTAGGTTCTTTCCCATTTTTTCAGGGTCAGAGTCACTTATGTGTTAAAGCTCTGAAGGACTTTGACGATCATCTAGTCCAATCCTATATTGTGTAGATAGAAAACTAAGGACCAAACTAGGAAATGACCTGTCCAAAGTCATCAGATTTTCGGCTTACATTAAGTTTCAATATCTCTCCAGTAGCAACATTTGCATTAATTGCCTAATCTATAAACAAGAGTGTTATCATAAATAACAAACCAATGATTATGTAACAGACTATATCATCAAATTAAGGGTAGTTCACACCAGTTAATGAAGACATAAAATGACATCTCTAAACCTAAATCTCTACTGCCAAATCCAACTATTTTTGTTATTATATTCTCTGCCAATCATTCAGCAAACATTTATCAAGCCACAACTAAAGACACAGTATTGTTCTTAACAGCATAGAGGATAAAAAAAGTACAACTCAGATCCTCCCCTGTTCGAGCTAATGGTCCAGGAGTGATAAGATGCAAACAGCTAGGATATAAGATCTAATATGAAGTTGCTATGTTGGGAGGGTAAAATGGTTTGTTTTAATTTTTTTGCCAAGGAGGGAGAGGTTAAAATCAGCTGGAGGAAACAGGAAAACCTTCTTGGAAGAAATTGTATATTAACTGAACTCCAAAAGACTAATAGGAACTGTGTGGGAAAAACTGGGTGAGGAAGACATTATAAGGAGAAAGAATGACACATGTAAAGGCAAAGAGGCAAGAAATGATAGGGCATGTTCCGGGAATACTAAGAAGTTTGAGAGTAAGACACTGAATCCCTATTCCAAATCATTTGTGATTCCTGCCATAGGTCTTCAGGAGGCTGCAAAGGTCATCAACCTTAGCAACCCTAGCTCTAATTAGTAACAGCTACACAGCTGAATTTACCACTTTTAAGATCCAACTCTATCTTACATTGTTCTACATAACACAATACCTAATGTAAGATTTTCAAAAGCAACAACTGTATTGCAAAAGTAAATTTGTGAATTGTGCAAACTATATTTGGAGTTGTATACAAACCTTGATACACTGATCTCTGTAAACTGTTTCCAAATAACACTGCTCTTCATTTGAAGGAAAAAAAAATATTTGACCACAAAACGTTTTATTAAAAAGGCCCAAAATATCCCTATTATTTTAAAGAGCTATATTAACTCTAGGAATTTTTTTACTCAGAAGCTAATAATGTAATTCATGGAAATGCACAAAATATTCTTTACATTTCTAAATGTACCTGGGTGAGAAAAGTAAGTGTAAGTGTAAGAAGTAAAATGAGAAATTTGACACCTCAAAGTAAAATCTGGGAATATGAAAAATGATAAAATTTCAATTCAGGTAATGAAAAGGTTGTTCCTCCCTTCACTATAGTAATGTTATAAAAATGGCTGTAAATGGACAGAATAAATGGACATTTCAAACAATGATAATCACTAAGAATACAGATAAATTACCCTGTGAGTAACTATTGAATATCTCTACCTTTCTATTGAATCTAATCCAAAAAGAAGTGATACTGCGTTTACTCTAAAGATGTGTAAAGGGATTTCAACTTCAGTTAGAAATAAATCAAGATATTCTATAAGTATTTCCTTTTTCTAATTCAACATGGAAAATGTAATTGAATCAGATTTAATTTTTCCTCCTTTCAGATAAATGCTATAATACCAAAAGAGGACGTACTGAGAATTGCTGTTCTCTCTCTAGTGGCTTTTGTCTAACCCAGTTAAAATTCTACACTATGGCAAAGAAACCTTACAAATAGTAAAAAAATAAAATAAAGGTATATATTGTAGCAGTACTCAAGTGGTACAGCTACTCTCTCTCCCTTTCTTTTTTTTATAAACTAAAAGCATTTTACAGAAAAGCTTGTAAAACCAAGCAGACCATTTCATTAGAACAAGGGTGGACTGGAAGAGAGGAAAAGAACAAATTTCCCATAAAGTTTAAGAACCAATGGACACTCAAAAACAACATAAAATGAAGCAACATTTTATGTATCCTTTGGTACCATTTTTCTCCTCCAACTCTCCAAAAAGCAACTAAGAGGTTAGCAAATATGCATGTAAACTGAGATAAACAGGCTTTGCAGCTTCAATCATCTTGTACTTTGGTTTTGTTTTAAAACGAAGCCTGACCTAAAAAAGCACTGGTAAGCATTAATTTACCTTAATTAACGGGGCAATAAGCTATACAATTTTCAAAAAGTGCTAATCAAATTTCCCCCAAAATGCTACATAATCTATAACTGCTAACCAGTTTAGAAAAAGCTAAATCAGCCCTTGTGCCATATACAATGTAAACAAGGGAAGAGTGAATTGGAAAAAAATATACACTATGGAAATTGCATAAAGTATACATTAGACATACAATATTGTACAGGGCATAGCAATTTAGAAGTAGAAAAGACATTATTATAAACTGGCTTATAGAGTAAAGCCATGAATCGCAGCATTTGGGCCAAAAAACAAAACAGAAAAACAGCAATACTTTCAAAGCACAATTTTAAAAAGCAATTGTATCGCTGGAACACTAAGGTAACAATTCTGGAACCAATAAGAAAAGTCATTTTTCTTACATGTTAAAAACTGCCTTTTACCCTGATAAGTACTCCAAGTTCCTTCTCAAATTTTCTGTGCAGTCCTCAAAAAGTGGTCACAAATATTGAATCACATCCTTGATTTCTAATGGTAGAAGGAAGATCTCTAAACTATGCCAAGTCAGCATATTTTCCATCCTCTTCTTTGTGTAGACATCAAAATACACTATCACCAGTACAACTAAAAAGGAAGCATAATAGACACTCTTCTATACATTTCTAGAACTACATACAAAAACTTCTTATTTATTAAAATTATTAATTTACATTTGTATACTACTTTATGGTTTGTATAGAAGGAAGTGAAGGAAGGAAAGAAGGAGAAAGGAAAAGAAAGGAAGGAGAGAAGAGAAACAAGTGGTTATTAAAGGTATAGTATGTGTCAGGTGCAAACTGAGCACTTCACAAATAACTCATTATCTCACGACAGCCCTGGGAGGTCACGAAGTTTGCGAATGTCTAAAACTAGATTTTAATTCAAGTCTTCCTGAGTCCAGGCCCAGTGCTCTCTCTACTTATCTAAGAGGACTAGAGAATGTCATTAGAGAATAGTTGGAAGGAACTAAGCTAATGGTTGGCATAGAGTACAGAAGAACCAGGGTGGGAGTTGGGGGTGGAGGGCGGGGATAATAGCTTTCTTCAAGGATACGGAGGGCAGTCATACAGAAGAAAGAGAGAGTAGACTTGTTCTGAGATGCCCTGAAGGAAGAATGAGAAACAGCAGGTGGAAGCTGCAGAGAAACAGATTTAGGCTTGATGTTAAAAATAGAAAAAGAAAAAGTAACTTCCTAACAATTAAAAGTGGCCAGAAGTAGAACAGGCTGTCTCACTTCAAGTATGCCAGCAGTCAGGATGGCCATTTATTGGCAATATTGTAGAGAAGATTCTTACTCAAGTAAGGGCTTAACTAAATGGACATTGAGATGGTTTTGGAATTGCAACTCTAAGATTCCGTAGTTATAAAACATCTTGCATAAAAATAATAGTACACATTTGTAGAGTTCTTTGAGATTTATAAAGTACTTTCTTCACAAAATGAATGCAAAGTACATAGTTCACTCTCATAACTTATAAGTAACAAAGTTGGGACCAGAACCCAGGAGTTCTGACTCCAAGTCCAGAATTCCTACCATTATATCAAGCTGTTTCTTCAGGCAAATATTCAAAGACAGAACTTTTAACGAGAAGGGCAGTGGGCCAGGTTTATTCAAATTAAGAAGTCTCTCCTCTCTGATAATGTACATATACACATGAATATACATATACATACACATATATACATATATATTCTATATGTTCATATAGGATATGTAATCACATGCATTACATATAATTTAAATAATTATATATACATGTATGCGTATATAAAATAGCTACACGTATATTGTATATACATGTGCATGAAATATATATTCATAATATAATTTAATACATAATGAATTTGTAATATATGAAGGTATATACATGTTTATGTATATGCATATATATAATATTTTGCAGGAAACATTTTCATATACAGAAAATATCCTAGTCGCATTTTAAATTATACACGCCATTTGGTAGTATCTTCAAATTAACTCATTTATAATATAATATACATTATAATTGTGTAGACATGAATATTTATGTATAGACTTGTGATATAACTATGCTATATATGTGTGTGTATATTACACTCTTATCCCATCTCTTATCATCCTATTGCTCTATGAGCACCAAAAAGTGTGTTCCAATCAATATTCCCAAGTAGCCAAATACTGTAAGTGGCTTTAGACTTAATGTTCTCAATCTTACTTATAAACAAGATGACACTAAAAGATCAAGAAAGAATTGATCAGTGTCTTGCTTGAGCAATATTGGCTTTCCCAGAAAACAAGAACAATATGCATTATGTGAAAAACAGCTCCATTACTAAGATCATTCCATCCAATCCCATGCCCAGCAGTCTTTCATTCTATAGGCCTCTTTTCCTTTTCCTTTCTTTTTTTAAAGAATCAAATGATCCATGCTAAAAAGAAGTTAAACATGGAAGAAAGTAAAATCAAACTCAGTGACACTTCAATGTTTTACTTAAGTAATCAAATAGGCAAGAAGAACTACATGACAAGAGCATGTTGAATGTAAAACATGTAAAGTTCTAAAGAAGACTGAAAGTATATTAAATATTAGCAGTGCACACTGACAATGCAAACAAAAGGAAAGCAATATGGAAGAATGTAATGAAAATATTTGGAACAGTATTTACTCAAATGCACTGAATGAATGATTAGTATCAACATACTGCTGCGAGAGACTATTCATCCCATGACCAAAACCTTCTTTTTAATGAGATCATTAAGCTACATACTCCCAAACCTGGAGAAAAGCAAACAAAATTATAAGGCATAGAAAAAATATTAATATAGTAGATGCTGTCTTCAAGAAACAGCCAAAAATGCATTTAACAGGACAGTGACACTGATATAGTAAAATCTGATGAGCTAGAGTGGTAATGATTTATTTTTAAAAGCTCTAAAGAGCACAATAAGAACTAAGGATTTTAATACAATCACAAGTATAGAAATGACTACAGAACCACATGAAGATTCTAAGAGGAATTTCTTTAATACTTACTGTATTACTACATAAAGTATTTTACAGTACATTTTGGATTTAAAATACATACACACACACACACACACATACACCCAAATATATGTGTACATGTGTATGTGTGTGTATAGTCTCTGAGAACTTAGGTACATCATTCAATGGGTAATAGAAATATAAGAAGAGAAGCATAAATAGGCTGCAGCTACATAGAATGAAATGGGCACCCACAAAATACCATCAAAGAGAAGTATGATGAGAAAAGAACACAGGCTGATCATGTTAACATAACCTAAAGATAACAAACTGACACACAAAGTACTGCATTGGTGCCCGTCTAAAGTTATGAGATACAAGGGATGGACCAGCGTAGGTTTGGAAGCTTTACATAGGATCCTAACTCTAAAGCTGGAAGGGATCTCAGAGACCATCTAGTTCAAGAACCTCATTTTACAAATGAGTAAAGTAGGCCCCGAGTAGTTAACTCACTTACACAAGGTGTGTATATGTGTGTGTGTGTGTATACAAAAATCATAAAAGGATGAGGTATGAATGGCTTGCAATCTATGTTGTTAGAAGGAGTATCCATGTAGATATCACATATCCATATAAATACTGATAAAAGTATCTCTCCTTACAAGGACAGATGAAGGAAGGTAAAGCAAAAATTTTCTTAAAAATTGAAAGAAGAGCTTCTGGCTCATCTGACCAACAAGACAACAGCACAGACACCTTAGCTAGAGCCTATTAGCTCTCAAAAACTCACAAAAATTGTAATTTTGCACCAGATGTGGAACAAGTATAGATGAATCCACTAAGTCCCCAAAAATATGACTTAAGGTTTTAAAAAATTATGAATTAACAGCAGAGAATGCTAGTCCTTAGAGTGCTCACTCAGAACCTCCTCTTCCCAAGAGCCACCATAATCCAGGAAAGGGTCCACAAACTTACTGTGAAGGCATATGCCTGGAGTCCATATTAGGACCCCTCCCCCCATCCTAAGAATTGGCCAACATACCTCACTGCCCAGTCTCATCAATTGGGGGGAGGGGGTGGGAATCCCAACTTGATTAAAAAAACAAAAACAACTACTGGGAAAACCGAATAAAAATCTGGCAGAAATCAGATTTAAACCAACACCTTACAGGGGTGGGGAATCTGTGGCCTCGAGGCTACATATGGCCTTCTAGGTCTTTGGGTGCAGCCTTTTAACTCAGTTCAAGTTTTACAGAACAAATCCTTTTATTAAAGGGATTTGTTCTGTGAAGTTTGGATTCAGTCAAACGGCTGCAGTTGAGGACCTAGGGAGCTACATGTGGCCTTGAGGTCACAGGTTCCCCACCCTTGAATGGCTTATACCATATTCCACAATGAATTAAAAATGGAAATGTGACTTAATATTAAAGATAACACCATAAAAATTAGAAAAGAAGCAGATCATATACCTAAACCAAAAAAGAATAGAGCCAGTTACAAACAATAAACAAATAATTCTGGTTATATAAATTGAAAAGCTTCTGCAAAAACAAAATTAGTGCATCTAAGATAAGAATGGCAATAGTCAAATAGGAAAAAAGATCAAATTTCTCAACTAAGTGTTTAGTATGCAAGATATATAGGCAACTAACTCGTGTATATGCATGTATTATGTATGCATATGAGCATGCATATATGACCAAAAGCCATTCCCCAATAGATAAGTGGCCAAAAGATTCTAACAGTTCTCAAAAGGACTGCAAACTATTAACAAAAATATGAAAGAATGCTCCAAATTACCAATAATCAGAGAAAAATAAATCAAAATAAACCAAAGGTTTTACCTCCTATTCTGCAAATTGACAAAGATGACAAAATATGGAAATAATCAATGCTGGAGGGGTTGTGGGAAGATAGGTACATTAGGGTATAGAACTATGAATCAATACAACCATTTCGGAAAGCAATTTAGAATAATACGAATAAAGTGAGTAAGATGTCCATACCCTTTGACCACTGGAGAAAGAAATGGCAAACCATTCCAGTATCTTTGCCAAGAAAACTCCATAGACAATACTAAAATGATAAAAGAGATGATATTGGAAGACAAGTCCCTCAGGTCAGAAGGTGTCCAATACACTACTGCGTAAGAGCAAAGGACAATTCCATGTACTATTCCAGTACTAATGAAGCACCTGGGTTAAAGCCAAAAGGAAGCTTGGCTGCAGATGCCTCTGGTGACAAAAGGAAAGTCTGATGCTATAAAAATCAATATTGCATACGAACCTGAAATGTGAGACCTATGAACCAAGGTAAGCTAGATGTGGCCAAATAGGAGATGGAAAGATTTAACATAGACATCTTGGGTGTCTGTGAACTTAAAGGGACAAGAATGGGTGAATTTAATTCAGGTGATCACTACATATACTAGTGTGGGCAAGAATCCCTTAGATGAAATGAAGTAGCCCTCATAGTCAATATAAATACGAGAAAAGCAGTACTGGGGTAAAATCTCAAAAATAACAGAATTATATCTATTCGAATCTAAGGCAAACAGTTCAATATCACAGTAATACAAGTCTATGCTTCAACCACTGATGCCAAAGAGGCCAAAGTTGATCAGTTCTAAAAAGACCTACAAACTCTTCTAGAAATAACACACACACAAAAAGATATCACATTTTTAATAGGAGATTGGAATGCTAAAGTAGGAAATCAAAAGATAATCAGAATAATAGGCAAGTTTGGCCTTAGAGTACAAAATGAAACAGGGCAGAGACTAAAGGAATTTTGTCAAGATAACTCACTGGTCATAGCAAACACTCTTTTTCTACAACCCAAAAGGTAACTACACATGGTAAATATCAAAATCAGGTTAATAATATATTTTGCAGCCAAAGGTGGGGAAGCTCTATACAGTCAGTTAAAACAGGACTTGGAGCTGACTCAGATCATGAAATTCAGACTTAAATTGAAGAAAGCAGGGAAAATCATCAGACAATACATCAGATCATATATGATCTAAATAACCTCCCTTATAAGTATGAAGTGGAGGTGATAGATTTAAGCGATTAGATCTGGTAGACAGAATGTCTGAAGAACTGTGGACAAAGGTTCACAATATTGTATAAGAGGCAGCAACAAAAAAAATATTCCAAAGAGCAAGAAAGCAAAATGGATGCCTGATGAGGCTTTGCAAATAGCTGAGGAAAGAAGGAAACCAAAAGGGAAAGGAGAAAGGGAAAGCTATACTCAACTGAATGCAGAATTCCAGAGAATAGCAAGGAGAGATAGGGTTTTCTTACATGAGCAATGCAAAGAAAGGAGAAAACAACAGAATGGAAAAGAAGAGATCTCTTCAAGAAGATTAGAGACATCAAGGAAACATTTCATGCAAAAATGGGTGCGAGGAAAGACAAAAAATGGTGGGGACTAAACAGAAGCAGAACAGAACAGATTAAGAAGTGGCAAGAATACACAGAAGAACTATACAAGAAAGCTCTTAATATTGCTGATAACCACAATGATGTGGTTACTGATCTAGAGCTAGATATCCTCGAGAACAAAGTCAAGTGGTCCTTAGGAAGCATTGCTAACCATAAGGCTAGTGGAGTTGATGGAATTCCAGCTGAGCCATTTCAAATCCTAAGAGATGATGCTCTTAAAGCACTGCACTCAATTCAACAGCAAATTTGGCAAATTCAACAGGGACCACTAGATTGGAAAAGATCAGTTTATGTCCCAGTCCAATGGAAGGGCAATGGCAAGGAATGTTCAAATTGCCAAACAACTGCACTCATTTCACATGCCAGCAAGGTTATACTTAATATTCTGCAAGCTAGGCTTCAGCAACATGTGAACCAAGAATTGTCAGAAGAGCAGGGTAGATTTTGAAGCAGAGGAGCTAGAGACCAAATTTTCAACATTTTCTGGATTATGGAGAAAGCAAGGGAGTTCCAGAAAAAGTCTACTTCTGTTTCATTGACTGCACTAAATCCTTTGACTGTATGGATCACAACAAAATATGGCAAGTCCTCAAAGAGATGGGAGTACCAGATCATCTTACTCGTGTCCTGAAGAACCTATATTTAGGCCAAGAAGCAACAGTTAGAACTGAACGTGGAGCAACTTAAGATTAGAAAAGGACTATGACAAGGCTGTATATTGTCACCTCACTTATTTAACTTATATGCAGAGTACATCATGCAAAATGCCAAGCTGGATGAACCAAAAGTTATTATTAACGTTGCTGGGAGAAATATCTTTGTGCAGGTGATACCACTCTGATGGCAGAAAACGAAGAGGAATTAAGAAGCCTCTTGATGAGTGCAAAAGAGGAGAATGGAAAAGCTGGCTTGAAGTTTAACATCAAAAAGAAAAAATTATTTTGGCAACTGGTCACATCACTTCTTGGAAAATAAGGGAGAGAAGAAATGGAAGCCATATCGGATTTTACATTTTTGGGCTCATTGTAGATGGTGACTGCAGCCAGGAAATTAAAAGATGTTTGCTCCTTGGAAGGAAAGCTATGGCAAATCTAGACAACATACTAAAAAGCGGAGACATCACCTTGCTGACAAACGTCCACATAGTCAAAGCTATGGTTTTTCCAGTAGCAATGTGTGGCTGCAAGAGTTGTACTATAAGGAAGGCTAAACACTGCAGAATCAAGGCTTTTGAACTGTGGTGCTGGAGAAGGTTTTTGAGAGTCCCTTGGACATTAAGGAAATCAAATCAGTCAATACTTACAGAAATTAATTCAGGCTATTCACTGGAAGGTCGAAAATGACACTGAAGATTAAATTCTTTGGCCACATTATGAGAAGATGGGACTCACTGGAAAAGACTCTAAAACTAGGAAAAATTGAAGGCAAAAGGAAAAGAGTACAGTAGAAGATGAGATACATAGTATCATGAAAACAATGAACATGAACTTGGACAAACTTTGAGAGACACTGGAGGATAAAAGGATCCATGAGGTCATGAAGAGTCATATACGACTGAATGACTAAACAACAATGACCTTTTGGCCCAAAGATTCTAATAGGTATACACCCCAAGAAGGTCACTGATGAGATGAAAGGGTAATATTTGTGGAAGCACTTTTTTGTGATAGCAAATAACTAGAAACAAAATACATGCTCATCAGTAAAGGAATAACTAAATAAAATGCAGTATATAAATATAATGGAACATTATTATTCTATAATGAGCAATGAATATAATTAATATAAAGAAGCATGGAAACACTTGTATGAATTGATGCAGAGTGAAATAAGCAGAGACAAGAAAACAACATATACAATGACTACCACCACAATATAAATAGGAAAGAACTGTACAAAACAATTAAGAGTGAATTTGCAAAATTACAAAATACAAGTATGATTCAAAGAAAAGATATGAAAAGACATATTCCTTCACTCCTCTGCAGAATTAAGGCGATGTTAAATGTTACATATATTTTCAGATTTTAAAAAAATAATTGATTGGTCTTTGATGATTGTTTTCTTTTTCATCTTTTTATTATCTTTTAAAATATTCTTTGTTATATAGGATGGTTCTCTGAGAGGGGGAAGACAGAAGGATACAGGGAGAGAATTAAGTGATGTAAAAATGAAGCACAGCATTAAAAATTTGTTTTAAAAATATTACAGAAAAAGGAAAATGAACCAATTACTGATTAAACACAGAACCCAAAAGCATGAAACAAGAAATTCCACAAAGATTTACAGGATAAATGAAATGTACAAGATAAGAAATTAAGAATGAATTTGTCATAATTTATAGCTCTTGATGGAAATTTTTTTTAATTAGTAGATTAAAAACTTTTATTCACAGTTAGGAGTTTCTGCAAAGAACTAAAAGAGAGAATAACAATCCTATAATATAAAAATACTGATATGGGGGAAAATTTGGTAGAAGAAAAGTAAAAAACAGTACTGGTAAAAGTAAACAAAGGAACTTTATAAACCAAGCCCACTGAACTTGAAGATGTGGTGATGCATAAAGACAATTTAAGGAGTGCAGCTTCCCAGAGGAAAATAATAACTAAAAAACCCACAAAACTTGAATGCCATGATGAAATCAGTAAGTGAAAAAAACTACCCAGAACTTAGCAAAGTACTAATAGAAAGAATTCACAGAATAAATTCCATTAATCACAGCTGGGAATGGAATAACATATTCTAAAAAGAAAAGCAGAAATAACATGCTAAATATTCAACAAGAAAAGCATTTGATACATTTCTGCAGGAAAAAAGCAAAATTACAAAATGTAAACACAAGAAAGGTAAATAAGTACAATTACCAAGGAAAATACATAATAAATTAATAATAAATTATCCCATTTTTAGAGAGGTTTGGGTTTTTTTTAAAAGAAAAAGACAAGAGGGATCATCTAGCGACTAGAAAGCACAAAAGGGGTAGAGATGCTAGACAAGAAAAGTGACATGGTCTAAAATGCACAATTATCGTACAGGTAAAATAATGTATTTTTTGAGGGGAAATTCCAGAGTTGGAAGGTTCATAAATGGGCATAGGAGAGGTTTAGACAGAGGGAAATAGGTGATGTACTTTTACAAGTTGGTCAGTGAACAGTGAAAGAAGTCTGAAGAACTGATTTCACTCAGCAAGAAATCAGCTTGTGAATGACAGATGTGGCAAAAGAGAAGGATTGCAGCTGGAGGAAAAATAAGGGAAGAGAGCCCTAATTCAGGTCAAGGGGTCACAATGAAGAACATTTCCTCAAGGGAAGAAGTATATATCATCAAAATGAAATGGGTACTTCATAATGAATTTACTGGGGTTGGGGAGGAGGTTGATGCACTGGGGCACCACACTATCTTGGCCTAAAAGAAGGGATATGCAATCTACTAGACCCAGCTACAACTGAGAAATGTAAATGGGACATGGATACAGAGATGAGATGGTATGGCCAATGGGAAACAATCGAGGGGAGGGCAGGGGATAAAATCTGGACCACAAGATTTCAGATATAGGGTAACTCCTTTTTTTGTTTATTTTTATTTTTAATTCTAAATTTAAGCAACAAATAAAATGAAAATTTCCTTATACAAATAGAAAAAGAGGAAGGATTACACATAAAACCATGAATCTCTATTATGTAGAGCTTGTTTTTTCCATTTAGGTATAAAATAAATTCAATATATAATCTCTAAAGTTGTCCTGCTTGCCTATGTTTTCTTCTGGCCTTCCTTCTGTTCTCCTCTATGTTAATCAGTAGAAATTACATTTCTTAAATTACATTCTCTTCCATATATTTTTAAATGCTTCAATAATCCTGCTTTTCATTTTTTTTTCCTTTTTAGCAAACCTCTTGTCAGCCACTCTCTCCCTCCAAGTTACCACACCACCCTGCAATGGGAAAAAAAAACAAGAAAACAAAAGTAAAAACCCTAATAGCAAATATGCATAGTCAAGCAAAACAAATTCACACACTAGTCAGGACCCAGGGTAATTTCTGTTATGGGGCACTGCTTCTGCACATATTACTTCTCTCATGACTTGATACTCCTAAAAGTTCTAAAGCACAACAGAAAAAAAGGGGGGGGATAAAAGCAATATAATGGAAATTGGTTCAAAAAGGAAACTCAAACCCAATACTTTAAATGTTTTAACCCCATGAGGAACACAAAGTGATTAAAGAAACAATAAGGATATAGACCACAAGAATAAAATTTCAGAATATACCCGAAAGGAAAAGAATTGATGAAGATAACAAAGCAAAGAAAAACTTCTTAGAAAAAGGCACAGAAAAAAATAAAATGTTGAAGAGGAAGAAAGGAGGGGTGATTATGAACCAACCACTTACTAAGAAGTAGAATATGGGGCAAGTAGGAGAAGAAATACCTAAATAAATATTTAAACAGATAAAGGATTTAATAATATAAATAAAATCCCAAAGGTAGAGAAAGGGTTGACAAATGAAAATGGAGAGTGAGGACAGGGGAAGAAAATCTATGAGAATAAGGTTGCATCAAAGTAATTTAAACAAATCAAATTATAAGGAAGAGGAAGGGAATTAAATAATCTTTTTGAAAAATAATAAAGGCACAAACAGATGAAAATACAAACCTGACCCTCATAACTTCGAGTAAGAATGTGTTAAGCAATCCAATAAGCAAAAAACCCTGAGAATCCAAAATTAAGAATCATTCAGAAAAATATAAAATAAGCTAATAGAAATCTAAATAGAGACATTAAACTAACATTTTCAAAAAGGAAAGTAAACTAGATATAAAAAAATTACCAAAAGAAAAAAATTTGAGCCAGATGGGTTTACAGAAGAATTCTATCCAACTTTTAAAAATCAAGAACAATTTAAATGACTGAAAGGATATTCAGTGCTCATGGTGGAGCCATGCCAACATGATAAAAATAATACTACTTAGACCATTAATTTATAGGTTAAATGCTATGTCAAATTACCAAAGGAATGCTTTACAAAGCTAGACAAAAATAACAGCAAAGTTAACTGGGAGGAACAAAAGATCTAGAATGTCAAGGGGAATAATGAGAAGAGATAGAAATGAAGAGGGAATACCACTTTCTGATATCAAGCTATATTACAGAGTAACAATCATCAAAACTATTTGCTGCTGGTTAAAAAAAATGGAAAAGTAGTGAAATGGAATATACCAAACAAGGAAGAATAAGAAATAATCAAATTCATTAACACAATATTCAAATCCTAAAATACAAATTACATAGGAAAGAATTTCCTATTTAACAAGAATTGCTGGGAAAACTGAAAAATAATCCGGCAGAAATTAATTTTGGACTAATATATTGTGCCATATTCCAAAATAAATTCAAAATTAGTATGTAATGTGAATATTAAGTATCAGAAAAAAACTAGAAGAGAAGTATTTCATATACCTTTGACCATCATGCTAGGAGGTAAGTTTTTAACCAAATAAAGAATAGAGACAATTGCAAAAAAATAAAATGGAGAATTTTGATTACATGAATTTGAAAAGCTTTTGCATGAACAAAATTAATGCACCTCAAATATGGATATCCAACATATACAGCCAACTAATAGTAATACATAAAACCAAAAGTCAATTGTGGGAAAGTTATCAAATGATATGGAAAAAAATTCTCAAAAGAATGGCAAAACAAATGAAAGGATCCTCCAAATTACTACTAAGAGTAATACAAATCAAAACAACCTTGAGGTTTCACCTCACACCTATAAAGTTAGCAAAGACGAGGGTAGTCAAAGTTGGAGAGGCTGTGAAAAAATGTATACACTAAATGTATACTGGACCTGTGAGTTGCCAGCCATTTTGGAAAGTATTTTGGAATTATGCATAATGAATAAAATGCCTATATCCACTGACCCAGAGATTCCACAGCCAGCAATATATACTCCAAGAAGGTCTATACAAAAAGGTCTCATATATACCATAATATTTATAGCAGCAATTTTCTGTGGTAGCAAAGAACTGGAAGCAAAGTTGCTCATTAATAGAGAAACTTCTAAACAAATTGTGGCATGTGAATAATTACTGTGCAGTAAGTAACAATGGATATGATAAATGCAAAAGAGCATGGAAACATTTATATGAACTGATGTAAAGTGAAGTAAGTAGAACCAGAAAAACAATGAGTGCAATAAAAAACAACAAAACAAGTGAAATGAATTTTGAGAAATTCTTTTTATTTTTTACTATTTAATATATTTAGTTTTCAACATTGATTTCCACAATGCTTTGAGCTACGAATTTTCTCCCCATTTCTACCCTCCCCCCCACTCCAAGATGGCATATATTCTTATTGCCCCTTTCCCCAGTCTTTCCTCCCTTCTGTCACCACCCCCCATCTCATCCCCTTTCCCCTTACTTTCTTGTAGGGCAAGATAGATTTCTATACCTCATTGCCTGTATATCTTATTTCCTAGTTGCATGCAAAAACTTTTTTTTGAACATCTGTTTTTAAAACTTTGAGTTCCAAATTCTCTCCCCTCTTCCCTTCCCACCCACCCTCCCTAAGAAGGCAAGCAATTCAACATAAGCCACACATGTATCATTATGCAAAACCCCTCCACAATAGTCATGTTGTGAAAGGCTAACTATATTTCCCTCCATCCTATCCTGTCCCCCTTTATTCAATTTTCTCCCTTGACCCTGTCCCTTTTCAAAAGTGTTTGCTTTTTACTACCTCCTCCCCCATCTGCCCTCCCTTATATCATCTCCCCCCTCTTATCCCCTTCCCCCCTACTTTCCTACAGGGTAAGATACCTGAGAAATTCTAATGGCTAAGTTTGGCCCCACTTCCCACCCTTTCTTCTTTGAGGAGGCGGGGTAATACAGGTCTTGAACACTTCATGTGATACCAGACTTTTTCAATATGTTGATTAGTTTTGATGAATTCTTTTTCCCCCTCCTTTTTTCTTCTTTCTTATCATCAATGACTGGGGGGGTGGGGGTGGGGAGAGGAATCATAGTGGGAAATATAGATGACATAAAAACAAAAGAATCAATTAAAATGTATTTTAAGGAAAAAAAAACCTGAAAGAGTTGCCAGCCGATTCTTGCAGCCAAGAGGCAATATTGGAAAGGTGAAATTTACATAAACAATACACTACTATCGCAATTGACCAGATTATTTTTTTAAAACTACACTAATGCTGGAAAAAATACTTTCAAGTGTTACAAAACACAAACTATATTCACATGTCTGGGATTCTGCCAAATGTAACCTTCCTCAACATGCTGCCAAGGCCTTTGCAACAAGACAGCCTCTGACTTTCCTTATTTCTTCCCTGCTTCAATTTTGTCTGTTTTCTGCAGCATGTTAAAGCAATAGTTTTGCTTAGAAATATACTAAATGAAATAAAAATGATAATTTGTGAATGGGTAAAAATGTTAAGCCTCAACCAAGAAAAACCTTCAATTTTCAGAAGTCTACAAATAGGATAAAAAGAAGAAAAAAGAAACTACTAATAGTGACAGATTAGAATATAAGCCTGATTAGACAAAGTTTCATATGGCAAAAACTATGACATTAATCTTGGAGTGTGTGTGTGTGTGTGTGTGTGTGTGTGTGTGTGTGAGAGAGAGAGAGAGAGAGAGAGAGAGAGAGAGAGACAGAGACAGAGACAGAGGGGACAGTGAGAGGGGAAGGGGAGAAGGAAGTTCTCTACTGCTTTTCTGAAAATTAGCATTTTCTGTATATGCCTGACAATGCTAGAGGCAATTAATCCAGAAATTAGATTAACTTCATTTTTCAGCAAATTCATATAGAGATGCTTAATTGCTTAAAGCTCAACACCTCATACTTCCACTTGAAACAAACACAGAAAATGTTCACAAGAAAAAATTCATTATTAAATTTGTAATTACTACTTGAATAAGTTACTCTTTTAATTGTAGTTTGCCATACAAGATATTTTATGAGCATGTATGTTCCCAAAATAACAAAGTGACTTTAGATCTCTAAACACTCCTATTCAATATAGGCACTCCCTAAAAAATTCAGACTCCATTCCATACTCACCATCTTGTCAGTGGCTATGAAGGATAGAGAAAATGAGCCAACAGTCAACTACCCACAATTCTCTGATTTTTTTTTTCCTTTTCTCCTTTGGATTGCTCAACCTAGATTTCTGTTCTGGCAATGGATTTTCCTGCTCATTTAGGTCCCCCGAATTTTAGCAATCTGCAAGTTATGTACCAAGTTATGTTGATTTCCTGATTTGTGTGTACTTCTGCAGACCCAGGCAGGTAATGCTCTTCCTTTAAGTAGGAGTTTGCTTAATTATCCACACAAGTCAGCTCTTTCTTGAGTAGGATTTCACCCTGTGTTCTCAGGTAAGTCATTACCTGAGACATGGCAACAAGTCTAAACAACATTTGTTTGTTTGTGTGAATTGTATTGTCTTATCTAGATGCTTCAGGGCCCTTCTGCAGAAAAGGAAAGCAAGAAAAAAAGGAAAAGGGAGGAATTAGGGAACAAATAGGATGATCCGTGGAAACTCAAGACAATATTACCATTACATTGCTTTCCTACATAATAGTGAAAATACTCCTAATACCCTTTATTTGAGGCCAGAAGAGAGAATTAAAATCTCAGTAAGCATGACGTTGTTGTTCAAAATTTTGTTTGGACCATTAGAATCCATTTAGTGAACTGACTTTTCTAGCAAGTAGGAAACTTTTTTTTTTCTATTAAGAGGTGCACACAGAAGGAGAAAGTTACTTTTAAAACAAACTGAACTGAAAGAAACAATGTATATCTCAGAGAATCAGAATATTTGAACCAGGGGTCTAAAAGATGATCTGGTCTAACTCATTATACAAAGGAGAAAAATGAAGTCAAGAAGAGTGAGTGGGGGAGGGGGGGGCAAGCCAAGATGGCAGCTGGAAAGCAGGAACTTGCTTAAGCTGTCTCCCAGGTCCCTCCAAACACCTGTGAAAAATGGCTCTGAACAAACTCTAGAGCTGCAGAACCCACAAAACAGTTTAGGGAAGCAGGGTTCCAGCCCAGGAAAGCCTGCCTGGATGTTCTCTGGGAAGGGTCTATCACAGGGAGCTGGGAATGGAGCAGAGCATAGCCCAGCGTGGGCTGTGCCAAGACCAACCAAACCAAGAGCCTGGTGGAACAGGACATAGGGCCCTGAATCGTTGAGCTGTGGCAGTTACCAGACTTCTCAAACCACAAAGGGCAAAGACAACAGAGCAGGTTAGTGGAAAAACTGCTGGATTAGAGTGAAAGGAGTACACAGTCAGCCCCAGGGGTGACAAAGCGGCTGCAGCTCTGGGGCTCTTCCAGAGCTCCAGCCTCGGTTGCTTCTGGTCCCAGGCCCACCAGGTGGGAGGAATTAAGCAGTGGATCAGAGCAGGAGTGCATCTAGGTCGTGGTCCTGGTTGGTGGTTCTTGGGGGGAAGAGGAGCACTGATGTGGTAGAGCTTGTTGTGTAGAAGTAGCTCTGAAAACAGCAGCCCAAGGCCCCTAAAGCATGGGACAAAGTACTCTCTATTCTACAAGCAGTCATACCCTGACAAAAAGCTCAAGGGTCAAGTAGTAGGCTGGAAACATGGCCAAGCAGCGAAAAAGGAGGCAGATTCAGACTTTAGGATCTTTTTTTTTTGGTGACAAAGAAGATCAAAATATACAACCAGAAAAAGTCAACAAAGTCAAAGAGCCTACATCAAAAGCCTCCAAGAAAAACATGAATTGGTCTCAGGCCATGGAAGAGCTCAAAAAGGATTTGGAAAAGCAAGTAAGAGAAGTAGAGGAAAAATTGGGAAAAGAAATGAGTACAATGCAAGAAAATCATGAAAAACAAGTCAATGACTTGCTAAAGGAGACCCAAAAAAATACTGAAGAAAATAACACCTTAAAAAATAGACTAACCCAAATGGCAAAAGAGCTCCAAAAAGCCAATGAGGAGAAGGCCTTAAAAGGCCTTAAAATGGAAAAGGAGGTCCAAAAGACCACTGAAGAAAATACTACCTTAAAAAGTAGATTGGAGCAAGTGGAAGCTAGTGACTTGATGAGAAATCAAGATATTATAAAAAGGAATGAAAAAAATGGAAGACAGTGTGAACTATCTCATTGGAAAAACCAGTGACCTGGAGAACAGATCCAGGAGAGATAATTTAAAAATCCCTGGACTACCTGAAAGCCATGATCAGAAAAAGAGCCTAGACATCATCTTTCAAGAAGTTATCAAGGAAAACTGCCCTGATATTCTAGAGTCAGAGGGTAAAATAGAAATTTAAAGAATCCACCAATCGCCTCCTGAAAAAGATCCCAAAAAGAAAACTCCTAGGAATATTGTCACCAAATTCCAGAGTTTCCAGCTCAAGGAGAAAATATTGCAAGCAGCCAGAAAGAAACAATTTGAGTTGTGGAAACACAATCAGGATAACACAAGATCTAGCAGCTTCTACATTAACGGATTGAAGGGCTTGGAATATGATATTCCAGAAGTCAAAGGAGTTAGGATTAAAACCAAGAATCACCTATCCAGCAAAACTAAGTATAATGCTCCAAGGCAAAATATGGATTTTCAATAAAATAGAGGACTTTCAAGCTTTCTCAGTGAAAAAACCAGAGCTGAGTAGAAAATTTGACTTGGAAACACAAGGATCAAGAGAAGCAGGAAAAGGTAAACAAGAAAGAGAAATCATAAGGGACTTAGTAAAGTGGAACTGTTTTGTTTACATTTCTACATGCAAAGATGATGTGTGTAACTCATGAGACCTTTCTCAGTATTAGGGTAGTTGAAGGGAATATACATATATATAGACAGAGGGCACAGGGTGAGTTGAATATGAAGGGATGATATCTAAAAAAGAAAATAAAATTAAGGGATGAGAGAGGAATATATTGAGAGAGGGATAAAGGGAGAGATAGAATGGGGTAAATTCTCTCACATAAAAGTGGCAAGAAAAAGCAGTTCATTGGAAGGGAAGAGGGGGCAGGTGAGGGGGAATGAGTTAATCTTGTTCTCATTGGATTTGACTTGAGGAGGGAATAACATACACACTCAATTGGGTATCTTACCCCACATGAAAGTAGGGGGAAGGGGATAAAAAAGGGGGGATGATAGAAGGGAGGGCAGATGGGGGGAAGAAGTAATCAAAAGCAAACACTTTTGAAAAGGGACAGGGTCAAGGGAGAAAATTGAATAAAGGGGGACAGGATAGGATGGAGGGAAATATAGTTAGCCTTTCACAACATGACTATTTATGGGAGTGTTTTGCATAACGATACATGTGTGGCCTATGTTGAATTGCTTGCCTTTTTAGGGAGGGTGGGTGGGGAGGGAAGAGGGGAGAGAATTTGGAACTCAAAGTTTTAAAAGTAGATGCTCAAAAAAAAGTTGTTTTTGTATGCGACTGGGAAATAGAATATACAGGCAATGGAGCATAGAAATCTATCTTGCCCTACAAGAAAGTAAGGGGGAAAGGGATGGGCTAACTGGGAAATGGGGCAATCAGAATATATGCCATCTTGGAGTGGGGGGAGGGTAGAAATGGGGAGAAAATTTGTAACTCAAAATCTTGTGGAAATCAATGCTGAAAACTAAAAAATATTAAATAATAAAGTATGGAATTAAAAAAAAGAAGAGTGAGTTGATTTGTCCAAGGTTATATAGCCAATAAGAACTAGAACTGGATTTATAACCCAGGTTTTCTGATTCCTAGTCTAAAGTTCTTTTTTCACAACACCATAATCTCCCACTCACCAAGTAAAAAAACAAAAGATTAAACATGCAGTTAATATAAAAAAGAAGCATTTTTAATTTCCATATGAAGTAAAGGAATAGAAGGAATTAGAAAATGAGGGAAAGGAGAGAGAAGAAAATTTTAAAAAGAAAAAATAACACAAAAAAAGAAACCCAAAGGAATGCATTTTCAGAGTTGATGGTGATGAGCATTGATAGAAACACTACTTTTTGTCACATCCCTGAATGGTTCAGACAAAGTAGGCTATCATCTGTTATTGCCATCAAAATTCAGCAATTAAAAATATGCCTTTCTGTCCTGAGAAATAGGTCACATACTTTTATTTTCAAATTCTAAAAAGCATTTTCTTAAAAATAAAAAAATTGTTTTCTCATGAAATTCTGAAAGTTTTTTCATATATATGAACAGGTCTCTTAAGTTTTAGAATTCTACTTTAGACTCTTAAGAGGTATGGGTAGGGGGCGGAGCCAAGATGGCGGCTGGTAAGCACGGACTAGAGTGAGCTCCGTACCCGAGTCCCTCCAAAAACCTATAAAAAATGGCTCTGAACCAATTCTAGAACGGCAGAACCCACAGAACAGCAGAGGGAAGCAGGGCTCCAGCCCAGGACAGCCTGGATCGTCTCTGGGTGAGGTCTATTCCACACGGAGCTGGGAGCTGGGAACGGAGTGTCGCAGAGCCCAGCCTGAGCGGAGTGGACGATCCAGACCAGAAGCCGGGCGGAGGGGGCCCTAGCGCCCTGAATATGTGAGCTGCAGCAGTTACCAGACCCCCTCGACCCACAAACACCAAAGACTGCGGAGAAGGTTAGTGGGAAAAGCTGCAGGAGTGGAAGGAGTTCGCGGTTTGGCTTCCAGCCCCGGGGGCAGCGGAGGTGGGGCAGCTACAGCTGTTGTTACTTCCGGCTCCAGGCCCACCTGGTGGGAGGAATTAAGTGGCGGATCAGAGCAGGAGTGCAACAGCCTGCTGAAGATCTAAGTCCAGTCTGGACTGGGGGTCCTTGGGGAAGGAGGAGTATGGCTCTGACAGAGCTGGCACCTCCCCCCCAAATGTAGAACATAGAACTCGTTAGTCTACAAGCAGTCATACCCCACTGAAAAACTCAAGGGTCAAGTTAGTTGGTTGGGAATATGGCCAGGCAGCGAAAACGCGCCCAGATTCAGTCTCAGACTTTGGATTCTTTCTTTGGTGACAAAGAAGACCAAAACATACAGCCTAAAGAAGACAACAAAGTCATAGAGCCTACAACCAAAGCCTCCAAGAAAAACATGAACTGGCCCCAGGCCATAGAAGAACTCAAAAAGGATTTGGAAAAGCAAGTTAGAGAAGTAGAGGAAAAATTGGGAATAGAAATGAGAAGGATGCGAGAAAACCATGAAAAACAAGTCAATGACTGGCTAAAGGAGACCCAAAAAAATACTGAAAAATACACTGAAGAAAACAACACCTTAAAAAACAGACTAACTCAAATGGCAAAAGAGCTCCAAAAAGCCAATGAGGAGAAGAATGCCTTGAAAGGCAGAATTAGCCAAATGGAAAAGGAGGTCCAAAAGACCACTGTGAAGAAAATACTACTTTAAAAATTAGATTGGAGCAAGTGGAAGCTAGTGACTTTATGAGAAATCAGGATATTATAAAACAGAACCAGAGGAATGAAAAAATGGAAGACAATGTGAAATATCTCCTTGGAAAAACCACTGACCTGGAAAATAGATCCAGGAGAGAGAATTTAAAAATTATTGGACTACCTGAAAGCCATGATCAAAAAAAGAGCCTAGATACCATCTTTCAAGAAATTATCAAGGAGAACTGCCCTGATATTCTAGAGCCACAGGGCAAAATAGAAATTGAAAGAATCCATCGATCACCTCCTCAAATAGATCCCAAAAAGAAATCTCCTAGGAATATTGTTGCCAAATTCCAGAGCTCCCAGATCAAGGAGAAAATACTGCAAGCAGCCAGAAAGAAACAATTTGAGTATTGTGGAAACCCAATCAGAATAACCCAAGATCTGGCAGCTTCTACATTAAGAGATCGAAGGGCTTGGAATGCGATATTCCGGAGGTCAATGGAGCTAGGATTAAAACCTAGAATCACCTACCCAGCAAAACTGAGTATCATGTTCCAAGGCAAAATATGGAGTTTCAATAAAATAGAGGACTTTCAAGCTTTCTCAGTGAAAAGACCAGAACTGAGTAGAAAATTTGACTTCCAAACACAAGAATCAAGAGAAGCATGAAAAGGTAATCAAGAAACAGAAATTGCAAGGGACTTACTAAAGTTGAACTGTTTTGTTTACATTCCTACATGGAAAGATGATGAGTATGATTCATGAGACCTCAGTATTAGGGTAGTTGAAGGGAATATGCATATGTATGTATATATGTATGTATATGTATATATGTTTATGTATATATACAAGTGAATGTGTATGTATGTATATATCTATGTGTATATGTATGTATGTGTATATATATATGTGTTTATATATGTATGTATGTATATGTATATATATATATATGTAAAAGAGAGAGAGCAGACACAGGGTGAGTTGAAGATGAAGGGAAGATATCTAAAAGAAATAAAATGAAATTAAGGGATGAGAGAGTAACATACTGAGAGAGGGAGATAGGGAGAGATAGAATGGGGAGGATTATCTCGCATAAAGGTGGCAAGAGGAAGCAGTTCTATGGGAGGAGGGGAGAGGGCAGGTGAGGGGGGAATGAGTGAACCTTGCTCTCATCAGATTTGGCCTGAGGGGGAATACCATACATATTCAGTTGGGTATCTTACCCCACAGGAAAGAAGAGGGAGGAAGATAAAAAAAAAATAAAAGGTGGGGGATGATGGAGGGGAGGGCAGATGGGGGTGGAGGTAACCAAAACAAACACTTTGGAAAGGGGACAGGGTCAAGGGAGAAAATTCAATAAAGCGGGATGGGTTGGGAAGGAGCAAAATGTAGTTAGCCTTTCACAACATGAGTATTGTGGAAGGGTTATACATAATAATACATGTGTGGCATAGGTTGAATTGCTCAACTTCTTAGGGAGGGTGGGTGGGAAGGGAAGAGGGAAGAGAATTTGGAACTCAAAGTTTTAAAATCAGATGTTCAAAAACAAAAAACGTTTTTGTATGCAACTAAAAAATAAGATACACAGGCAATGAGGCGTAGAAATTTATCTTGCCCTACAAGAAAGGAAGGGAAAAGGGGATGAGAGGGGAGGGGGGTGATAGAGGGGAGGGCTGACTGGGGAACAGGGCAACCAGAATATAAGCCATCTTGGAGTGGGGGGGAGGGTAGAAATGGGGAGAAAATTTGTAATTCAAAATGTTGTGATAATCAATGCTGAAAACCAAATATGTTAAATAAATAAATTGCATTTAAAAAAAAAAAAGAGGTATGGGTAAATTTTTTAGATGTCACCTATAAGTACCATTAATATTCAACAATTTCTGTGATGTCTTATCTTGTAATTTCAAGAGCTTAGGAATGTCCTCATTCTACTGTATCTGAAGACCACAATCAGCAAGATTTAGTTCATTTTTCTGAGTCTTTTTTTTCCTAAGACCAAATCCTGTTTTTTGGTCTAGTTGCATGCTAGTAGGGGACGTGTGTGTGTGTGTGTGTGTGTGTGTATACATATATATATATATGCACATATATATGCATACACACACACACACATATATATATAAACCTCTTCAAAATTCTTCAAAAATGGTTAGTATCACTGTTCATAGCCTTTTCAATTACTCTTATTAGAGGCACCCTCTATATGAGATAGCCAAAGCAACATATTTTTTGAGGTACAGAGATGTGGTTAGATTCTAGAGCAATACTTAGCTAGATCTAATCAAGTGGTATTCTTAATCTCAGATAAGGTGAGATCTCCAGCAAACTATAACAAGTAAAGCTAATATAATGACCTCCTCTGAAAGTGCATGCAACATTCCACAATTGTATACTCCCTTCTATGTTCTTAATTAACAGAAATCAATTTTTTACTATTACCCCCTTACTACATTGGGGGGAAAAAAAGAAAGAAAAAGCCATGAAAAAATGTTCCAAATCACTAGTAATTAGAGAAATGTAAAGATTCTACCTATTTCAAGTTGTCAGTAAGCAAGATAACCGAAGTGTTTAGGGACAGATCATATTTAAACATGGTTTGCTTTTTTCAGTGCCCTGAGAACTTTATTACCTAAGTGAAGATGAGTATTATCAGGAAGCCCCTCACCCCACTTTTTTTAAAATTTGGCTCAAATTTTGGCTCTGTTATTTACTACTATATATGTACCCTTGGTCAAGTCACTTAACCATTCTTGGACTCAGTTTCTTCATCTGTGAAATGAGGGTGTTATACTCTTAGATGACCTCCCCACCTAACTCTATGATCCTAGATTAAGTAAATCCAGTTCCTACCAGGAGAGTCACAAAACTTATTTAATAAATATTCTGCCTCAATGCTAGTGCTGGTTAATGATTTATCCACATCTGTCCTTGGTTTAGTCACTTACCCAGGTTGTTTTAATAGATTTTCAATCAGTCTTTGGGGCACATGGCCTTATTCAAAGAGGTGCTCATAGCTTCAGTTACCAGCTGTGTCCTTTGTAGGACAACAACTTCCCCTGTGTTCAAAGATCTGCTATTTACAAGTTTGGGTTTAATTAAAACAGTATTTTTCTCTTGAATCCTGGATGATAAAACTGTCAGTGAACGACAGAAAATGCAAAGTCCAGGTGGGTAATCTAGTATTAACTGCTGCAACCAGCAAGAGATGGGAAAAACATCAGGGCCCCAAAAAAAGAACAATTGTATAATCAATCCATCTGCCAGTTTTATAAATTTTGCTAAGAAAAAACTGGTAATGATTCCAGTTTTTTTAAAAGCCTTTACGTTTTATTAAGGAAAACAAAAGCAATCTGTTTACACAAATGGAATGGAGGGTAATGTGGAAAATAGAAAAATAATTTTGAAGTTAGGTTAAAGGAATAATTTTGCAGTGAAAAAGTAAATATCAGGACCTATAAGTGCCACAGACATAGGTGTTCAATAAATGTTTACAGAATAAGAAAAAGTAATGGGTTCTCCTGACAGTATCTTGCCAAATGATTTGAGTAGAAAGTTTTTGGACACTGGGAAGAAAGTTTAGATAATTCATTGATCCAAGATCATAAGAGTCTATACTTAAGCCCCTTTATTTGATGATCACTTTTGATACCACTTACATGGTTTCCAGGTAGCTAGATGTCACAGTACATAAAGTGTTTGACTTCGTGTCTGTGAGCCTTGAGGTTAAAATCATGCCTCAGACACTGAGGGCTCTATGACCACAGGCAAGTCATTTAACCCGTCTCAATCTGTTTCTCCAACTGTAAAATGGCTATAATAATAGCACCTATCTCACAGGAGTACGGTGAGATAAAGCATCTTCTATTTACAATGTATATATTTTGCATGGACAATTTTTCTGTATGTTGTCTCTTCGTGAGCACCTCTCCAAGGTGCTTGAGGACAAGAACAATGTTTTTGCTTTTCTTTGTATCCTCGGTGCCCAGTACCTAGTAAGCGCTTAATAAATATTTGTTGACTGACTGCCATATATAAAACACTTTGCAAAGCTTAAAAATTTAACTAGTAATAGTTACAAAAGTGCTATAAATGCTAGCTATTATTATTCATATTATTATTAATATACATAATTCCGCATTATATTATATGATGAGGCAGGTAGGTAGCACAGGTTAAAAGCTTGCCTCAGAGCTTGCTAGCTGTGTAAGCTAAGGCAAGAAATTTAGTCTCTTAGTTTCTTCACCTGTAAAACAGGGATAATAATAGTGCCTACCTCCTAGGGCTGTCATGAGGATCAAATGAGTTCACGTATATATGTGTGCATGTGTGTGTGTATGCATATATATGCATATATATCACTTCGCAAATGTTAAAGAGCTATATAAGTGCTAGATTTTATTATTATTATTTGCACCAGCACAGGAACTCATTCCACTTATTCAATGTATTTCCATTCAGTTAGAATATGAATGCAGCTATGGCTGGCCAAGATAATTTCAGCTGAGAACCATAAAGATAGCCCCATTCCTATCATACTTTTCTTTCTGCACTCAGGCTGAGAAAATACTATTAGCATAATTCTTCAATACAAAGGGGCTATCTAAAGAATGGCAAACGGCCATTCAAGATCCTCCAAAATCTGCCTTAAATCTATCAAAAACTATCTCTCACTATTTATTTCCTGATATGAATCCTCCTACTTCCATCGGTACTCCTGCCTTGACCATCCCAGTCCACAATGTTCTCTCCTTGCTCTCAAACCCTTTACTGTGCATATTTTTCTTCTTGTATTTAACCAGATACTACCTTCAATTACTATTTAAACACCTGTGTATGTAAATATGAAGTCTGTAAATATGAAGTACATATATACATATAGGCAAACATATATATGCCTATATAGCAGTTAAATTGTAAATTTCTTAACAGCAAGGACTATATTTTAAATATCTACATATTTATTGTGTAGCTCGCATATCTGAATATGGATATGCACATACTAAGAGCTAAATATTTGTTAAATGACTCAGCCAAAATTCCTGTACAATACAAAAACTATGCGTCCTAGGAATAGTGCAATATCTAATACACTAAAATTCTAGTACAACTAAAATGTTGAAATTTTGAAGCCTTGGAAGGACATAGGTCTCATCCCTATTTGAGAATATTAAAATAAATTGGAGAGAAAATCAAAATTATGCAAGACTTTTTGCAAATTTCCCTGAAACGCTCAAAAGTAACTTTTTCATTTTTTCATTCATTCATGTACTTACGTATAGACACAAGTAAATATAAAACAGTAATCAGAAAGTGGGAAGGGATTGCCAAATCAGAACCAGGAGAGACCTTATACAGGAGATGGTGTCTGCCATGACCTTTGAAGAAAGCTAAAGGATTCATAGAGACCAAGATTAGGAGTGAGCGCACATGCACATATACATCTGTGCTCCCATATATGGTTTGTGTTCCTAAAAGAAAAGGTGACTTTAGATCTCTAAAGGAAATTTTTTAAAAAGTTGTATAAGAACATAATTGAATACAACTAGATTCCAATCAGTGTGGATAATGAATCCTCTGAAAAGGTAGCATACAAATTCACATATTTCCATTTGGGCTGGAACCAGTTACCATATTGTACATAATCCTAAATTCAAATGCTGCAAATTCACGCAGGGGTTATCTACCATTCACACTATTAGAGACCTGGCTATACTACTATGCTGTAAGAAATGGAGAACTGATTTTCAGAGAAACAAGGGAAGACTTGTATGAACTTATATAGAGTGAACTGAACAGAACCAGAATAATTTATGCTATAACATCAATATTGCAAAAATGAACAATTCTGAAAAACTTAAGAACAATGATCAGTTATGATTCCAGAGGATCAATGATGAAGAATGTAATTCACCTCTAGACAGAGAGGTGATAGACTAATATGCTGAATGAGAAACAAATTTTTTGGACATGACATATATGGGAATTTATTTTGCTTCACTATTGCTTAATGTTTTGTTTTTCTCCCTCTCCCCAACTCTGTAAGAAAAAAAGGTAGAAGAAAAAAAATGAAAATTAAAAATTAAAATTTAATTTTTAAAAAGTCTTCCTTAATTTTTATTTTCTCCTAAATACCCTCCGCCCCCACCCCTCATGGGGGTAAACCTTATGTTCTCCCCTCCTATGGCTTCAAATTTTCACAACTTTGGTCATATGAGAATTTTGTTGCATCAGCTACTGTACCAGGCCTAAGACTTTGTTGTTATTGTTTTTAATTCTACATAGATCTTGGTTCATTCATTCTGTAAATATTAAGTACTTAGTATATGGATAGCAATGTACTGTCAGATGGTATTCAAACAATGGTTTGTTCATAAATTAATTTTGTCTGACACAAATTTCAGAGAACAGCTTATCTAAACAATAATTACAAATTTACTTTTAGACATTTTAATTTATTAATCTATCTATAAAACATCTATCATATTTTAATTCTGTCATCCATGGAGCTATATGGTTTTAAAAACCTTACTTTCAAGTATATGAAAAGCAGGTAAAGCCTTAAAACAGAAGAAAGCATAATAATACATATAAATCTATAATATTAATTCAATTAACAAAAAAGATGCATTACAGCAGCACACTTTTTGCTACACTGTTAAATTTATGGAAAAGTAGAAACAACAATGGCCAATGACCCAAAACATCAGAAGAAGGAAGGAATGGTATAAAAATGTTATTCAAGACAGACCTTTCAATTTAAAGCTGAACCAACAAATCAGGTACTTTCTATTTCCAGATCCATTAATTCTATGAGCAAACACAATTCCAATTAAGATCTTTTACAAATAAATACAGTATTGCTGAGACAGCTGGATGGCACCAGGACTGGTGTCAGGAAAACCAGAGTTTAATTCTAGCCTAAGACACTCACTAGCTGTGTGACCCTGGACAAGTCACTTTACCTCTGCTTTCCCCATTTGTAAAGTGGGGATAATAATACCATTTACCTTGCAGGGTTGTTGTAAGGATCAAATGAGTTATTTATAAAATGCTTGGCACAATGCCTGGCACATAGTAGGCACTATATAAATGTTAGCTACTATTATTATTTACATAACTGATGAAGGAGAGGAATTGGAATAAATAGTGAATGTAAAATGGGCACATTTACGTGAGTTGAGAGAAAGCAGGTCAGATTCTGTCACTCAAAACTGCCTAGGAGTGTAAAATTCTTGATGTCAGGGACTGCATCTTAAATATTTTTTTCAAATACTCTACATCCATTGTAAAAAGGCAACATGGAATCATAAGGTTTTGAAACACACCAGGAATATCACCTTGGGCAAATCACCATTTGTCTGATCTTTAGCTTTTATTAAACGTAAATAAAATACTTAACACTACCTACCACACAGGGCAGTTGGAAGGATCATATGAAATCATGTACATAAAGTGTTTTGTAATCTTAATATTCAAAATGATCTGTGACCTCATTGTCCCAGTGGTTTCCTTCAACAATGCAAATCATATTAATGTGTATGCTGTGTGTCTACTCTCGTCCACAGTCTCCCCAAAAGTTCATTGAAGGGCAACCATACAATATGCTGAAGGCCTTCCTTACTTTCTCCCAGTAGCTTCATACACTATACATATAAATAGGTTCTTAATATTGGTAAATTAATGTAAATCTCTGTACATTAATTGCAAGGTCCCAAACCCCCCCACCCATAAGTTCTAAATTTACTCTGGTAAGGAGGAGATGGTCAAAGCTAGACTTCTGGGGGGTTGGGGATGGGGGCACCTGCAGGGGCAGAAAGCACTCAGTTGGAACTGAGGAAGATCCCTTCTAGGACAAGCAGCTACTATCTGGATGGACAAGAACCAGACTGAACTGGACTGGAAGTCTGACTTGAAGTTTAGGTAGGTACCTTTGGTTTAGTCGCTACTTAGAAGAATTTGGGTCTGAGGGACACCAGAATTTACCTTTTTTGTGCTGGCTCATGTCTTAGATGATAGGCAAAAGTCTTCATAGGTTTGTTCAACTGCTGCCTTGTAACAAGTAAGTTTTTCCTGTCCACTTAAATCCCACTTCTTTGCCTACCTAACACATCTGTTTGAAAGTTTCTCTAACTCAGTTGTTACCATCAGGCCATTTCATGCTATGGAGAAGACTGAAAGATGGAAGAATTTCTTTTCCTCTCCTATTTCTTAAAATGGAAAAAGGAGAAATTTTGGTCTATGATTTTTTTTTTAATCTCTGGTCTAGTAGAGATGGCCATAGTATAGTACCAAGAGCCCTGGATTTGGAGTCAGAGAGAACCTGATGTGAGTACCAGCTCTGCTACCTTTGTTGTGACCTTTGGCTAATCACCCTCTCTGATTCAGTGTCCTCAAGCCCAAGTCCCATGATCTTATAAAAACATTTAAGATATTTTTATTTCTACGCAGCCTTTACAAAATTACTTCTAAAATCTCTGCCAATTTTCTCATAGTTTCAGAACACTGCAAATATTTTAGATCTAATACTTAAAGGCAAAAATGTAAGTGATGCTAGAATTGCTATTATATTTGGTTGCATTACAAAAATAAATGGCACACTTAAAACCTGATTTTAGTAAAGTATTTTCAAATACTATAGCACACTGAACATCTCCAGGTGTTTGGTCTAGGAATGCAACCTGGGATTCTGCCAAGTCCAGCCTCTCTCCAACACAATGCCAAGTTCTTTGCAACAAGAGAGCCTCTGATTCCCTTTGATTTTTGCCTCCATCAGTTGCCTCCATCTTCTACCTCCAGTTTCTGTGTTTCAATCTTTCCTTCACATTGCTGACCAAGGAATCTTACCACTACACCACTATAGATATGGCTCTCCTCTACTTAAAAAAAAAATTTCATTTCTCCATTGCATACCAAAAAAGTATAAAAGTTTTTTAAGCTCTCCATTTTTATCATGAATTTTATAAACCGCAACAAAGATGAACATTTCTACATATAAAAAGGACTGAATATGATTATCATAAATATTTATAACATAAAATATTTTTAATAGTACATGTTAAATTCAACATAGCATTTCCAATATTTTTCTGCTTGTATGTGGTTCATTCTGAACTTCTTTCTGCTCTCTTTTTTGTATTATTTTAAATTGTATTAATATTTTTATTTTTTATTGCCATTACTGCCATCTTATAAATTTCCATCACACCCTTCCTCCCCCCACAAAAAATAACCCTGCCTTGTAACAAATAAGTCAGGCAAAGCAACTCCATACACTGGACATATCTGAAAACACACATCTAATTTTTCACATTTTGGCCATCATTTATTTGCTAAGAGGTAGGTATCATGTATCTTCATTAGTTTCTCATAGTGGTTGGTCTTTGCATCAATCTGATTTCTTAAGTATTTCACAGTTGTTTTCCTTTACAATGGTACTGTCATTGTACAAATTATTCTCCTGGTTCTGCTTACTTCACTCGGTATCAGTTCACACAAGTCCTCTCAGGTTTCTCAGAATTACCTCTGTCTCATCATCTCTTACAGTATAACAATACTCCATTATATTCATCATTTATCTTTCTTTTTTTTCCTGAGGGGGGAAGGCAGGGCAATTGAGGTTAAGTGACTTGCCCAAGGTCACACAGCTAGTAAGTGTGCCAAGTGTCTGAGGCCGGATTTGAACTCAGGTCCTCCTGACTCCAGGGCCAGTGCTCTACTCACTGTGCCACCTACCCACTCTCATTCAGCCATTTCTCAATAGAGGGGTACCCATTTTGTTCCTGGAACCAAAAAATGCTGTTATAAACAATTGTATACATATTGATATTTCCCTTTCTTTCCCAATTTCTACAGAATATACAAAGTCTAATAGTGGTATTGCTGATTAAAAGGATATACACATTTAACGATGGAAGTGGGAGTAGGGAGCAAAACATCCAAATTGTTTTCCAAAATGGTGAGACTGGTTCACAGTTCCACCAGAGCACCATGCTCCCGTTCTCACACAACCTCTCCAACAATTATCATTTTCCTATTTTTATCATTTTTGTCAATCTGATGGGTATGAAGCAGAACCTTGGAGTCATTTTAATTTGCATTTCTCTTCTAAGTGATTTAGAGCATTTCTTTATAGGGCTGTTGATAACCAGACTTTCTTCTTTTTGAGAACTGCCTGATCACATCCTTTGACCATTCCTCTACTAAGGAATATCTCATGTTCTTATATATTTGAATCAGTCCTTTATTTATCTTGGGTATCAAACCTTTGTCAGAGAAACTTGCCACAAAGATTTTTCCCAATTAACTATTTCCCTTCTATTTTAGACAGCACTGGTTTGTGTGCACAAAAAATTTTCAATTTTATGTAATCCAAATTGTCTGTGTTATCTTTTATGATACCTTCTATCCCTTGTTTGGTCAACAATTCTTCTCCTATTCATAGTTGAGAAAGGATATCCATCCCTGATCTTCAAGTTTTTTGATACTATCATTTATATCTAAAACCTGTACCCATCCAAAAAAGGTTAAGTGATTTGCCCAAGAATATACAAGCTTTCAAGTATGTGAGGTTATATTTAACTGCAGATCCTGAGCTCTATTTCAAGAAACTCAGTTGTTCTTTAAATATTTAGATTCTATACTGCTACATATATATTACATATTGATCTTAACTATGGTACCCTTAAGTGTAAGTACACTTATATGTAACCATGTCTATTTTTACTCTTAAGAAAGGTAGCATGGCATGGCAAAGAGAAAGCTGGCATCTCAGCCATAAAGACCTAAAATTAACTCCCACCTTTAACACATGCTGATTGTGTAACCCTGGACAACCTTTCAGTAGTCTAGGCAACTCTGAAACTATAAGTTGCAGAAAAAGTGCTCACCTACACTGACAGAGGTTACTTATCAAGAGTTCCCTATACCAGGGTTTCTTAAACTTTTTCAGCTCGTGAGCTCTTTTCACCCAATAAATTTTTACATGACCCCAGGCATATAGGTATACAAAATAGGTATGTAAATCATTCAATAAAGGAATTTTATTAATTTCACCCCCATCCTTTTTTCCCATGAACTATTTCTGACATTTTAATAGCAACAGGTAACACAAAATCTTCTCCTACTACACAGGGCTTTTTAGTTTTTGCAATTAAATAAGTTTCATAAGATACAAGTAAATACTTCCCACTAAAAGTAACAAATTTCTCAAAACATTGTTTTTTATTTGAAGATGTTAAAAGTTATTCAAAATATTCCTTTGGTTTATTGTAGTTATTGTAGTATGCTGCAGCATACTACATGCTTGGTATTAAGATGTCTTTTTAGTTTGGCTGGTTTCATGCTCTCTGAAACCAAAACTTCATTACAAATTAAGCAAGGAGGTTTTTTCCATACCATCATCATTATTAGAAGTAAATCCATATTGCAAAAATGATTCAACATATTTTCTTTTCCTTGTCAATTCAGGTTACTACAACCTGATAGCGAAGACTCTGCCACATTGTCATCAGTATTTTGACCTCTTCTGTCTAAATTTAGCCACTTATCCATAACCAAAAGATATTTTTGTCCCAAAATATAAATATTGCTAATAATTTCTCAAATAAATACTAGCTTTAGTTTATGAAATTACATTTGTTTGTGCATAATTTTTAAAATTGATGTTCACACTTACATACACATACACTGGTGATGGTGGAGAAATATTATTAAAGAGCTTTTGTCTTTACTTGCTGCAATTAAACACTTATTTTTCTGTAAAAGAAGGAAATAATAGCAATTTTTAAAATCAAACATCCTAACACAATACAATCCAAAGATTTCCTAATTTGATGCCTACATGGTAAGGAATGATGGTAGGAAAATATTAAAAGTCTTTATTTTCCACAATTAAACCATTATATTTCTGTAAGAACAGAAAACTTTGTATGTACAGTAAAAAACACTGCAAAAGAAGAAAACATTCTATATATAGCTGAACAAATTGTAGTATATGAATGTGATGGGATACTATCATATTGTTAGAAATGAAGGGAAAAAAATTATTTCAAAGAGACAGAGAAAGATTTGCATAAACTGATACAGAATGAAGTAAGCAGAACCAGAAGAGCAATTTATAACATCAATATTAAAAACCAAACAATTTTGAAGAATTTCATAAACTGTTGAAGAATGAAAGGTGCAAAACCAGGAGAATAATTTATACAATAAAAATACTGTAAAGACAAACAACCTCAAAAACTATAAGAATTATGGTCAATGAATGAAACGATTATCCATGACTCTAAAAGTTAACCAATGAAAATGTATTGCCCAAAAAGGAGACCAAGCCCAAAAACTGCCTTCATCAGCAATCATCTGAATTACTTGATAAGCAGAGATGGCTGCAAAAGGTAGCACCAGATAAGAATATAAATCTGTCTCTAAAAATCTTATGAAGTATGATGGGAGATTATGAATGGCATTGTTTGCTGTTGTTTGTCCTTCATTCTTGAAGACCAATGACAACAGGAAGGTGGTGTCTTGACTTGCAAGTGAACTGGATTTAAGTGAGGCAATTGTACAAAGTCACCCACCTCACTGTCTCCTCCAGAGCCATCCGGGTCCAGTGGCAAGACAGAATGACTGGAGATGGACCCAGATACACTGGGAGACCTTGGCCTTTTTAAACATATCTTTTCCAGATCTGTTTGTCTGAGGCAACACCCATTCAGTGATTAGGCTAAGTAAGAAATGAGACAAAAGACATCCTCTTTTACCTACTCAAAAAAAAAAAGAATCATTGTGGGGGGAAGACCCTCAGGGCTTCTGGCCAGAACAGAAACAGTTGCTATTAACCCTCACTCTGAACCATCAAAACCCAAACAATGACCAACAGAAGCTTGGGCTGGGACTTATCAATGACTATTACTGAGAGCCAGTGATTTGGGCTTAAGGCATACTCATGAAGCTCCATTTAATCCCAATGGGCCTTACCATAGCCTGTTTTTTCCAGAGCTCTATTTGAAGAAATCCACTTTCCTTTGGGCAGAGCACCCACATGTAAGTGCATGATTCCCCACATGGACAGAGGAAGGAAGGGAGAAGGGAAGGAGGGAGGGAGGGAGAGAGGGCAGCATTGCACAAATGGAACTGGCCAGTTAGGTCCCTAGTGGGTCAGCTACTACTACTCATGGATTGTTGTTTGTCCTTCATTCTGAAAGAGGACCAATGAATGGCATTCCTTTATAAAACAAAGAGGATAGTATAACCAATTAAAAGAAAATCTTGTAGCAAAAGCAAAATCTTGTAGCATTCCTTTATAAAGGAATCTTGTGGCATTCCTTTATAAAACAAAGAGGATAGTATAACCAATTAAAAGAAAATCTTGTAGCAAAAGCAAAATCATCTCAAGGGCATTCAAGGATGAAGATGGGATGAGGGCTACAAATAAAAGAAAAATGGAAAAGAATTGCAAAGATGATGCCAAACTGTTTTCTCCATCAAGAACAATGGAACCATCACAATTGTATGCAAATATTATAGTCCCACAAGTACTTATAGAGGAAGAAGAAATGACACTAAAGAAAATAAAGATGGTAAAATCAGTCCTATTGGACCAATTACATATAGCGAGTAAATCAGTGCTAGAGGTGACAAAATTATGAAGGAATTGAGGGATCAAGATACAAGGTATCTGAAAGAGAGGAAAGATTCCCAAAGGAATGATAAAAAAAAAAAACAACAAAAACCAAAACCTAGACCTTATCAATAAAAGAAAAAAAAAAGATTAACCAAGAGAACATCAACAATTTCTGACCTAATTGCCTACATTCCCATTTATACAAATTCTTTATGAGAATTATGTTTTGAAGACATTCTCAATGAAGCTATTAGTAGGGAACAAGTAGACTTTTGCAAGTAATACTCAGCAATGAACCACACTTTAACTGTTTTACAATTAACTGAAAGATATAAAGAAAATACAATCTCTTTGTACTTTTTGCTTATTGATTACCAAAAAAAGCCTTTGATTCACTACCTGACTTACAGTCTCTTTTACAACAAAGTATATCCCATTCATACCTCAAAATCATTTGATATCTCTTTGGGAGATATAACAACAGAAATAACCCTGATCATAAACATCCGGCAAGCCATGAAATAAGGAGACAGATGTATGATAAAAGAGACCTAGCACAGAATCCAGGAACAATTCCCAGTGGATGATGAGGTCTTCCAGATATTCCTGTTTGTGGATGATATGGCATTAAGCCCCAGGATGTTGCGAAGCCTCCTGGAAGAGATTTTTAATCACTCCTGACAGAAATCTTTAATCACTCAAAGGAGACTGGTCTGTCCATCCATATAGGAAACACCAAGTGGATGAAGCATGTCTATTGCCAAAACTTTAACATACATTTAAAGGGGCACCCCATAAAGCTATCCAACAGTATGTATATCTAGAACAAATAATGAAATATAATGAATCCCACTGAAATGAAGGAGAGCAGACTAGATTTGCTTCATGAAATTGCAAAACTCCTTTACTCACTCCAAGCTTCTCATAAATTAAAGGCTTATCTTTATAGTATGAACAAGACATGAGATACAACTCCTTCCAAAAAATTAAAAATTAGTGTTCCAGCAAGTGATGGAAATATACACAGTGAATATAGGCAAGCTGCAACATATAACCAATGATGAACTCTGAGAAACAGGAGTAAAATACATCAAAAAACTGTTTGACAGGAAAAAAAGATAGATTGACAGGGGAGGCATAAAAGGGATGTCAAAAGGTCAGAAAGAGTGATCCCCTGGTTAAGTATGGTAGCATGATGTTGTAGAATACTAGACTGGGAATCAGGAAGTCCTGGACTCCAACCCTGCTTCCAACAAGCTGTGTGACATCTGTAAAATAAGACTGGATTCAATGACCTCTAAGATCCCTTTCACCTCTAAATGTATGATTTTGTGTTTCTATGGTACTCTTCCAATGTCAAGAAAAATTAAGGAAGGCTTCCACCATGTTGGAGGGAACAACTGCTGTGAAGCTATTCAAGGACATGGACAAGAATCACACATGGGATAGGCCTGCATGAATGGGTTAAATCTTTATCACTGGCAAGAACTCCCAAATCAATGAGATTGAAGATCCATTTGAGTATTTTGAGTACAAGGCAGTATATATGTACGCTGCAAAGGCATATATATTTATATACATATGATATTTACAGTAGTAGCTTAAAGTATACTTGCTAATCATGACTTCATGTAAATTTGTCTTGAAACTTTTCATATTTTAGTCAAGCAAAACCAGAACCAGCCATTTGAGTCCTAAAGAATGAATGAGAGGGGCAGCTAGGCAGTGCAGTCAGTACAGCACTGGCCCTGAAGTCAGGAGGACCTGATTTCAAATCTGGCCTCAGACACTTGACACATTCACTAGCTGTGTGACCTTGGGCAAGTCACTTAACCCCAATTGCCCTGCCTTCCCCCCTCCAAAAATTAAAAAAAAAAAGAATGAATGAGAAAATGAGGAGATATTTCTAATGGAAAATCTGATAAACTGAACTATTCTCAGTCTTTGGCTACCCTATCTATAAACTGGATTTAACAACATTTATATAGCACACATACAAAAACACCCAGCAACTCATAAATCATAAACTTCTTTAAAAGTCAATGCTGCTTGCAAGTCATCAAGATTCAGTTTCTTTCCTGACCTCAGGGAAGCTAATCTTTTAAATGCAGGTCATGTAAATTATTAACAGGATTTATTCTCACCTGTGAAATTGCCTCATCATCTTTTTTCTAATCACATAGAAACAAACAGAACATGCAATCTCTTACTCCATATGTTACTAATAACCCCTAGTAGTAGAAACATTACCATCCAAAATCACAAAGCAGCAGTTATTTGGTCTATATTTTTTGCCCTGTCACCTTATTCCCATTTTCCAATCCAGCCACAGCCTGTCATGGTATTGAGGAGAGAGAATCCCATTCTTCATGCTCTGTAAAGACTCAAAGATGTGAAATATAAAACTTTCTGGTCACATTTTTTCCCTATTATGTCTCAACTTAAACATTAGGCCAAACCACAGAAAGAAATTAAGTACAGGTATAAAGCATTCACAAGAAAACCAAACTAGCTTTGAGGATGTATGTGTATTTTTATGGCACAAAGTCATACATCAACTATCCTTATGCCCTGGAAAAGTATTTTCCAAATCTTTCTATGTCAAAAGGATAGTCTATTTAAAAATAAAATACGATTTTGTGAAGGGGAAAGAAAAGTATTTATAAGAGTAGAAACATCATGATAAATTATCCAATGAACTTTGAATATTTCTAACAAAAAGAAAAAAAAACAAACTTAGCAGCAATATGCAACTACAAAGTGAAAAAGATTACATTTAAACAGCTGTTAATTTCATTATCTAACTGGAATAAAATTCCTATGGGCCAGTTAGCTTCAGTCCATTCCATGGGCATAAAATGCATCCTTAATCCCAACCACTCCACTGGCAACCTCATGCTTTTAGACACAGAAAGAGACTGGGCAAAACATTGGAGACACATGAGCCAAAAGAGATCTATGCCCACTTTGAGGAAGTAAAAAATAAATAAAATCTAAGCATAACTCCATCATTAGTGATTGGTTAAAAAAAAAAATTCCTTCAGGTTTATCAATTCAAAACCTACTACTACTCTTCTGACTACAGAGTTTTATCATATAATTTTTCTTTTAAGTAATTCCAATTTCATTTTGGCAAGACAAATAAGAAAAAAAGTTTTTTTACACCACAAAATAATAACAGCATATAATTATAAAGAACTTTGCAGTTTACACAGCGCTTTACATACATTTTCTCATCTGATTCCTACAACAACCCTGTTAGGTAGCCAGTGTCTCAGTACCGTATTTCCCCATGTATAAGAAGCACCCCTTTTTGAAAATTTTGGGGTCTAAAAACTGGGTGTGTCGTATGCAGTGGTTGTAGATTTTTTTATTTGCATTTCCTGCTTATTAGTGCTTGTTTTTGCACTCTTGTAGATTTTTTTAACTTGCATTTCCTGCTTTTTCGCGCTTGTCTTTGCGCTCATTGTTTCGCATTTGTTACCAGTATATTAGATTATGCTTTGCCATGTTCTGCCCAGAAACGGCTCAGAAAAGATTTTCATACAGTGTTGAATTCAATTTAAAAGTGACCCAGTTTGCAAAAGTGAATGGAAATTGTGCTGCTGAACGTAAGTTTGGTCCTCCTCCAACTGGGAAAACAATCCAAAACTGGCTACGGGAAGAAGAAACCCTACTGAAAACGCCATGGCAAGTCAGCAAAATGGACTGATTTAGAGAGGAAATTGAAGATATGGATTGAAGAGGAAAGGGCAATTAGAATTCCTGTGTCCACAGAGATGGTTCAGCATGAGGCAAGGAGAATTGCTGATGAAAAAGAAGTTACTGATTTCAAAGGAGGACACAATTAGTGCTTCAGGTTCATGAAACACACCAGACTTGCCCAAAAGACGCCAGAAAGCTATGAGCAGATGAATAAAACTTGAGTTCAATAACTTTATGTGATACATTTTCTTTTCAAATTTCAGGCCCCAAAATCAAGGTGCATCTTATACATGGTGAAATACAGTATTATTGTCTCCATTTTATAAATAGAGAAACTTGATGGGGGAAATCATATAACTAGTTAAGCATCAGAGCTCGTACTCAAAACCAGATATTTCACTTCAAATCCAAGGCTCTATGCTATCAAAACTACTTCCAAAATGAGACAATGATATACAATATAGGATTTAATGGCTATTTTAATACAATTTAACTATTCCTTGGAAACAAATTATTTTAAAATAATTAGTAAGCTTTGACTTAAAAGCATAGGCACCGTTCTAACAGAAGAAAAATTATTCTAGATGAAAAGAAATTCTAATTCTTAGTAAGATAAATGTACCAAACACAGGGAGTACTCTAAAATATTATTAAATATAACTAAACTGTCTAAATCTGAGGCAGCTAGGTAGCACAGTGGATAGAGTGCTGTGCTTGGAATCAGGAAGACTCTTCTTTCTTGATTCAAATCTGGTCTCAGACACTTCAGTCATTTAACCCTGTTTGCCTCAGTTCCTTATCTGTAAAATGAGCTCAAGAAGGAAATGGCAAATCACTCAAATATCTTTGCAAAGAAGACCCCAAATGGGGTCATAGAGAGTCAGACATGGCTGAAAACAACATAACAACAACAATCCAAACCTAGCTTTAACTTCTAAACTCAATATTCTCTCTTACCAGCATTATCACCCCTCTATGGCAATCAGTGCCTACGATAGGGGTGAGGAACCTGCAGCTTCAAGGCCACATGTGGCCTTCTAGATCCTTGGATGTGGCTTTTTGACTGAGTCCAAGTTTTACAGAACAAATCCATTTATTGAGAGGATTTGTTCTGCAAAGTTTAGATACAGTCAAAGGGCTGCATTTGAAGACCTAGAGGGCCACATGGGACCTTCAGGCTGCAGGTTCCCCACTTGTGGACTATAACTAACAGACTATTTTATAAAATATAAAGCACATTGTTTGGCATAAGAAAAACTTCTTTAGTTTAAAACTTCTTCCTCTGGGACCACTAAATTGTGACTTTCACATTTCTAAAGAGAAACAACTCTTGTATTATCTCTATTTTGCAAGATCTCTTCATTCAAATGACATATTTATGGGGGTGGGGGGAAGCAGGTTTAAGTGAAAATGAGTTCCATTTTAGACATGTTGAGTTTGAGATGTCCTTGGAGCATCATCCAAGGTGGAGAGGCCTAACAAGAAGCTGATCACACAGGCCTGGAGTTTAAAAGAGAGATTAGCACTAAGTGTATAGATAGGAAAGTCATCTTCACAGAGATTATATATAGAAGAGCTCTTTGGGGCAGAGAGCAAAGAGAGGGACTATGACCAAGCCCTTGAGTAACACCCACACTTAAGAGGTGAGAGATGGATACAGCAAAGGAAACTAAGAAAGAATAGTCAGAAAGGAAGGAGAAACAGGACAGAACAGTTACAGATGTCAATGAAAGAGAAGATGTTCAGGAGAAGCGGGATGGGCACCAGTGTCAAAAGCCTCAGAGAGATCAATAAAGAAGAAGGCTGAGAAAATGCCACTAGATTTGTCAATTAAGGGGAAGTTAGCCTTGGAAACAGCTGTTTTAATCCAGTGGTGAGGCTGGAAAGAGGTCTGTGAGAGGTGAAGAAGTGGAGTGGAAGATGAAGAAGATGCAAGAGCAAATACAACTTTTTGCTAGGAGTCTGGCTATGAAACGGAGGAAAGATATAAATAAGATACCTTAAGGGAACAGAGGAACAAATTGAAGGATACTTAAAAAATAGGGAAGACCTTGTCAGGTTAATAGCCAGTGAGTAAGGAACTAGTGGATGATTAGAGATTAAACATATCATAGGGGCAAACTCCCAGTAAAGACAAGCAGAGATAACATCTAAGGCACAGGTACAGAAGGTAAGCCTTGGCAAAAAGAAGGGCCTCCACTGTCTCAGACTAGAGCAAAAGAGGGAGGAATGGCTTACGAAGAACAGTAAAGAGGAAACATTCCTGATGGTCTGTTTTCTTTGTTCTGCTCCCACTAGAATTCAAATGAAAATTTAAATGAAATTTCCAATAATGGAGATTACTTTTCTTTCTGTTTCAGTCCTAGCAAACTGACCTTGAGAGATATTAAAAGGAAAAATAAGGGCGTGGTACCACTATTAAAGAAGAACATGCCACTTGCAAAATGGAGTGTAGCAATAGGTAATTTATTAGTCATCTCTGCCACCATCACAATATAACTTTTATTTGAAGGAACGTAGCAAGGATTTCGAGCTAAAAATTAAACTCTAGAACAGATTCTACCTTTTTTGGGGATTCTTCAAAACATATACCAAAGACAGTGCACACTATCAGCTACCATTTTTAGCTAAAGTGTTGCTATTTCTGCCCGTTGAAGTCCAAATAATCAATGTGAGCCCAGCCATTTTAGGCACTTTGTTTCTAATATCCATTTGCATAAAAATCAATGACCAGCAAAGGTGAACATTTAGGGAAACAGAAACAGGGATACCCTAGGACAAGTCCTTTAGTTCCCAGGGAAGAGTTGCAGGTGACTGTGAAGTACTTACTCTTAGCAAACAAAGGCAAATTACTTTTCAATATCCCTGTGTTCTCTCTACTTCCTTCTCTTTTAACAATGTTCATTATAGACTAAAAGGGAAAAATAAAACCATCAGCCAAAAGAGGTATATTTTCTCAACTTTCTAGAGAGCCAAAGCATCCACCACATTCAATAGCTGAGCAGTTGTATTTGCCCAATTGTCAAGGAATGACTAATTTTCCATAATGAGTATAATTTGAAATCATCTGAGATAAGGTGTTAAGCATGGCACAGGGGGAATAAAGTAAGGAGGGAACGATCAAAATGATTATGAAAAGCTAAATAACCTACTTTAATAATATTCAATCAAATGGTACTAGGCTAGTTAGTAAGGAAAAAAATCCTACTGTGTACAGGCTCTAAATACGTACTGTAGAAGATTACAGAAAGGAACAGTTCTTTCCCTTAAAAACCAAAAGAAATCCAGTAACAGACAAAACAACGCATTTTTGTCCAACATACTAAACTGTTTTAGTCAACGTGTTCTCCAGAAAAGTTGGCCACAAGGGCTACTGGCAAGAATGACAAAGGAGTGAGGAGTTTGCTTCCCAAGGGTAAGTAGAACAGGGGAGAATTTTTCAGTGGCTGGCACAGAAAGCACCTTTGTCTTCTTTAACCAATTGTTCTTAATACTCAAAGACTGGCTTCTCTCTCAGAAAGGAAGTTAGAGGAGCTCAAAGACAACCTCTGCATTCTAGGTTATCAGGGAGAATGAGGTGTTCTTTTTTAAAAAATAGAAAGGATTCCCTGTAATAGACGAAAAAAGAAAAATGATCTCAAGAAGCTAAGTAGAATTATAACCTGTGTCAGGAGAGGATGGAAGAATGTCACATTCTCTTTCTGAAGAAGAAATAGCAGCTACTTGTCCTCCAAAGAGTGACAAGGTAGATTCATTTGTGCCACAAGGTAAAACACCATCCAGTAAGAGTCTGTGGAAGAAAAGAGAAGGCTCATGGTGATGCCCTGATAAGGATTACAGAAGGAGCCATTTCTTCTTCTGACAATAATAATACAGACAATCCCCTGTTCTTCATACTCTCTGGAAGCAAGCTCCTCACTCCTTTGTCATTAATGCCAGTAGCCCCAGTGGCCAACTTTTCTGGAGAACACGTTGACTAAAAAAGTTTAATGTCAACTGAAGGCATATTTTAGCACATGATAAACTCCTCAGATTGGTCAAAAACTGGACTACTGTAACACCTCTGGTGACTCATGCTGGCATCAATGATACTGCACTGTAATAGTAACATTAATAGCACCTAGTATTTATACCATGCTTTAAGGTCTGCAAAGTACAATCCTCATGACCTTTGGAAGTAGGTGCTATTATTATTGGAATTTTAAAGATAAAGAAACTGAGGCAGGCAGAAATTCACTGAGTTGCCCAGGATCACATGGATGTCTAAGGCCATATTTAAACTCAAGTCTTCCTGACTACAGGTCCAGCGCTCCTTCCCTGCACAACCTAGCAGCCTCTAGAAGGCATTGCTAAAGATTAGCAAATCTAAGGCAGAAACTAAAGACTCTGGGTCACAAGTGACATTTTCATTGCTGCTGGTGATCAAAAGCAAGGGCTTTAGAAAACAAAGGCTGCAGAGGAGCTAGGGCCCTTCCTGGGTAAAAACCAGAGCAAAAATGGAAAACACTGACCACACCTCTCCACAGATCACATCACCCTGGAAGCACTAAACGTTTGCAGACCCACAGAACTAGCTCTGAAAACAGCAATATGAAAAAGCCTCAAACTTAAGACAGTGCCTCCCCATGCCTAGGTGAGCAGAACCCATCTTTAACATAAAGTTCAAATCAAGAAATAGGCTAGTAAAATGAGCAAATAACAAAAAAAGAACATGACCAAAAAAACTACTATGGTGGCAGGAAAGACTAAGACACTAACTCAGAAGAAGACCGACAGTGTGAAAAGCCCTACAAAGTCTCAAAAAAAAAAATGCTAATTGGACCCAAGCCCAACAAGAATTCCTGGAAGAGTTAAAGAAAGAGATAAGAATGGTAGAGTAAAAATTGGGAAAAGAAATGAGTGATACAAGAAAATTATAAAAAGAGAATTAACAGCTTGGTAAGAGAGGGACAAAAAAAAACACTAAAGAAAATTATACCTTAAAAAACAGAATTGGCCAAATAGTAAAAGAGGTGCAAAAATTCACTGAAGAAAAAAACTTCTTAAAAAATAGAATTGGTCAAAAAGAAAAAGCACTCTAAAAAAAGTAATGATTCCTTGCATCTCTCTCATTTCTCTTCCCAATTTTTCCTCTACTTCTCTTACTTGCTTTTCCAAATCTTTTTTGAGCTCTTCCATGGCCTGAGTCCAATTCGTGTTTTTCTTGGAGGCTTTTGATGTAGGCTCTTTGACTTTGTTGCCTTCTTCTGGCTGTATGTTTTGATCTTTGTCACCAAAAAAGGAATCTAGAGTTTGAGTCCGAGTTTGTTTTCACTGCCTGTTCATGTTCCCAGCCAACTACATGACCCTTGAGCTTTTTGTCAGTGTATGACTGCTTATAGAGTAGAGAGTACTTTGTCCCAAGCTTTAGGGTCCAAGTACTGCTGTTTGCAGAGCTACTTGGACTCCACTGTCACCCCAGGCTCTGTCACAGCAGTGCTTCTCCTCTCCCAAGAACTGCCAGCCAGGATCGCAGTCCAGATCCAAGCAGGGCAAAGCAAGAAAACCTTCCTTTGTGCTACAAAGCGCTCCTTGCACTCCCGCTCTGATCCACTGCTAGATTCCTCTCACCATGTGAGCCAGGGACTCGGAAAGCAACTGATGCTGGAGCTCTGGAAGCAGCTTCAGGAACTTCCTGCTGCTGCCACCACTACTGCTGCACCACTGGACAGGTCTCAACTGGATCCCGCAGTTTCCCACTAACCTGCTCTTTGGCATTTGTGGGTTGAGAAGTCTGGTAACTGCCACAGCTCAATGATTCATGGCCCTAGGGCCTGTTCTGCTGGCTGACTCCCACTCTGGTCTGTCCTGGTGCTGCAACTATCCAGGGCTGGAGACCTGTTTCCCTCTGCTATTTCGTGGGTTCCACAGCTCTAGAATTTGTTCAGAGGCATTTTTACAGGTATTTGGGGGAGAGCTTAAACAAGTCCCTGCTTTCCAGCCACCATTTTGGCTCCACCCCCAGTAATAATTCCTTAAAAATTAGAACTGGGCAAGTAGAAGCTAATGACTCCATGAAAAAACAAGAAACAATAAAACAAAGTCAAAAGAATGGGGGAAAAAGAAGCAGAAAATGTGAAATATCTCAGGGGAAAAAGAACTGACCTGGAAAACAGATTGAGATAATTAAGAATTATTGGACTACCTGAAAGCCATGATCAAAAAAGGAGCCTAGACATAATATTTCAAGATACTATATAGGAAAACAGCTCCAGTATCTTAGATCCAGAGGATAAAACAAAATCAAAAGAATCTACTGATCACCCCCTGAAACAGATCCCAAAATGAAAACTCCTAGAAATATTATAGCCAGATTCCAGAGCTCCCATGTGAAGGAGAAAATATTGTAAGCAGTCAGAAAGAAATTATTTAAATATTGTGGAGCCACTGTCAGGATCACACAGAATTTAGCAGCTTTCAGCTTCCACATTAAAGAAATGGAGAGCTTGGAATATGGCATTCCAGAAGGCAAAGGAGCTAGGATAACAATCAAGAATAACCTACCCAGCAAAACTGAGTATAATCGTTCAGGGGAAAAAATGGATATTTAATGAAACAGAAGACTTTCACGCATTCCTGATTAAAAGACCAGAGCTGAATAAAAAATCTGACATTCAAACACAAGATTCAAGAGAAGCACTAAAAAAGGTAAACGTGAAAGAGAAAACTTAAGAGACTCAAAAAAGTTAAACTGCTTACATTCCTATGTGGAAAGATGATACATGTAATTCCTGGGAACTTCATCATTATTTGGAGCACTTAGAAGCAGTCTACATAGACGAAGGTGATAGGTATGAGTCCATTATGTTGGGATGATCTCAAAGAAAATGAATAGGTGAGAAAGATGAAACACTGGGAAAAGGGGGAAGGAAAGGTAAAATGGGAAAAATTTCTCACATAACAGATGTGAGCAAGGAAGAGCTTTTATGGTAGAGGGGGAAGTGGGGGAAGTGGTAAACATATGCAAACATATACATATACACACTTTATGATGTGTATATGTAGAAAAACATTTCGAACTGAGAGAATCTAAGAGATGGTAAGGAGAGGCAAAGCTCGGATTTTGAATGATATATACGTGACTTTTCCAGAGCTCTAGGCACATGGAAAAATCTCACACCACCACCACATCCCTTGATTCCGGTGCCTGCAACCCCAAAGATTAAGAAAAAACTTCCCAGGTAATACTGTTCTTGCCTTGGTTGAGCTTTCATTTCATTCAATAAGTCAAAGAACTTCCCCTCTCTCATACTGCCTTTTCTGTATAAGTTTCCCTCCCCCTCTCCCAACCCCACTTTACAATTGTATTTCTTGCTTTGATAAGTGTCTGTTTGCTACCCATGAGTATCTTCTGTGTAAAGTGCCTGGTGCGACAGAAACTAAGATGCCAGTTAAAGTAAGCTAACCATTACCTTCCCACTCTGGGATGGGACTACTTTCCAGCCTCAATTGCCAGGAAAAAGTAACCTTTATCCTGAACCCCTAAAAGAGCATCACATTCCTAAAATGCAAATATCTGATTGCAATAGATGTAATACCAACTCCGAAAGAAGGGAGGGAGGGAGAGGCAGAGGGGAGAAGAGAGAAGGAGAGAAAGGCAGGGGGGAAGGGACAGGCAGAGGGAGAGGGGAAGGGAAAAAGAGAAAGAGAATGTGTGTGTGTGAGCACGCGCTCTCGTGCACCATGCATGTAAAAGAGCAATGGCCCAGTCACTGCCATCTTCTACCCTCCAGAAAGGTAGAAATCAAAGTATCCCTTGGAATCACGAAATGGGGCATTTCATGACATTCTTATTTAAGCAAATCCCTGCAATACAAGCTGTCCTAAGTCCCTGCAGCCCAGTTTAAATGCTTACACTAATGTTGAGTTATTGCCTGGGGATGCAGTATGTTCACCTCCTCCCCCCACCAGAAGAATATTAGCCAAGAATGGATGGCCACTTGTTGGTTATGTTACAGAGGAAGTTATTACTCAGGTATGGCTTAGAAGCCTAGATAGCCTCTGAGTTCCCGATATTAGTGAAGTTATAGAGCGCTATGTGAGAGGTGACAGCGCACTGCATTAGAAATAAGAACCTGATATGTTTTCCATCTAAACTCTGAATGGCCTTGAGTCACAATTTTCTGGTGCTCTTCTATTTCCTCTTCTATAAAATGGAGATACTTCTCATGGTCACTTCTAAGAAAGTATGCAATTATATAATCTGTGTAACATTTAGTTTCTTGAAAAAAAATACATTACATACTTATGTATGAATAATATTATTGTATGACTTTAAATGGGGCCTTGAATTAAAAGAATTACATAGACGTATTATATGGAAATTTATTGGTATTTTATCAGTATGTTTTTTGGATGAATTCAAAAATACAAATGGCATTTTTTTTTAAATCATCTACCCTTGAATAGTACATGAGTTTTGATACAAATCACACAATATGAGGTAGTCAAAAAGGTGGTTTGGATGAGATTGGATGGAGGTAGTGAGAAGTCACTATTTGGCTTGTTTTTACATGCTGAGTGAATTCCCAGCTTATGTGCTGAATAATAGGGCAGGATATAATATGTTCACATATGTTCCGTTATACAATAAAACTCTCAGCATGTAGCAGATTGTTCTGTCTGTTGTGTGCCAGGTTTCACTCGGTAAATATCATTATCATTTCTAATCTTGTTTTCTCAAGTATTTTGTACTTTGTTGATATTGGTATTTGTTACTTAAGTTCTCAGTACGGTTTGTAAGTATGTCAACCATCTTAATGGTTTTTGTAATACATGCAGTGAGCTAACTTAAATTTCAGAGACAAAATTTTGTTCCTCTAATTAATGAACTTTATAACTTTATTTTGGTTACAAAATAGGTGATCAGAATAAGGATTGAACCCTTCACTTGCACTATATCACTTGTCTTAGACTAATGACTGTTTGGACATATGACCTCATCATATGTAGTTTGTAATTGCTATAATCTGGAGAGAACAAAAAGACCATTTGATGAATTGCTATTTTGCCTTAACAAACATATCAGAGATAATCTTAAAGTTTAAATATACTATGCAATAACAAAATCTGCCATCAACTATAAGATCTACTTTATACAATGAAAAGTTTTACGTCCATAATGAAACCACCCGAAACTTGAAATTTAGATAACTTGAACTTTCTGAACCACACTGTAATGATAGAGTTAGCATGACAATGTAAGAGTTCAAAGAGGTTGTAATCCCCCATTTGAAGGTATTTTTCTATTTTCAGATACTTAATAACTCAAATGGACCTAACTGGTGTTTTTATCATCTTATCCAAAAATCAAACTGAACTTTCAATTTTTGTCCTAAAATCCTAGAATCTCCTGTAAGTAGGCACCAAAATATGTTCAAAACACATAACTTCTCTTGAAAAGCATTAAATAGAAGAGGTGTTCTTGTCTTATCTATGGGGATCTGAAAGTGATTGCTCTTTTACCAGGATTACCAAATATATTTATTTGTTAATGGTACAACAGAATCAGATAATAACCCTACCATATTAAAAAAAAAACCACTGACTTTAAGGGAAAGAACTGATTTCATAAAAGAAAAATGTGGTAAGCTGGTCCAGAATAAAATTTAGTATCATTACACAATAAACTTGTTTTAACAAAAGACTTTTCAAGGTGACAAATCAAAATGAGGGCAGATTTACCAAAAAAAAAAATATGCAAGAATCACTGTGGCAAAAATAAAAATGAAATATTTGAAGGTTCTCAAATATGGAGAGTGATAAAGGAAAAACATTTTGAAGAATAGTTAACTGATATTCAAGAAGCTACAAAGAAATCACTTTTTAAAGTAACCAAGAAACTCGAGCAAAAAAAATTACCAAGAAATAGCAATGTCTTTTCAAAAAACTACAAATTTATGTGACATAACATATCATGCAAGATTTGTTTCTTTTATTCACATTTAGACTTCTAAATGGAAAACTTGGGCACTATCACTAATGAGGTTGTGGAATACTTCCATTATGAAATCTCTACAATAGAAAAGTAATACCAGGACAAGGGGAATGCAAACATGCTGGCTGACTACTGTTAGACTTTGAGGAAGGAATTTTCATAGGTGAAATACAACAGAAATTATCAGTAAATACATTTTAGGTAAGTTAAAGAAGCAAAATTTCGTTTAATTAAAAAAATTCTAAAACAGCAAGTAAGAATCCAAAGCCATATTTGAAATCAGCACAAAAGACTACTAATGTTCAACTTTCTTTTATAGATGTGACAGAAAAGAAAGTTGTTTTTGGTTTGTTTTGTTTTTTAATTGCCCACAGTAATCTGTTTTGGATTTTCCTGCCACTCACTTCCCTCATGAGTACAGATAATTCACAATACACTGTATGCATAAGTCTTTTTAAAAATTAGAATCATAATTCAAAGGGTTTTAGAAAAGTAGAAAAATCCCTGCAGGTGCTTGTGGAAGAAGGAAGAGAAAAGACTGGCCAGTTCAGTCCTGTCCTTCAAAATCTCTCTTTCATGAAGACAAAAAAAAAAGGATATTCTTTCTATAATTCCCCATGGAAGAAAAATTGTCTATAAATGATGAGGTCCTCCAGAGGCTCAGCTTTGGTAATGATGCTGTGCTAATCCCACATGCCCTAGAATGAGCATTTTATATATATTATAAGTGATCCACTTAATCTGTACAAGAAAACTGAAAGAATGAAAAAATATCTATTGTCAGAACTTAAACCAGTACTAGATCTGAGATAAACTCAGTCTGGGGGTGGTATTATTGAGAATATGCTAGGACTACAATAGCATAATATCTTGTCTTCTTTTCTTCTTTGAGGGGAGGGGAAATGAAAATGTCAACAAGTCTGTCTTTAGTTACTTACCGAGTACAAATTAAATATAAAATTTCTGTGAACATTACTAATGTTTTTTTCAATGTAAGTAGATGTCCTCTTCCAAATCAGTTTTTTTTTCCAAATCAGTTTTGGGACAAATTTGCGAGTAATAGGGAGGAGTAGCAAAGAATAGGAGGTCGATGGCACCAAAACAGTCAAGAATTTCAGGAGTTCTGTGACGGTAATGGACTTTTCCTAACACTCTGCTACCAGAAGCTTGTCACTGTGCTAGACCCAGCACCGACACTGGCACTATTAGTTGTTTAGTCAATCCATCAAATCTAGATTCCAACCAAATCCCTAAAGTGAAATGTCAAGGCTTCATCAGCTGATGAAATAATGAAGCTGCTCCTTCTCCCCCTCCCAATTCCTACCACAACAGAATGAGAACACTCATTAAGTCCAACCACTGAATTACAGGGTATACGTGGTACTTCTGTTACTTGAAAATCACTTTAAAGGAGAAGTTGTAGTAAATGACTCTCAGAATCAATTACCCTTAGCTTAGTATTCAAGAAAATCATCAGCAAAATTTGAAAAAGGCATAATTAACATTCCCCAAGAAGAATTTAATGAAGAGGAGAAACAAATGTTTTGTGAATTAAAAAGGTCCGGCTGACTCAGAAGGAAGTCTTCCAGAATTGGATGGTACTTCTTGAAGTTGCTGTGTGACTAAAGAATGGCCACTTCTAGTGATGATAAAATAGAAGAGTAATAGCAAGGATGGGCACTTACATGGTGCTTTATAGTTTCACCACTTCTATGCATTTGGGTGAATTAAGCACCAGGAACAGCCTCATACGTTGCTTGAGAGATGAGGAAGAAGGAAGAGCCTTCCAGGCATGGGGAACAACCCATGTAAAGGTGAAAAAGCTGTATGTCCTCGGGAAGGAGCATTAAGGTCTCAATGGCTAAACCTCACGTATAAGAAGACTGGAAAACGAGGTTGGAGCCAGGCTGTGACAGGCTTTAAATGCCAAACAGAGTAGTTTATTATATAGTAGGGAGCCACTGAAGTTTACCATGGAGGATAATGATAGGGAATAAAAGCTTAACTACAGAGACCAATTAAGAAATTATTGCAGAGTCAAATCAAGACTCAGTGATAATCTTGACTATCTATATCCCATATTACCCATTCACATATATAAATATAAATACATAGACACAAAAAGAAATGCTTATAATGAAAGGATGAAAAAGATAAGAGCCAAATAGCAAAATGGGAATACAATCAAGAAAAGAAGGAGAAAAGACTTCACAATGTATAGAAAAGGACAAGCAGAAAGAAACCAATTGAATTTGAAGTGAGAAGAATGCAGGTGAAATCTGTTTTGCAACTTACTAACCTTCACTGCTTTGGGCAGATCACTACCTTTCTGGATCTCAGTTTCTTCATTTGTAAAATGAAGGGATTGGATTAAATGATCTCTGAGGTCCCTTCCAGCTATAAATCTATGATAGTATGATTAGGAAATAGAAAAGAAAGGAGTTCGTGAGGAATAGACAATATTATTGAGATTGTTTTATATTTTCAATTTTTGCAAGTACAATTAGGTAATGTGGAAGAAGTAAGAAAACCTGGGTTTGAGTCCCGGTTCTGCCATTCACTAGCTGACTTACTAGTCTACTATTTAATAGTGACCTTCCACTCAGGCCTATTTGAAACTGTAAAAAGATCAAAGATTTATAATTGGAAGGATCACTAAGATTCCTTCAGTTCCAATCCATCATCTCATTTAAGAGACAGCACAGGGGTAATAGAAAGAATGTTGGGTTGCATCAGGCAACTAGGATTCAAATCCTGACTCTGATACTTATAACCTATACGATCTTGCGCAAGTTACTTAACCCCTCTGCCTTAATTTCCTCTTGGTTATAATAAAGGAGTTGGACTAAGGCCCCTCCAATTCTCTTTTCTATGATTCTACTCACTGCTCATAGCTCCACAAAGTATATTGGTTAGTTCCAGACAGCTTACTTTGTGAAGCTTTTTTTTACTTATTCAATCAACAAGTATTTATTGAATACCTATATGGCAGTCATGGAGCGAGGCACTAGAGATAGAAAGACAAAAATCAAACTGACTTTCTGTTTTCAACTTTGTATCCTAGTTTCAACAACTCAACAAAGTCAAAAAGAAGTACTTCAACATCATTTGATTCATAAAAGACACCCATACTCCAAGTGTCTAGTTTTTTTCCTTAACTCATCATGTTGTATCATGAATACAACTTGGATACAATTATATACAATTTGCCTTTCCCTTTCAGACTATGCTGTATCAAAAACATTCTAAAACCTCAGATCACCTTCTGGCCACTAATCAGGTGGCACACATCAACTTAACCACAGGACAAATAACTGATTTTAGTAGTAATGACAATGACTTTGTAATTATCTTTGGTGAAATAGGTTCTATTTAATAAATTATAACTATGTAGTTTTTAAATACATATCACAGACTTCAGAATCACCTGCGTAAAAGCCCAGGTTACACAACCACAAAATTTAGTCCAGACATAAATATGTTTAACTAGAAAGATCACTGTGGTGGACTGAAAGGTAGTTTTTAACACTGTTTTAATTAGAACTTAAATACTTGCAGCAATTCCTCAGAGCATCACAGACCCACATAATCCTGAAGCCTCTCATATGTAGACAACTCTTTAGAAACACTATCTATGAAATACACAGGTTTTGGTAAGACAAAACAGAAAGGAACCAGTAGAATGAAGCTTTGATTCACTACTATCCATCCTGGATGTCCTGAGTCAGTCATTTCAACCCCCTGAACCTCCCAGATTTTCCATCTCTGAAAAAAAAAAAAACCGAACAGCCCAACTCCTACAAACAGAAAATGTGGACATCGGTAAAAGTGCTAGCAGACATTCTAAGTTTCTGTGGCAACAGCTAGCAAAAGAGATGTAGGTGTGAGGCAGATGTGTTAGGGGCAGAATATTACCAGGTGTAAGAGACCCCTTTCCATTTGCCAACCTATCGAATTTGGAGACCCATCTTTTGAAGGTAATGGGGTGGCGGTGCCCAGGAACTGGCACTGAGAACTGAGAACAGATCCCCTCTAGTGGGGTATTTAGGCCCTTCCAGCTTGAAATAATGAGTTGAGGAATAAAAATGTGGCCAGTTTATCTCCAGAGATTCATTCCCTTCCTAGCACAACACCACATTCAAGTTCTCACCTTTACAATTTGTATTTTTCTCATATCCTCCAATGTCCTTCTCTCCTAGGAGTCTTAAGCACTTTAAAAGCCTTTACCATCAAATGCTTCATCTATAAAAGGAGGAGGGGAGGAAAGGAAGACCAAAATATCTGAAGTCTGAGGAACTTTATCAGCTTCAATTTCAAGAGGGAGGAGGGGCAGGGCAAAGAAATTGGAATAAATGTTCTCTAAGACTGTTCTGGAATTAGGGCAAGTATTCGAAACGACGGTCCTTTACCTTAATGTGGCTGTTATTACTAAGTATTTCAATATAATTGGTTTCCTTTGTAATCCTATCACTTTTATTTTACGCATTTAAAAAACTGCTCTGGGAAGGGGTCCACAGGCTTCTGCCAAAGGCTTTGGTCGGGATATCCAAAAAGGTGAAGAATCCCCTGCTCTAGAACCTTGAATTCCACCCAGATGGAATGCTAGCGCTGGGAGGGGTCTTCGAAAACACCACCTAAGCCCATCTCCCACACTCCCATTTGACAGGTAGGAACAGTGAGGCCTCTTGCCCAGAGGGGCAGGGAGCCGCCCCGACACGAGGGCAGGCAGCGAAAGGTCCAGGCCCTCGGACCCTTGACAGCGGAAGGAGAAGATGGGGGTCGACTGGCTCACACGGGGCACTTGGGGGTGGGGCGCGTTTTCTTCCCCCTTCCCACTGCAAGGGTGAGCAGCAAGGTCGGGGATGGAAGGGGGAGGAGCCAACGGCGGGGCGGGCTGCGGGGATCGCGGCCTCAGTGGGCGGGGACGACGCGGGGACCACGCGGGGGGCGGCTCCGGGTCCCCCTCAGCACGGCTTAGGACTCACAGTAAATGAAAGCCAGGGCCCTCAGGAGCACTATCCTGGTCAGCCAAAAGGTGCCCGGCAGAAGACTGAGTGGACAGGTCGGAGACTCCCGCCCTAGGGCCTTCAAGGGCTCAGGCTGGGGAGCATCGCCCCCTCCTCTCCTCTTCCTCAGAGATTCCATGGGCGCAGCCATAACTGGCGGGGAGAGTGAAAGAGGAAACCCTCGAGGCGCATGCGCACGCACGGACGCCCGCCAGCTTGGCCCCCACGGGGAAGCGAGAAGACGACTCTGGAGGCCGTGGAAGCAGGGGATACGCCCCCTGGGGACACGCCCCTTCGATGCTCCGCCCACTCTGCATTCTTGCCGGGTACAAAAGCTCAATACTGGAACGTGAGGCGAAAGAGAGAAACCGAGAGAGTCCTCCGAAAGTCCTTCTTGCTCCCTGTCCTATCTTTGTGTGTCTCTCACCTCCAAGGCGGGCTTTGATTTCAAAAAACTCGGCATTATCCTATAGATTTATTGCAAGCATAACTAGCATTCAAGGCCATTTTTGATCAGGGTCCAAACGCTTGGGGGAGTACACAGAGGGTTAGGGATTAGAAACATCAAGTCCCCAGACGGAAATGTGGGGCAGTAAGTAGTCAGAGCCCTGGGTTTGGAGTCAGTCAAGAGGACCAAAGTTCAGTTTCTCAGGTCTGTCACTCATATTCCTTTTGGGTAAGTCGTAATTTACCTCTAAGTTACAGCATCTGTTAAGTGAGGGGGGCTGGAAGAGTTTTCTAAATCTGTTCTCTTCTCCCTGCACCCCTCCTCCGCACCTTTGTCCCACAGTCCCCTCCCCACCCGCAATTACCTACATACTTCTGAGATGAGCCCAATTACTGCCTAGGAATGGGCAGCAAAGATTTCCTGCTTTTTAGGTATAAAGTCCTCTCTGGGGCTTCCCTCCCAACACATACCACCCCATTCCGTAATCAATGACTCCGTTTATTAACTATTACTTGTAATAAAAATAAAAGATCACCCTACAAGGCAGTAGTTCTGTAGAGGAGGGGGAGATACATTCCCCGCCTCTTGCACCTGCTCACTCCCTAAGTGGAGAAAACAAGGCCCTGGAGTGGTGGAGAGTGGAGGCTGTCTGTATCAGCCCGTGCCATCCATCCCCTCTCCTCTCAGAGCTGCCGAAGAGGGATCAGTCAGTCCCAAGCAGAGTCCACCGCTGCAGGCTTCCTCTGGTCCAAACCCTAGTTGGCTGACTCCAGACTCTCCTTTCCTAGCTGTAGTGGGTAACTCCCCCTGCACCCTCCCCTGCTCTCGCAGAAAGTCACCTGCCAAGACTCAGGGGACTCCGAGGGTGAAAGAATTGGTTGAAAACATTTGTTTCCTATTACAAGATTAAACTGTGCTCCGTTGTCTCCTTCCTCCGCCCTCACCTTCACCTCTGAGGAGAGAAGCATTTCAGAGCTTTGCTGGAACCAGCTGAGGATATCCCTAATTATCTCTATTATGGGGAGGTTTTCATACATTCTATTTTCAGGTCACTAGGGCTGAGCATTCCTTTCCCAGACCGACGGCATGGAGGACAGACGGCCATCATGGGATTGCTGATCCTGAATGAAGGGGCTTAGAGAACTAGCCAGCATCGGCTCTCAGTGAGGTGATTGTATTCGCCATGCCTTAATGAACCTTCGATCATCCCTTCAGCAATTCCCACCGAGGTCTGCGGAACATACCTGTAATTTGTTATTCTACTTAACAAACAAAACTTTGCCAGATGGCTTCTCTAAATAGGAAAGTGTGTTCAAATCCTTAGAGATTCCACAAATAAATGACTGGCCAAAGGATAGGAAAGAAATAGTTTTCGAAGTAAGAGTTGAAAAATTATCAACAACCAAATCATTATTATGAAAAATGCAAATTAAAATAATTCTGAGGTTTCAGTTCAAACCTAGTAAATTGGGAAAGATGCTGAGAGGCTAAAGTAGTCAATGATGCAGGAGCTAATATACTCTTGGTAGAGCTGCAAATTGCTGCAAACTTTTTTGGGAACCAATTTGAAACAATTCGAGAAAAGTCACTAAATTGTTCATACCTTTTGACCCAGCAATCCCACTACTGAGCATATATTCCTAGAAGATCAATAACAGAAAGAAAAGTCCCATGTAGACCACAATATTCACAGGAGCACTGTTTTAATGCAGCAAAAAAGTTGGAAACAAAGTAGATGCCCATTGATTAGGAATAACTGAACTGTGGTATATGAATGTAATGGACTATTACACTATAAAAAATGAAGAAAATGATTAATTCCGAGAAACAAAGGAAGACCTGTATGAAGTAATGCATAGGAAAATAAGCAGAACCAAGAGAACAATATACACGATTACAATAATGTAGAGGAAAAGAATACTAAAAGGAAAATGAATTCTGAGTAATAGTAAGAAACAATCTTGGGCTCAGGGAGCAGATGATGAATGGCATTTCCTCTTTTGGTAACAAAGTGAGAGATGACAAGCACAAAACATTTCATACTACATCAGACTTGGTCACTTTAGTTTTTGTGAACTTTTTTTTTGTTATTAGGAATGGATCAATAATGGGGGTGAGGAGAGAATTAGGTTGAGGACATTTGGAAATGTTGTTGAGTAGTTTCAGTTGTGTCCAAACTCTTCATGACCTCATTTTGGGGTTTTCTTGGCAAAGATACTGAAGTAGTTTGCCATTTCCTTCTCTACAGATGAGGAACTGAGGCAAACAGCGTTAGTTAAGTGACTTGCCAAGGATTACACAGTAAGTGTCTGAAGTCAAATTTGAATTCAGATCTTTCAGACACCTGGGTCAGCACTTCACCACCCAGCTGCCCTAGGAAATAACTGTGATTTAAAATCAAAAGGCACCAATAAAAAATTATTTTTAAAAATGCTAAGAGGACTTCCGACCAAAATGGCTGCCTAAACGGAGGCCTGGGTCCCAACAACTACAAAGACCTGAAATTCACCCTAGACCAAATAATGATCAAGAAATCCAATGAAAAGCTATAGAAAGAGACTTTTTCTACCTAGAACTGCAAAAAGAAAAAACGTCAGCCCCATTATCTGTCAAACAGTACGAAAGGAGACCACCAGCAAAATTAGTACCAGCAGAGGCAAACAACCCTGAAGCCTCAAAGTGCCATTAGAAAAGGATTAGAGGTGGGGACACTCTGGGGAGTAAAGCCTGGCTTTAACACAAAGTCCTAATTCAGTAACTAAAGCTTGAAAGATGAGTAAAGTGAAGATGTTGACCAGTGTCAAAGAGCATTGCAAAGAATAATTGCATAATAACTGCAGAGACTCAAAGGAACAAACAGATTTCCATAAGAACTACATAAATAACTTGAAGAAATGAAGGAAGAGATTATTTAAATGAAATAAAAACTCAAGGAAAGAATTTCAAGGGTAAAGAACTTAACAGAGATAGTTATTAGTCTTGATCAATAAAGATTCCCTGAAAACTAAAAAAGACCAGAAATAAGTCAGTAACTCCATGAGGCAAGAAACATTAGGACAAAATTAAAAGATTGAAAAAAAGAAAATAGAAGATACCTGATACAATTTTTAAAAACTGACCTAAAAATGGCTGAAGAAGAAATCATTTAAAAATCACTGTACTCCTTGAGTACCATGACTAAAAATAAATCATAGCAAAAAAAGCCCAGGCCCTTTATTGCAAAAAATCATAAATAGATATTGCCCAAACTTATTAGACTGAAAGGACAAAGTAAAGATAGAAAGAATCCACAGATAAACTCATGAAAGAAACCCCAAAAGGAAAAGTCCTAAGAATTGTAGTAAACAAAATCCAGAATTGCCCCATCAAAAAAAAAAATACCACAAGCATCCAGAAAGAAGAAATTCAAGTACCTAAGAACCACAGTCGGAATCACAAAAGACCTGGCAGCTTCTACTTAAAACAAGAGAAGACCTTGGAAGAGTATATTCCAAAAGACAAAAAATACAACCAAGAATAACTTTCCTTAATGTCCTTGGGGGCAGGGACTGTCTTTCTTTTTTGCATTTGTACCTGACATATTTGTTGCAGTTGTTGTTTAGTCCTTAGGTAACATCTGACTTCCTGACCCCATTTAGGGTTTTCTTGGCAAAGACACTGGAGTAGTTTGCCATTTCCTTCTCCAGCTCACTTTATAGATGAGGAAACTGAGGCAAACAAGGTAAAGTGACATGCCCAGGGTCACACAACTAGTAAGCATCTGAAGCTGGATTTGAACTCACAAAGATGAGTCTTCCAGGAATCAGGCCTGACACTCTCCATTGTGCCACTTAGCTGCTTGATACATAATAAATGTTTAATTAATAATAATATGCTTAATAAATGTTTATTGACTGATTGACTATTGCTTTCCCACAGTCACACAGTTAGCAAGTCTTGGAGCTTGGCCTCCTAACTTCAAGTTCAATAAATGAATAAAAAGTATTAAATAAATCTCTCTCTTTTTAAAAAATGCTATAGGGTAGTACATAGAATTATAAAATCTGACTTTTGCACTCCAAAGGAACTTGAATCCAGGAAAGACCACAGAGGTCTTTGGGATTTGGGGAATGACTTGAAGGAAGAAGAAATGAGGCAAGGAAAGCATTTGAGGCCTAGGAATGATTATGACATATGAGAAAGGAAAGGAGGACCTGAGCTGAACAATAGGAGCCAAGGAAAGTGAAGAATTAATTTGAAATAACTTAAATGAAAACTAGAATAAAAATACAACAGAATTATACAGCTGGGAAAGGACCTTAAAGGTCATCTAGCTTAACCCCCTCATCACACAGAGGAGTTCCCTCAAGCCCAGGGAAGGAAAGAATTACAGGATTTTAAAGCTGGACAAGACCATAAAGAACATTTATTCTAAATACATTTTACAGATTAGAGGAGCCAAGGCACAGAGATGCTGAAAGTGAAGGCAGGGTTTCAACCTAAGTTTTCTGACTTCAAATTCAGAGGGAACAGTTTCTCCATGCCATGGTGCCAGCTACCCAAGTTGATGGCTGAGCTAGAGACTCAAAGAAACATTTTCAAATTCAGTGTTGAACTTGACCTTCATGCCTTTGTCCTATGAGGCTTTCCCACATTTTGTGACCTCAATTTCAGTTCAAGAACCAAACCTGCAAAAAGTTAACAAGTAGAAATAATCACTTGTCAACCAACAGAAATACTGACATAGATTCGTCCTTTCCTGTTTGGGGGTGTGGGTGTGGCATTAAAGGTTACTTCTTTATCTGCACCTTAATTAAGCAGGAAAAAAAAGATAAAAACAACAGAAAAACTGCAGAACCTCTACCTCTCTTTATCCACATTTCAAGACAGGATCCGCAAAGTTGCTTCAGAAGCAACTCCGAAAACTGCATTTTACAAATGTAGCACTTTCAAAACATATTTAACCCCAGTATAAAATAAAACGGACTGGGGCCCTGGGTTAAAAGGAGACCTGTGAGTAAGTCTCTGTTATCAGGTCAGGTGTAACATTATTCAATGCTTTTCAGGATGTAGCTGGGATCCTAATAAAAGCCTCTTTTGTCTTTGGTTTTCCCATCACCACTGGTTGTATTGTTCTCTTTAGAAAAGTGCATAATGGTGCATTGTATAGAAAAAGAAAAATAGCCCATTTGTCCTGGCTCCCTTATATTCCCATCCTTCCCTTTGGATTAGCCACTGGGTTTAATAGATAAACTTCACTGGGTGCAAGCTAATCGTGTCCTTTGTGAAATATTTATGAAATATAACAAATTCCACATTAAGTCTCAATATCTATAAAAGTAAATGGTTAATTAGGAAAATTACTAAGGAAAAAGCAGGGATTTAGGTAAAGGATTCAACAAGGCAGAGTATGCCTTTGAGCCTTTAAAAATATGTACTTTGGTTGAGTCTCTCTAAAGAAACATTAAAAAAAAACCAGCATAGGATTCTTTAGTAATGGGAGCTCCTGATGAGGAACTCATCCATACCAATACAATCAATATCTTATTAGTTTTTAAGAGCTGCCTAAAAAGTTAAGTGACTAGCCCAGGATCGCTCAGTTGGCAGAGAGAATATGGGATACAACTGTTGATTAGCAGGCTAGCTCTCCCTCTTTCCTCTCTGGTCCAAAAAGCCAGAAGTCCCTTGTGCCAAGGAAACAAATCAAATGAGGTAATATGTGTTTTGCAAACCATTGTTGTTAGATCATTTTAGTTGTTTCCTACTCTTTGTGACCCCATTTTGGGGTTTTCTTGGCAAAGATACTGGAATGGTTTGCTATTTCCTTCTCCAGTTCATTTTACAGATGTAGGCAAACAGGGTTAAGTGACTTGCCCAGGGTCACACAGCTGAGGCCAGATTTGAACTCTCAAAGATGGGTCTTCCTGACTCCAGGCACAGCACTCTAGCTACTGTGCCATCTAGCTGAGTCTTGCAAACCTTAAAGTGCTATAAAATGTGAGGTGTTGTTTGTTGTTGTAATTGTTTCAGCAGTGCAAAAGACTTAACCCTGAGTCTTCTGAACAGGACAAATTTGCAGTTAATGAAATTCCATTTCAAGGGTGGACCAGGGAAAGAGGAATAAAAGATTAGGGAGTCATTTGGTGACAGTGACAGGAGAAAAATGATTTGCTAGAAAAAGCAGTGCCTCTGAATATCAAATGAGATTATGGATATGATTATAAAATGTAAGGTTTAGAATTTCTCTTCTGTAAGACTTCTAAGAAAGACAAGGACTCAAGGTTTGAAGCCTGATGAGTGCTTTGGGATCCCTGTTTCCACATCTATAAAATGAGGGGTAGAATTATCAGGGGTTTGGATTCCATCAAAAGGCTGCACTTGAGGACCTAGAGGACTATGTGTGGCCTTGAGGCTGAAAGTTCCGCACCTCTGAGTGATTGTTAAAAGTGCCTTCCAGCTGAGACATTAGATCACACTATAAGACAGTGGCTTTAGCTGTGGAGGAAAGTTAGGTTTTTAGACATTGTATTTGTTGACCTAATTTGTCAGTTGGTCTTGTTGAGGTGCTTGGAAAAAAAAAAGGTATCTGGTTTATTTTGTTTTAGGGGAGTAAGAGAGAGAAACAGAAAGAAATCTACTCACATGTGGGGTTTGCACTGGGTCTTGAATTCTAAGAGAGAAAGAATTTGTAGACCCTCTTCTTCCAGAGCTCTGGACAGGGACATACACACACACACACACACACACACACACACACACACACACACACATGCTTTGGCTGCCATCCCAGCAGCTGCAAAAGGGCATCACAGAGGAATGAACCTTTACTGTCAGCGCCCAATCCAGCTGTCCTTGAGTTCCTAATCCAGCTGCCCTTGGCATCCTAACCTAGCTCTCCTTGGCACCCCAGACCAATTGTCCCTGGCATGCTACTGCAGCTGTCTCTGGCACCCAAAAGGACACAGCTTGTGCCTGAATCTAATATTACACCCTTCATTTCCCCCAGTTTTTCATTTCTTGAGGATAATGTATACTAGGAAAAAATAATAATTAAAAATCTATGCTAAAATCTTCCCCCTCCTTCTTAAAAAGTGGTTATTTTTTTTGTTTGCTTGATTTGTTTTGTTGAGGGCAAATGTCTTAAAAAACTGCCCAACCGCCAAATGACCTAGTATGGGGTGATAAGGCAGGTGGGGCCTTTTCCTTTTAATACAGTCAGACTCCCAACAGCCACATGCCATTTGTTCTGGGCCTTGTAACCAACTCTTGTTACTGCCTGGCAGTAACACAGAAATTTCTGGCACAACAGAGAAATTTAGCCTGAGCTCTCTAATAGGATCCTTATACTGTCTTTCTCTAACCACACAACCTGTGTGAGACTCTACAAAGAAAGTAGCCCAGGCAGAACCATGCTATGAAATCTGGCACCTGGGGCAAAAACCAACTGAAGTTTGGATAGGTTTAAGGAAGAGAACAATAGACCATCTATCTCAAGAGGGTGCAGTTGCCCCAGCTAGAGTCTAGAAATCATGCTTTCAAGGCCCAATTGAAAATTCTTCCTATCCTCTAGGATGCATAAGTAAGCTAGAAGAATTAATGAATGAATGAATGAAGCATTTATTAAGTGCTTGCAATGTGTAAAGCACTGTGCTAAGTGCTGGGGATATAAATTTAAAAGTAAGATAGGCCCTGCTCTCAAGGAACTCACATTCTAATGAGAGGAACAAAATATATGGATTGTCTGAGCTGCAAGTCAGATGGAAAGGTCCCAAGGTCCTTAGGAAAGCAAAGCAGATGCTAATGCCAATTCTTTAATTACTTTTCCACTGATAAAATCATATCAGTTTCTGATACTGAACAATTTGACACTGGGCTGGAAGCACTGCTTTTCCAAAGGCTTTAGGGTCCTGGGCTATCTCCATCAGTGTCTGAGAGGAGAGGTAACTGGGTATTAGTGGTAGTAGCCTGACCTTTCTGCTTTCCCTTAGGGTACCATGTTGCTTCAACTAGACTGCCTTGCCTTTTCCTCTGGGCAGCAGTTGGTGGAGATGGCTGTACCCTCCTCCATAGCAGCTGCCTCCCTAGACAATGACTGTGAGGGATGAACCAGAAGAATTGCTGGTCTAAGGGGTTCTGCCACCCCCTAGAGCTCTTGCACTTATCTGTCCAGTTGGCTAATGGCTGTTACTGTTGTTAACAAGGAAGGTGAGCCCCTTCTCCACTCTGATTTCTTCCTTCACTTATGGCTATGAGATCTGGGCAAGAAGCAAGTATAATGAACTGAAGGACACTGCTATTCCTAAGTCTCTAAAATTCAGGGTCCTGGGCTGTCTCCATCAGTCTAAGGTAGTAAGAGACAGTAATCTAGAGGCTCAGTCATGGGAAAAGGTAGGTATAATTGGACCCTCAAAGGTAGTACCCCAGTTGTTGTTAAATCATTTCAGACATATCTAAATTTTCATGACCCCATCTAGGGTTTTCTTAGAAAAGATATAGGAGTAGTTTGCCACTTCCTTCTCCAGTTCATTTTGCAGATAAGGCAACTGAGGCAAACAGTTGCCCAAGATCACACAGCTAGTAAGTGTTTGAAGCTGGATTTTAACTCAAGAAGATGAATCTTCCTGACTCCAAGCCTGGCACTTTATCCACTGCACCACTTAACTGCCAAGTACCCCAGAGGCAGGCAAAATAAATAATTAAACAAATAAAAATAGCAGATGCAAGTAGCCATGGTGCAGAATGGGTAACAAGGACCAAGGTATAGGATTGAAAACCAAACACCTTAGATGGGGCGAATGCACTCCCTAGCCCAATTTCATGCCATGGGCCAGAGTTCCATTTGCTTTGCTCTCCTTCTGGCCTTAAACCTAGTACTGCTTTGCAAATCAATCAATAAATTAATCAACAAGCCTTCCGGAAGAGCTTACTATGTGCTAGGCACTATGCTGGAGAGAAAAAGCAAAAGCAAAAACAACTCCTGGCCTCAAGTAGCTTATAATCTATTGGAGTAAGAACTCATGTAAGATAAATACAGAGAAGAGGGAAGGAATAACTACTCAATAAACATAATGATTTCTAGGCAGTGTAAAGAATAAGGAATACTATCATTCATAATTGACAGATGATCGTAGCCCTTGCCTAACTATTTTTTCTAATAAAAACAAAGCAAATGGCCTCTAAAAAAAGAATAAGGAATACCAGTTTCATTTCTTTCTCTAAATGTGTGGTAAGTTTGTAGACCTTCTTCCTAAAACTGACTTGCTAAAGAAAAGCAGATATCTCCTTCTTTAGAATATGTAGTAATAGTAGCAGTCAATCAATTGATACGTATTTATTAAGTACTTCCTATGTGCCAGGCACTGCACTAAGCACTTTAAAGTTTCTTTTTTAAAATTATCACAAAAACACTCTGAATTAGATACTACATGTCTTATTATCCTTATTTTAAGAATGAAGAAACTGAAATTCAAAAAGCAGTAGTTTGCCCAAGGTCATGCATTGCATAAATATCAGAAGTAGAATTAGAACCCAGAGCTCTCATAACTCCAGGTCCAGCCCTCCTCCTACTATACCACACAATCTGTGCTTAAAAAGAGCAGTTAGGAAAATCATCAGCCCTGGGTCTGAATTCTAGCTCTGCACTAAAGGTCAGCTGCTTGATCACAGAGCAGAGTAGATAAGAGTGCTGAATTTGGAATGAGGTAGACCGAAGTTTGAATTCTGCCTGGCACCCTGACTAGCTATGGCTCCTAAAAGGTCACTTAACCTCATGGGCCCCAGTTTCTTCAGCTGCATCTAATGCACTTTTAGTTCTAAATCAATGAGCTACTAAAGTCATTTAATACTGATGCCCCACAGTTTCCTCACCTGTAAAACGAGAGTTTGGACCGAATTATGGGATCTTTGAGTTTTTCTTTGGCATACGGACATAGTGCTAATGACCCCCCAGTAGTAGGACTTGTTCATTTTTCTTTCTCATGATGATGAGTTGTAGTAAGATACTTACACTCTTTTGCCCCTCAATAGCATCAACCATAAGTGAATAGTACAATCTGGGACTAGGAATCATTTTTTTTCTTCCTTGTCCAAATATGTTTCATTTTTGCAAACTGGCCTCTTTCACCCCCTTGTTCCAACCAACTGAGCTAACCCATTGTTTCATTGCCTTTCTGGGGGTTGCTAGAGTAAGAAAAGGCAATTCACTTCAGAAATTGAAATAGCAATCAGAAAATCAATCCATTAACAAATATTCTCTGAGCCCCTAAAATATGTCCAGTGCTCTAACCAGATGAAGCCTTGGAAGTCTGAAAGATTACTCTTTTTTATAGTATGCCAAGAGATGTACATTGGTAGTTGTAACCATGGAAACATTGTTTTTCTGGGTCACAAAAGATCAGGGAGAATTCAAGGAGATTTATTTCTAGACTGGCAGCAAAGCTGAGGTTCTGGGGAAGAATTTCATGCACTTTCTCCCCTCCCCTTTCTCTGCTTATTGGAATATCTAGCTGTCTTCAAGGATTACTTCACATGCCACCTTCTAAAGAGGCTGTTCCTGATCTCTCCAGGAATTGATGCTTTCCCCGTCCTCCCCAAATTACATTGTATGTCTTTTGTATTTTCCTGTTGTAACTTAATTAACATGTGTATCTGTGTTCCTCCATGTTTACATGTTGTTCTCCCTGAATGAGGAGTGACTGTTTCATTTTTACATCCCCAAAACCTTAACAAGGTGTCACTTTATTTTTTCCCATTTTTATTTACTATTTACTTATTTTTAACATTCTTTATTTTATCATTTTGAGTTCCAAATTCTTTTCCTCCCTGTAGTTCCTCCCCCAGTCATTGAGAAGGCAAATAATAGGATATCAGTTATATATGCGAAATCATACAAAACATATTTCCACGTTGAAAAAAAGTGAAAAAAGTTATACTTCAATTTGCATTGAGTTCATCAGCTCTGTCTCTTCAAGTGGATAGCAGTTTTCATGATAAGTCTTTTAGAAAAGTCTTGGATCATTGTACTGATTAGAGTACATAAAGTTTTTCACAGTTGCCCACCACTAGAATATTGCTTTTACGGGGTACAATGATCTCCTGTTTTGCTCACTTCACTCTGAAACAGTTCATATAGGTCTTCTCAGGTTCTTCTGAAGCCATCCTGCTTGTCATTTCTTATAGCACAATAGTATTCCATCACAGTCATATACCCCGACTTGTTCAGCCATTCCTCAATTCTCTGCCACCACAAAAAGAGCTGCTATAAATATTTTTGTTCATGTAAGTTCTCTTTATGGTTTTTTTTTATCTGTCTGAGATACAGACCTAGCAATGGTATTGCTGGGTCAAAAGGTATGCGTAGTTTTATAGTCCTTTGGCCAGAGTTCCAAATTGCTCTTTAGAATGGTTGGACCACTTCACAATTCCACCAACAGTGCATTAGTTTTTTTCATATTTTCTTTCTTTTTTCTTTTTTTCATTTTTTCACATTCACTATTTTTTTCGCATCCCCTCTAGCATCTGTCATTTTCCTTTTCTGGCATGTTAGTCAATCTGATAGTTGTGAAGTGGTACCTCAGAGTTGTTTTAACTTGCATTTCTCCAATCAATAGTGATTTAGAATATTTTTTCACATGACTATAGAAAAATCAACTATAGTTTTGATTTCTTCTGAAAACTGACACGCACTTTAAAATTGCTTGCTGAATGGAATTGAATTGTTGGGAAATTTTTCATGATCCAATGTGACTAGGATGAGTCCTTCTGTTTCCCATAGTGCCTTAGGTGATATGGGGCAGGAGAAGAAATAAAGCCCAGAGATAATTCTGCTACAGAAAAAAATGCTGGATTTGGAGTCAGAGGTCTTAGTTTCAGATCATGCCTCCCATACAATCCCATACAACCTCTCTAGACTTTGGTTTCTCTAGCTATAAAATGAGGTTGGACTGGATGACTTCTGAGGTCAAAATCCTATGTTCCTATGATCTGGTGGTAGAGGACAAAATTGCTATCTATTCAAAAGCAGAGGAACCAAATCAGTTAAGGGACTTGTCTGTGGAATAATTAGAACTAGAAGCCAGTGCTATTGACAGCCAAGTTAAGGGCTGTATAGGTTAAAATCACCTTGTTGGATGACTGTATCCATTTGATGCTTTGCTAAGAAAAAGACGTTCTTATGTTGGGTGAGAGGAAAACATGATGGAATCACTTAAAATCAGAATATCATGTTAACTTAAAAAGTGTATCCTATCATTTTGTGCGTACTCCTCCTTTAAAATTTATATAAGTGCCCTTGACTTCAATGTATGTGACTTGTGGAATTAGTTTGGGTTTCTTATGCTGTCTGCTTCATTTCTCCTTTGTTGGGTTTGGTTTCCCATTTATCCCTACATAGTAGAGTGATCCTCAGGGAATTCGGGTTGTTTTCTTTCTTTTGCTTTCAAAATTATTTCCAAAAGCTATGGGGGAAAATACTCATTCAACCCAATCCCTAGGGCTAAAATATCCCATTCCCTGATCAGCTGGGAATCCTTGCCCACAAGTCCGAGATCTTTGCAAGTCCCAGCCCAACTGATCAGCCAGGCTAGCTCCATCTTCTGGTTTGCTCATTTGAACAGATATAGGGGCCTAGGATTTAAAGACTGAAAAATTTAAAGCTTAAGTGCCTATTAGAGGTCTTCTAGTCCAATCTCCTTCCCTTTTACATTTGAGAAAGCTGAGGTCCAGAGTGACTGTCCAAAGGTAATAATTATCAAAGACAGCATTTGAACCCAGAGCATGGAAACCAAATCCAGCATTTTCCCAATGGCACCATCCTACTTTCCAACCTCATCATTTTACAGAGAAAGATACTAAAACCCAGAGAACAGTGTCTCAAGCTAATCCAAGAAGTAAGTCACAGAGACAGGATTTAAACACAGATGTCCAAATGTAATACTTCCCCCAGCCCCCAAAGATATACACCATATAAATGCTGCCTCACCTCTGTAAGCCCTCTATACAAGGCTCCCCAACAAAGTGAACTTCACAGGCATTATTTATAGGATTATCTTCTAGAAGGAATGCCACATTTCCTTTTCTTTCAGAAAATGGTATTAATTAAATGCTTTTTAAGCCATATTCAGAAAAAACATTAATATTTCAGAGGCAACTGATATCACCTTATGTAATCTTTTTAAAAATTTACCTCTGGCAGTAATATGTGATGATCTTTGTGGGCTGGTCACAGGGATCTCCTAATTCAGTAGCTTTTCAGTGAGCAAATAGCTCTGTAGGCAGTAATAGCTTTACTCACAAGGAAGGGAAGCAATTTTCTTATTTGAACATGTTTACATTAATCAACTGTTTTTCTTTCTCCTTGTTACAATTAAAACAATAATTGAGATCCCCAGTTTGGGAGGACAAAAAGTTGGAAATCTCTGGCAACCAGTTAAAATAAACCAAAAAGCCAATGTGATTGTTCCGTCTCTTATAATTAAAGGAAGAAGTTGTATTTAGAGTTCAGAAGACTCAGAATCTCTGGAGCCATCATTCTGGTGCCTGGGGACAAAGGAAGGGGGAATGTTACAGGCAATGTCCTTTATTAGCTCCATCTGACTTTGGTGAGTCCCTGGAGGGGGAAAATGAGTTTTAAAGAGATGAACTTAGTTTTCAGTAGCCTAACTGGATACAGATAAACTGATTTGCTGTACAGAAAGTTTCTCTATCTTTTTTGACTAGTTTTTTTAAAAGAATAAACCACATAAAGGGTCTAATTCAATACAATTCAAGAATTTATCAAAAGTACCTGCCACATGCAAGGAAGTATGCTAGGCACTAGGGTTGCAAAGATAAAACAAAAATTACTATAGTAGTAATAGCTCACATTTATATAGGGCATTTTAAAGTTTTATAAGTGAAGGTTTTTCTCACAATAGCCCTGAGAGATAGGTAGTTCAGGTATTAGTGCTATTTTCCAGGTGAGTGAAATGAGATTTGCCAAGGTCACACCATTACTAAGTGACAGAGCCAGCACCTGGACCCAATGATCTGACTCTAAAAATCAGTGTCCTTGCTACAACCTCATGCCATAGAGTAGATGGAGAAGTGAAGTCCCAGAGAGAGAAGGGAATAAGTGAGTCAGTGGAAAGCCTGGGGAAGAATTCTGTCCCGGGAGTCAGAAAATCTGGGTCCTAGTCCCAAGTTCAACCACTATATCTCTCTGCATGACCATGGATGAGTCACTGTCCCTCTATGGCTCTGTTTGCCTCACATGTAAAAATAGGAGGTTGAGCCATAAGGGACGACAAATATGAAGAATTCAAAGTTAGGAAAAACTTTTATGAAGTGATATAGTAGCGTGTAGAAAGCATATCCAAAAGATTGATATGCAAACCGACTGCATCTACATAAATGACGATAATATTAAATAACATAAAAATCAGGTTTAAGTACAATTCAACACAATTCAATAGTCATTTAAGTGTCTATTTTGTGTCAGGGGCTGTGCTAAGTTCTCAAGATACAAAGACATAAATGAAACAGTCTCTGCCTTCAAGGTATCATCTGGACAGGAACAGGCCTTCAACCTATGGGGAAATGCCTACAAGACTACTTCTCTTGAGTAGGAGGGCTTAACATGCTGTGGCAAGACAGTGCTTTGTATATATAAAAAACCACAAGTGGGTTGGACCATGACATAATCATTCTTAGGTCTTGAGTAGCTGTTGCACAGCAGGCTCATGTGTGGACAATGCAGGCATTCCTAGGTCATGTGGGAGCAGCGTCCAAGTTGATTGTCTCACAGTAGGGTACAGAACCAGAGTTAGCATGGCAGAAACAAGAGTGCAGTGCCTGGTTTGGTTCACTTAACTGTTACAAGAAACAGAGACTGTGAGCACGTCAAGAGGTGTGATGGATGGCTTTCAGGTCCCTTGGAAATAGGGGCAGTGAATACCTGGTGTTGATCAAATCTATACACTTTACCAGACGGTAAGATCATCCAGAGCACAAAGGATTGTTATGCCAAGCTTAGGGCACAGCCTGCTTGCTGGGCCTTAGCTCTGGGAAATAAGGTGTCTCCAAATATCTTGACAAAGCAGTGGAAGCTCTGAGGATGCTTATCCCAACTCTCACGCTCAGTGACAAGTCAGGACCCCAGAGTTTGGCTAAATCTCTGGCGCCCCCCTCCCAGGGTTCCCTTAGGGGTCAGGAGTAATTTTCTAATGCCATCAAATTGAACTCCCACTGGTATGCTTTTCCCTCCCCACAAGATTATCAGTTGAGGACCAATTAAGTCAACCAACCTGAAGTAGCTTTTTGAAAGAGATATTTACTTAGAGGGTATAATAAGACTAATTGGGACAAACACTCCCACAAGTAAATACAGAATCCAGGGAAAAGTGGTCTCAAGCTTAGAGAGTTCAGATGTGACAGAGGTATAACTCAGAGCTCACTTACTGGAAATCTTTTTCTTCCATTCATGAGAGGCTCCTGTAGTTTCCCTAAAGCTTGGTGAATCTGCAAATTTCTAGCTTTGGCTCTCAATGTAGACACAGTCATCAACTCAACCAGGGTTTCCAATTGGACATTGATAGGAAGACCAGAAGTCCAAAATCCTCTGGACTTTTTAACTCCTGAAAGGTCTTCAAGCAAATGCCTCTCCTTCCCTTACAATCCCCACCCCACTCCAACCCCTCCCACCAGGCTATTTCTCCTTATAGGTATGCTAGAAAGCCACTCTTGCTCCAACTTCTCAAATGAATCCCTTTTCAATTCATTTGATAATTTATAAATGACCCCAGGGGCTCTTTAGATTTCTTCAGCTTATCTGAACACAGTTCTACACACTTCTTGAGCAATACAATTCCAGGTTTTGTTAAATAAATTTTTATTGATATATTTTTTTAAATATCACTGTAGTTTTGCCCAGCATGCCTTCCTCTCCACAAACAGTCACTCCATGTAACAATTAGTATTTTTAAGAGAAAAAAAGAAGAGGAAAAATAAGCATAACTGATTAATACAAAAAAATCTGAAAATATGAGTATACCACACTTGTAGAACTGCCACCCCAAAGGGGTGGGGTAGAAGTATCTTGTTACATTCTTTCAAGCCATGCTTGTTTATAATTTTGAAACATTCACTTTTTTTTTTGTTTTTCATTAACATTACGAAAGTCATTGTCTATACTGTTTTCTTGGCTCTCTTTACTTCATTCCACATCAATTCATGTTGATGCTTTTCTGTTTTTATCACATTCATCATTTCTTATGGTAATATTCATGCACATTAATGTACCACAATTTGTTTATTCATTCCCCAATCAATGAGCTTTGACTTTCTTTGCCATCACAAAATTTGCTGCTATAAATACTGTGGGGTATATCAATGGCCTCCTTGGGGTATAAGCCTAGTAATGAAATTTTTGAGTCAAAGGATATACATATTTTAGTCACTTTATAATTCCAAATTGCTTTCCAAGATGGTTGTACTAATTCACAGCTCCACCAACCATGTACTGGTGTTCTACTTATTTTCCCACAACCCCTCCAACATTGACTCATCCCATTTTTTGTCATTTTTGCCAATTTTCAGGTTGTAAGATGCAACCTCATGGTTGTTTTGATTTGATCATTCCAGTTTTATTTCTGTCCCCCTTCTTAGTCTAAGGCCTATGATTGAATTGACTGATAGGGCATCCTATCACTTACTGTAAGTGGGATGGGTTTGAATGAATCAATTTCCTCACCCTAACAGAAACCATATGCACATGGATGAGTAAATTCAAAATACATGCAAAGTACATTTTTAGAAGAACAAGAAAAATGAAGGGCCTTTACAGGCGATGGCATCTGAACTGATGCTTGAAGGGAACCAGAGATTCTGAATACAACATGATATAGGAATGTAATGGAATATTGTGTGAGTAGAAATGACCAATATGATAGATTCAGAGAATCTAGGAAAATTGGTGCCAAGTGTTAGAGAGTAAAATGAGCAGAACCAAGAGAACAATGTACACAAAATGACAGAAAATAACTCTGAAAGATCTCAGAGCCAGATCAGAACAGTGAATAAAGGTGACTTCAAAAGGCTGATGATAAAACATAGCTTACACTTCTAGGCAAGAGAGATAATGGAACTGAGATGCAGAATCAGATAATTCATTCCTAGACAAGACCAATGTGCTGATTTGTTTTGATGGACTATACATATTTGTTACCAGGAAAGGAGTAGGGGGGTGAGAGAGAGAAGGTGGAGAAATGGTAGTGATAATGAGTAGTGATTGATTCAGAAAAAAATCATTAATAAAACATTCTTTAAGTGGAGAGAAAAACAAAAGAAAAAGTGTAGAAAGGGGCACAAATAGATCAGTTTCATTCCTACTTTGCCAGAGTTGGTATAGAACATGTTCCAAAAATCTTTGTGTAGGTTTCAGCTGTTAAAGCTTCTTTAAAAACAACTGTATTTAACGGAAGCTCAGTTTCTTGTATAGTTCTCTCTTGATCTTTCTATATCGAAATGTTTGTTTTTGTTGGTAATTGTTAAGTTCACAATAAAACATTTTAATTTAAAAATTAATTTTTAAAAAAGAAAATAGAGCATGAGGGGGACAAATGTGAAATCAGTCTGGAAAGATAGGTTGGAGCTAGATTGCGAAGAGTTTTCAGTACTAAACTAAGCAGCTTTTATGTAATTCTGGAAGCCAATGAAGTTTTTTGAACAGGGAAGTAACATAGTCGGATTTCTGTTTTAGGAATATCGATATGGCAGCTGTGTGGGGGTTGAATTAGAAAATTCCCTTAAAGTTAAAGCATTCAGCCTACTTTTCATTTAACTAATCTTAAAGTCTCTCAGGGAGAATTCTTTGTTTGGAGTTTATGTGTTTGCTTATTGGTCAGTTATTTTAAAATAAATTTATTATTAACTTTTAAAAATTATTTTCTTTTTAACTTATGGAATAAAACAAGCATTTCCATAACATAGTATATTAAAAAGATGATTGTATATGAAACTGCAAATCTGTTATATATAACTCGCTATTCCTTTTAAGTATATAGTAAAGTCATCACATAAATTTCTTTTTTTTAACCTTTTTCTCTTCCCTCCACCCTCTACCCTGCCCTAGAGATAGCTACCTTTAAACACAAATAGGTACATATGTAAAATTATTTTATACATACTTCTTTTTAAGTAAGAAGGTTGAGCTGGATGACTTGTGGTAGTAATAATAACTAGCATCTTTATAACACTTTAAGGTTTACAAAGTACTTTACAAATATTATTTCATTTGATCTCCAAAATAACCCTGGGAGGCAGGTGCTATTATCATCTCCCATTTTACAGATGATGAAACTGAGACAGATAGAAGTTAAAAGACTTGCCCAGTGGCACACACCTAGAAAGTAGCAGAGATAGGACTTGAAAGTTCAATGTTCTATCCACTTTGTTATCTAGATGCTTGTAAGGTCCTTTCTAACCTCTGTTGCTTCATGGTCTCTGAACCCACTCACACAGATGCTTCTACTTTCCTTTAAATCCTGGGATCTTGGCAAATGTTTAACTTTTGGGGCCTGGTGGCCCAGGTTCTGTGATAAGTTAATGAGTATAAACCTTCAAGTTATAGGATGTGTAACCAAGGATGACATAAAATATACCTGCCCAAACTTTCTGTTTATTGCCCATAGATTACACTAGGCTACCCCTCAAAAATCTGCTCCAGTTTCCCTTTATAGGCTCTCACCAATAGTTGTTATTCAGTCATGTCTGTGACCCCATATGGGGTTTTCTTGGCAAAGCTATTGCAGTGGTTTGTCATTTACTTCTCCAGCTCATTTTACAAATAAGGAAACTGAAACAGGGTTAAGTGTCTTGCCCAAGGTCACACAGCTAGTATCCGAGGTTAGATTTAAACTCAGGTCTTCTTGACTTGGGCCCACCTGGCTGCCCCTCACTAGTAAGTCTAAGCAAAGAATGGGGGTGGGGTAGGGTGAGAAAGAAATGGTTACTTCAACAAACATTTTAAAATAAATTTTATTTCCCTCATTACATGTTAAAACAATTTTTTTTAACATTTGGGTTTTTTTTAAGTTTTGAGTTCCAAATTCTATACTTCCCTCCCTCTATCTCCTCTCCCCTCCCTGAGATGGGTAGGTAATTGGATATACGTTATATATGTGCAATCATGTAAAACATTTGCATATTAGTAATTTTGTACAAGAAGACTCAAAAGAAAAAGAATGGAAGAAAGTGAAAAATAGCATGCTTCAGTCTGTATTCAGACAATCTCAGTTCTTTCTCTGGAAGTGGACAGTATGTTTCATCATTAGTCCTTTGGGATTTTTTTGGATCATTGTATTGCTGAGAATAGCCAAGTCATTCACAGTTCTTCATTTTTCTTCCTGGTTCTCGTCACTTCACCTCGCATCAGTTCATGTAAGCCTTTCCAGTTTTTTCTGACGTCATCCTGATTATCATTTCTGATAGCACAATAATATTCCATTTCAATCATATGACATAGCTTGTTCAGCCCTTCCCCAATTGATGGGTATCCCTTTGATTCCCAGTTCTTTGCTACCACAAAAACGGCTGCTAGAAATATTTTTTGTACAAATAGGTCCTTTCTCCTCCTTTTTTGATGTTTTTCAACAAACATTTATTGAGCTCTCACTACACATAGAACACTGTTCTTAGCATTGGGAGACAAATAAATACTAAATAAGACATGTTCCCTGACTTAATGGAGTTTATAGTCTAGAAAGGAGATGTCCATAAGAGCAGCTTAAACCAGTTGGGGTCAGGCAGAAGGCCTGAAGAGTCAAAGAGAGGAGCTGTACTCCTTGAGTTCCTCCAAGGTGAGATCACAATAGTCCTGGGACCACAGAACCTAACATTCTCCTTCTATCTCTCCTTGCTACTCTATTTTGGACAGAAAAAGAAGAACGAAGATATGGAGTCAAGCTGGGGAAGGACAAGATAAGAGATAGCAAAGAGTTCAATGGCAATAGCTAATAAGTATTAAATTACAGTTCTATCCCCTTCCTTTTATCCTCTAAAACTCTGGGTATCCTCATGTAGCCTCTCTTATTTGCCTTCTGTTTCAGGGGAGATGATACCCTACCTCCTACCTCCCAAGGCAAGTCCTTTCATCTGTCATCCCCTTTTGTATTAGTTCTTCCACAATCTTACTCCATCTCCCATCTTCTCTCATGCCTTATAGCATGTTTCAATTAAAAAGAGAACCAGATGTGAAGTCAGAAGACCTGAGTTCAAATTCTGATTCTGTCACTAATTGTGTGAGCTTGAGCAAGCAGCTTAGCTTCTCTATTCCTCAGTTTCCTTATCTGTAAAATGGAAATAATATTTGTACCACTTATCTTGCAAGGTTGTTGCAATGGAAATACTGTTATAAATGTGGGCTGTTTACTGATACCATTCTCTCTCTCTCTCTCTCTCTCTCTCTCTCTCTCTCTCTCTCTCTCTCTCTCTCCTCTGCTCCTTCTTCTCTGCTTGCCAACATTCAGGTCTCCCCTATCCTTAAAACAACAACAATAACAATTTCCTTTCCCTGACCACTCAAATTATTGTCTTAACTCTCTTCTCTCTTTCACCTTCTAGAAAGAGCAGCCCACACTTACTCACACAGACTTTTTGCAGTTGTCTTTAAAGCATCATTAAATGAGATAGCAAGGTATGCCTGTGGTTACCGTAAAGTTTCAGCTCAGCCTTGTAAGTTCCATAGGGCAGTTCACAAATAGGCCAGGATCCAGAAATGACTTTATCAAAAAATATTCCTGTCGAAACATCAAACAGGATAGGGAGGGGGAAGGGGATGATTCCTGAGCATGAGGGAGCCATAGATCACAGAACAAATTTCTCCACAAAGTAAGAAATGATCAGAATGGGAGTTGATTTTTTAAAGATGATTTCTTTCTAAGCAATACTTACTCATCCTACCTTTGTACATTTCATTTCCTCCAAATTGGTCAGTAATTAAACCGCCCCAATTAATCTCAGAAGTGGTTCTGATTGTCCAACAGTTAATGCCAGTGGAATTTGGAATGGCAACAAGTCATTAGGGGTTCTTGATGAATGACCTGAACTTTCCCAGGAGAGCAGACACTACTACTTGAACACTTAGCCATTTGCATACTACTGGCATCCACTTGGTGCCAAGTATCCTATAGCTTGGATCAGATAGTTGGAGTACTTTATGCCATTGTCATGTAACTTTAGTGATTAGGGTTCTGCTTCCTATATGTAGAATTCCCATGGACATCAGGGGAAATTTCATCTGTCTTCAAGAGATCCAAATTTTCCAGGCCTTTGAGATTGATGTAACAGTCATGAAAATATACAAAGAAAACAAAAATGAAGAACAGAGGTAACAAGAGTGAGCCAAAATTCAGGCTATCCTGGAGCTCTGGCATACAGGAATTTTTCACATCCATTCTTTTATTGCTTACTCTCCTAAACTTTTATATGCATTTACTGAGAGTTGGTGTTGAGGCAAAAATGGCATCCAGATCCTTTTGAAATGGTAGCTTTCTGAGCCCAGATCTTCACTCTGCCTTTGCATATTCCATCAATGTTCTCTTCCTTGTAGGTATCAGAGAGAGAGAGAGAGAGAGAGAGAGAGAGAGAGAGAGAGAGAGAGAGAGTGAGAGAGATCAGCCCATTATTTTCCTCCATCTTTTTTTTCTCTGATGTAGTCATCTTTAAGCTCTTAGCCTGACTGTCAAGGGGAAGATGATGAGGCAGAAATCCATGTGGAAAAAAAAGATCAATGGATGAGTGTAGAGCTCAGAAAAAACAAATGACTAATAGTACTATTTGGAGCCCAGGTATGTGGCTGTTCCCATGCGAGACAGGAAACCTTGGAGAAAGAACTATCCTTCTCTGGACATCTCATTCTTTCTCCCTTTCGTTCATCCCCTGCACCCCTCCTTCTTAACGGACTACTCCCATGCATCCCTTTCCCTTTGACTTTTGCTGAGCTCCCGTTATTTCCATTTCTTTGCAAACTCTCTAACCCAGATTCTGACAGAACCTCTGAGTCTTTCCTGCCTCTTATTCCCCAGAAGCAGGATGTTCTTGTGTGTGTAATCTTCAGTAAAGTTGGGGAATAGGAGAGATAGAGTTGTTTCATTTCTCATTCCTTTTTTCTTTGACTATCTCAATAGCTCTGCATCTTCTTGTTGCCCTTGGAATCCTAGGACCATACTACTACGATTTCCTACGTAATCGTTATATTTATTGAGTATATATTGAAAAGAGAACCATATTTGAAGTCAAAGAACTTAGGTTCAAATCATGCCTCTGCCATTTATTATCTACACTACCTCGATCAAGTCACTTAACTTCTTAGGTCTCAGTTTCCTCATCTGTAAAATAAGGAAAATAGATGAGGTGATCCCTAAGGTAACTTCCAATTCTAGATTCTATAATTCTATTCTGATTAGATGGTTCCTTCCTAAACCTTCACTTAAGGAGGGGGCCCAGGTTATTGCTCACCAGGCTGCAATCTATAATCTCTTGATCTGTTGAACTGAATTGTAGTAATGAATGAATGAAATGAAATTTAATTAAATTTAATTGAAATTTAATTGAATACTATTATCTGGTCATGTATACCTACAGGTTTGGGGCTTTCTCTATACCTTCTTCCCCAATCAAAATTACCCGTGTTGTGCCTATTCAGGATACTAATAATGTCTATTATTAGACATGTCTATTATTAAACTGAGACCTGGGAAAGACCTTAGCTTAAAAAGGCCAAGGTCCCTAACTGCATCCTGTACCATCTCCAGTCATCCTGATCTATGTCTTGCCATTGGAACTAGATGGCTCCAGAGGCAGGCTGGTGACTTTGCACAGCCCTGCCTCACATCTAATTCACTTGCAAGTCATGACATCACCTTCCTGATGTCATGGTCCTCTTTGAGAATAAGGGACAAATAACAAAGTCTGTTATAATTTAAGGTGTAAATGAGTGATGTCTCAATGTGACACCCTTTCAGATAACATATTTGCATTTTTAAAGGCTTGACTGATGAAACTCTCAAATCTCACCATATGCTTATTTTCACCTACAGAGATTCCCCTAGAACTCCAGAAGCGAGAACTCTTCAATCTCCTTCTGGGAAAGTAAGAGTATAAACTAATTTCCAGCTCTGTCCTGAACTTCCTGAAAAAAGAGTGGCTTAGGAACCATGGAAAATGGCATTTTCCTATCCCTATGGGTATGAAATATAAAATATTGATAGTTACCAATCTAGACAGGGCCTTACCTAAGTTTTCTGTAATGGAACTATACTTTGTTTCAGAACTCTCTCTGACAGCCCCAACCTTTCCTGCATTTTAATCCTCAACCTCCAGCACAGAGTCCCTTAAAATGTTACTATTGTCACTTTGATCGGTTTGCAGATGTATGTGAAGGGCCCTGCCATCTGTCCGGAAGCTGATTCTCCCTTGTCTGTTGCTCCTCTTATTAGAATGTAAACTTCTTGAGGGCAGGGACTCTTAATTTTCTATTTGTATCCTGTGTTTTGCCTGTAATCAGGACACCTGGACACCAGATGGCAGTGCCTCATTTATGGTCTCGATCCACTTATCCCACAGCTTTTTATGCTTGTAGTCTTCCTGAAGTGAGAATAAGCATGCTTTCTTCATTCATGGATTCAACAAAGACATCAAGCCAAGATTATAATCAGAGCTCTGTGCTGGGTGCTGGCCGCTAGGTGGCAAGGTGGATAAAATGAAGACTCCGGAGTCAGGAAGACCTGAACTCAAATCCTACCTCAAGCATTTACTAGACACGTGGCCCTGGGCAAGTCATTAACCTCTGCTGGCCTCAGTTTCCTCATCTGTAAAATGGAAATAATAGTAGCACCTATCTTCCAGAGTTGTTGCGAGGATCAAATGAGATAATATTTGTTAAGCATTTGGCACATAGTGATATGTAAATGTTAGTTATTATTATTATTATAAGGAATATGAGGACAAGATCTATGGTGTAATAGAAAGATTTGGAATCCCTAGGACCTGGATTCTAACCTTCACTCTGCCACTAACTGAGTGACTATGAACAAATCATTTAGCTTTAATCTCTTCAGGTTGAATTTTTTTTTCAACTGTAAAATGAGACTATTGGATATTAGATGATCTATATGGTTTCTTCCAGCTTTGGATCCAACTATCTTCTGAGAGTCTCTGTCTTCAAGCAGCTCACACACAGTTTATCTTATACACATAACTACAATTTAAGGCATAATGTGATAAGCAGATGAGAAAAGTATCTGATGCTATCCATTCTTCTCTTTCCCATTCTTTTTTTTTTTTACAAAGATAGACAGGTATATGAAGTGTTCAAGGAGGACTAGAACCTCTGGTAAGAAGGCTGCCCTTTTCAAGGTTGCTTTCCGCCTTTGGTGTTTACCTTACTATATCAGTATATACCTTTAGTTCAATGATCTAGTTATACCCCAGAGCCAATCAAGACCAGTGCCAGTTTAGGCCTGTATTTTGTGGTGTGTCCAAACAGACAAGGGTAAGAGCACCAGATATTTTTCACTCTTTCTTTCCAGGACAGTGTTTCAGAATTTCCAACTCAAGCTACCCACCCCATCAGTCTGAATAGCTCTCCCCTTCTACTCCTCAGGGCAGCTTGCCCATAGCAAAGTCTCTATTCATTTTCCTTGCAGACCTCCCTGTTCCATTCCTTCCTTTCCTTTTGGATTCTTGGGAGTGTGTAAGCACTTACAATCTATGTAAGAGTTTGGATCTAAGATATCTTTTAATGCCTCACTTCACATTCAAGAAATCTCCCCCAGTCTTGCCTCTAGAGTCTATCTTTCTCCTGTAGTCTCTACCTGGTTCCAGTTTAATCCAATAATTTCACATTACTTGACACAGTCTTTAGAGAAAGAAAATAACAATAATGTCTAATATTGTTACTTTCCAAAAGCTGCAATTTCCTTTGGCTCATCATTCTCTGCTTCCCTATCAGCTGATGACAAGCATGTATTTCCATGAATGCTATATAGCCCACTGTGGAAGCTGGGAAGTGATTCAGATATATAACACCACATCACCTTAACAGGGGAGCTGGAACTTCTTGGCACTGCCATCTATCCTGCCCTGTTTTATAGTTCCCAGAAAACTCTGAGCCTCAGAACTGAACCTCAGAGACTGAACTTTCCAAAAATGTGCTCATACTACTTCTTGCTAATGCAGTGCTTGGAAAAAAAGGAAGCCCTATAATGTGTGTTTGCAGCTGAAACTCCCAGGCTGAAGGAAAGTGCCCAGTAGAGGAACTGAGAAAGGAGAAAGTGAAAACGGATTTATTTCCAAGGAAATCATAGCCTATAAAATGGAGAGGGAAAGAAAAGGTGGTAGGAAATTGTTTCAAAAGCTGTCTGTAATTTCAGTTTGAAACTACATAGAATTTCACCTTGGTAGAAACCAATTTAGGGCTTTCTGAAGACATTGAAAGTAGTGTCCCTTCAGTCACCCATAGCTGGGAAAAGTACAACTTCTTCCAGGGCATATCTTGGCACAGCCCAAATCAGAGTAAAGTTGGGATCTGCTCTTTGATGCTGAAATCAGATACAACTTTGGTCCTTCCCCTGAAATAAATAATTATCCTCTGGCCCCTCTCTGGAAAGGAGGAAAGTGTAGAGGGTATGCAGGTAAGCCCCTCCCGATCACATCCTGATCCCCCAACCTCCCCTCTCCCCTCCAGTCCACAGGGAGCTCCTGGGGAGGCTTCCAGATGTAAGCAGGAACACTGGGTTCTGCAAGGAATCAGACAGAGACACTGAGCAGCTCAAGCAGCATGAGGACTTGGAGAGGCCTGAACACCCGCAGGCTCAGCCCCTGCAGGGAACCACATGCACCAAGCAGCCAGCGCCAGCTGGAGATACTGAAACTGCTACAGAAACACAGTGGGAGAACTAGAATACCGCCTAAGACTTGGAGACAACATTGGGCCAGATGGGGAGAAAGTGTCTTGGAGGGGGGTGCACCTATCCTGTACCTAGAGAGAGGCAAGGAGGCAAGGGAGAAAGCTTAAAGAGAGGCAAGGAGGCACAGGAGAAAGCCCAACCTCAACTTCAATCCTGGGGTAGGCTAAGGGGTGTGTGTGTGTGTGTGTGTGTGTGTGTGTGTGTGTGCCCGCGCACGCGAGTGTGCGTGTATGTTAGGGAGGGGAAGCGGGCAAAGACCAGCAAAAGCTGCCATCTGAAATCACGTGATTTTGCCCTTATTGCTATGTGGACCCTGAAGGTGCTGGGAGCCAAATCAACACTCTAAATGACCCAACACAAAAAGTAGGATCCATTAGTAGGGAACGATCTTTTGACTCCCAATTAACTCCCAGCCATAAGGGGTAGTACTACAAATTGGAAGGACTGCATGAAGTTATTTTGGGAAAGAGGAATGGAGAGTTTCTTTGCCTGCCTGTAGGCTCCGAGAGTTCACTCAGCTCTCTCTCTCGTCTTCTCTAGACCCCATTATGGGGGGAACGTGCCCATAAACCTGAGGTCTGCAGGCCTGTCTGACTCTCCAGTTCAGATCTGCCTATCTAGTTCCCCTTGGGTGCCTTTGGCTCGTTCATCATCTCTGGCAGTTAAATGAATCAGCATTCCACATTTCTCCCTCAGGGCCTCTGAAAAGGCCTAGAAGTCCTCGGGAAGCCGAGCATCTCTATCTTGTCTCCCAGGCAGACTGGGTTCTCTCTCACATCCAGAAGCAACCCCAGGAGTCCTCTCACTTGTAATGAACGGGAAGCGGGGATGGCTTGCTGGCCTGAAAAGGGGAAGGAAGGAACAGAAAGAAGTAAAGAGGGCAAACCGCAGAAAGAAAAAAATAAGGAAAAAAGGGGGATGGAGAAATAGCACGTTAGAAAGGGGGAAACAGCTAGAAAAGCCATTTCCATGGAAGCCTTTCAGTCTCCTGAGGAGGCCAATTGCTGGGGAATGGGGTAGCGAGAGAAAGGAGACTGATTGATTCTTTTGGGTAGCTTCCCTTGCATTTTCTGGATAAATAATAAGGTAAGACAGAAGGGTATTTTGATGGGTTCGCTTTGTCGGTGGCCTTAAAAATTCCAAAGAGGAGCGAACGTCTTCCCTCACAGGATATTGTTTTATTTTTATCAGTGGCACACAAATTAGCATCTTCCCAAACACTTTAAGTACTGAGACTACTGGCCATCTTTGCAGCCTATAACCCCAGAATACTACGATCCTGGAGACGTCCTTGATCCCCACCTCTCCCGCCCCATCAATTTACTGACCCTTCTGGAGTTTCCTAATGTGGTTTAGGTTGGCGGACAGAAGGGAAGCCTAGAAGACTCGAACCTCCGTGGTTTCCAAAGAGATTTTCCGAGGTCAGATTTTTGTCAGCTGTGGTTTGATGATAAAGTCTAGGCTTCCCCCTAAAAAGCGTTCATATTCTGGGAGTGGAAGTGACTGTGCTTGAGAGCCTAAGCAGCCAGTCCTGCACAGCCCAAAACGCCTGTGCCTCGAATGACCAAGAGGCGCAGGTCCCGATGTTCAGTCCCTATGTCCTGTGCAGCATTTCCCCGAAGCGGGGTTTCAGCACCAGGAGTGATTTGGAGAAAGGAGACGACAGAGGGATAGAACACGGGGCTCAGGGCCCTCGAAAGCAGCCGAGGCCAAAGTAACAGGTGGTTGGGGCTGTCAGAACCGCGGGAGAGTCCCGCCATTGCCGGCGTTTGCCCTACACTGCTGTTTCCCGCTGCTGCGTCTGAACTTCCATGAAAACAAACAAACAAAAACCCAAAAATAATAACAACAAAAAACCCCTGCAAGGTGAGAAGTGTGAGATACAATTTTAAAACTCAGGGGGTTAGTAAGTTGTAGGATGCAATCAGCAAGCATTTATTAAAGCACCTACTAGTTGCTAGATAACTGTGCCAGGAGCTGGATATTCAAATACAAAAGAAGGAATCCACAACCTTTCATCCCTAATCCTGTCAGTTTATAGCAGTTCGTTTTCTGAAAATATCACTTTCTTGTGCGGTGGGCCTCCCCTGCCTCCCCTTCCCCACCTTTAATGTTTGAGGTCTCTCTCCAAACCCAGACTGTCTCGGAGTTTAAAAACAAAACAAAACAAAAACCCCAAACCTCCTTCACCTACGTCTTCGCATCCAAACCAAAGCAAATAGTTGCGTAGCCAGCTCTCTCCCGGCTTGGGGCAATGGATGCAACTGTCAGTACTAACATTGGTGGCAGAGAAAAGGCCCATCTGAGAGGTTCCTAGATGGCCTCTGATCAACCTGTAAGGTGTGAACCGTTTCCCACAGCAAAAAGTCTGGGACCCACGCAGCAAGAGAAAGAAGCTACCCGGCTTGCTTTCCAACGGATTAACTCCCCTTACCCCAGAGCCCACCAGCCCGGGGGGAATCGAGGGCCAGTCATACACCGGGTGAGCCCCAAGGCACCGCTCTGTCTACCCCCACAGCCTTCAATCGACTCCTGCTATTTTACGGGGAAGGGAGTGTGTACTAGGCGTCAAAAACCCTGGCGCTGCGACTTACAGAGGCGATGGCAGCACAGAAGTGTGTTTGAAGGCTGCCTTGGGAGGGTATAAAGGCAGTACTCTTTACTTGGAAAATTTTGCAACCACTCGAATGCCTCCGGCGAAGAGGCCTGGGCAGGGTCTCCTAATCCTATACTTCTCCATCGCCCACCCACCCCCATCTATATTTACACTCTGAAGGCGCGGGAAATCCGCAAAGCGAACCAGCGACAGGTGTGTGTGCGCGTGTGTGTATGTGTGTATGTGTTTCGTGGTAGGAGATAAAAGGGGAGATTGTATAAGCTTCTCACTCTAAGTCTCACTTCTCTCACCTCGATACCTTTTAAGTTTTAAAGGTACCCATTCTTGACCAGGGAAAGGTATTGCTCCCTAAGTTCCGAAATGTAAGCGGGTCGAAAGGAGAGAATTCCAAAATGCAGCCCCGGTCACCCCAACTCCTCCCCTCTTCCCGACTCAGGAACAGAGAGAAGTCCCTAAGACTAAGTTGGGAAATAGTGTGGTTAGGATTGGCAAGGCTTACAATCCTATCGGGATTGCTTTTTAAAAATATTTTTAATATATTATTTATTATTATTACTATTTTAGAAACAGTTGAGTTCTTTCAACGGAATCTGGAAGAAATTCCTCAGTTTCTCCCAGGGCAGCATTTTTTTTTTTTTGCTGGGTTTATAGTGAGGTTCATGCCCACGCTGTTTATTCATTTATTTTTAAGCCGAGAGGCGGGGAGGGAAAATGGGGAAGGGGCTGCTGCTTTTAGCAAATCTTGGATTTTAAAAGTCAAGCTTTGCTCTTGTTCGAAGATTCTTCTCTTACTATCAATTTCTGTCATTGATTTTGACCACCACCATCATCATTCTGGTCTTCTTCTTCCTCCTCCATTCATTTAATACATAGCACTTTACCGTTTAGAAAGTGTTTGTCCCTGCTCGCCAAAAGGAATGTATCTTTCCTTAGACGAAGATAGCATTTTTTTCTCTAAGTAGATTTTCCTTTTCCGCCTCTTGCCTCCCTGTCCCCCTACCACTGACGTTGTAAAATATCCTTGCCCCTGAACTACAACCTCCCCCCTTCAGCTCTCTCTCTCTCTCTCTCTCTCTCTCTCTCTCTCTCTCACAGACACACACACACACGCGCACACACACACACACACACACCACGCATCGCAAATGCAACCCTCACGAATTTCTCTCGAAATGACTTTCTCTGTATGTGAACAGAAAAGACCCCAGGGGGAGTGAAGGGAGTAACAGGCTCACCACCTTGAAAGCTTAGCTGGGGAGATTTTCCTCGGCTCTCTCCTGCAACCTGCATTAGACCTTCAAGTTCGCTGGTAAATTAGTAAAATAAGTAAGACTCAATCTGGGAGGACCTGTCAAAGCCTGGCCAAATGGCGCTTCAGCAACCCTTCAAGGCCCCCTTCGCCGCCACCAGCAAAAACCAAACAAGAAAACCATCAACAGTAAGAACAGCAACAAGTCAGTCAAGTCTCGCCCCTCTTCTCTCCCACTGCCCTGCACTCTAGAGGGACTCAGTTATTGGGGAGTTGGGGCTCATCTAGCCTGATTCAGGGTGCCGGTGTCTTCGACCTACACGATTCTAGTAGCCTCCAGATTTGGGATTCTAAATTCATTAATTCGCATCTCAGCCCCCATCCTTGCCCTGCATGCACAAGCTCTCTTAAGTCGTCTGGGGGCGAGACAAGCTTGGAAGTTGCTTTTTCTCTTCCCCACATCTTCCCACAAGGGGGATTTAAAAGCCAAACCAAATAAATCCGGACCAGCCACCTAGGCTCCGCTCTTTTCTAGCACCCCCACTGAGGTTTTTCCTTCCTCCGAGATTCCTCTCTGTACCCGCCATCCCTTAGACCCCCAGAACTTACACATCTCTCCATCTTCTTTCCCGGCGCCCTCCCTTTTCTTTCCTTAGACGCCTCAGCAGTAGGTAGCTTTTTCCCTGAAATCTTGCTCCCTAACCCTGGAACCCCTGAACCAGAAGCCCTGGATGGAGCCCCCAGCCTGGGTGGGTGGGATTAAGGTGGGGAGGGGGTTATTGGTTTTTAATTCTACTTGGTCTTTTTCCTCTTCTCGCACGCGCCAGCATATTCTATGTAACTTATGTTCTATGTAACTTGGAGCAAGCAAAATAGAGCCAGTATCTCCCGCTCGGTCTGCAAGTACGCAGAAACCCCCGAAAACTAAACCTTCTCTCCAGCCCCCGCCCCTGTCTCCTGTTGGTCCTGGAAATCTGGCTTTAAGGACAAGGGTGTCGTGAATTTTAAGAAAACTGACCACGTCTTTATCCTGGGCGGATAGCTAACACTCACTCTTCTTTTCGCTGCTAACAACCCGGGCTGCAAAAAAAATTCACCGTGTTAGCCCCGCAAAAGGTCTGAAACTTCAGATTCACTAGTCTTAACCGCAGTCAGGATCTCGTGGAAGCTCTACCAGTTCTGGTTTGGCGGCTTTTAACTAAACACAGGACAATCCGCATCCTAAATGGCTTTGAACCTCTCTCTGGGCCTCAGTTTCCTCAGATGGCCTCTAAAGTCCATTCCAGCTCTAAGTCTACGATCCCATGGTCTTTGTAAGAGATTGTAAGAGCGGTAAGAGAGCTGTGCAGGTGATCCTATAAAAACTCTACTCATTTTGACTCCTCCAAATCTTCCCACTGACGTCTCCCTTATTTCCCCCCACCTCAAGAAAAAGAACATTGCATCCGGTATGCATTTTAAAAAAAAAAGTAAAAACTTGGTACCTTCTAGGCTTAAGTAGTTTCTGTTAAAAAAAATTACTTTGGAACGTGCGGATGCGTACACACGTATACACACACACACACACACACACACACACACACACACATCTCACGTGGTTAAAACAAGAAAGCAGGGGCGGGGGTGTCTGTGAGTGAACTGGGAAAGGGACCGCTCTTTCTTTAAGAGTTGGGTAGGTGGGTAAAGCCAGGCTGCTTATGCAAATGATCCCATCGCCCTGAGGGCCAATTGGGAGACGGACAGGGGGCGTGGTTCCCCGCCCGCTGCTTAAAGAAACTTGTTGCAGGGTCCGCAAAGTGGGGATTGCGCTTTGAAACAGTATCGGTGTCGGCTGTGCCTGCTGCTGGGAAGCTCGGGGGTACTGGTGACCGAGGCAGCAGCAGCGGCGGCGGCGGCGGCGGCGGCGGCGGCGGCGGAGGTAGCAGCCCTAGCTCCGCAACACGAGAGGACAAGGGGGTGGGGCGGTGGTGGTCCTCCGCGCAGCCAGTGGAGACAGTCGAGGCAGCCACAGCTGCAGGGCACATCTGCCACCCATCTGGGGGGGCGGACCCGTAGGCTAAGGAGCTGCGGGTGGCGCGAGTTCTTCTGGCTCCAGAAGCGCAGGGAGCAGATCCCAGATCCCAGAGCTGGGGAAGAGAGCTCTGCCCGGCGCGCCCCAGTGGGGTCCGCGGCTCCTGCCTCATTGAGCTAGGAGGAGAAAAGAGAACGAGCAGCGAGACATAGCCCGACCCTCCCGGACACAAGGTCTTTGCAGACCCAGACTCTGCTCCTGCCGCTCAGAGTCAGCTCAAATGCGCCCGCCGAAGTGATTTTTTTTTACCCCTTTAGTCTTAAAAGTTCTACGCTTAAGTTGCAGGATTTGTTTGTTTTACTTTGCCTTTTCTTTTCGCTCATCTGCCCGCGCCGTTCTCTTCTTACCGCGTCCCAAATGCTCAACATGACCGAAGAACACGAGAAGACCCTGGAGCCGCCGTGCAGCCCTTCGGGTACTACCAGCTCCATGTCGCACGTGGAGGACTCGGACTCGGACACACCGCTGTCTCCGGCCGGCTCTGAGGGCCTGGGCTGCTCATCTGGGACTGGTCCCCGGCAGGCTGGCGGGGGCGCAGCTCTGGGCTCCAAGGTGGACCCGGGCGAAGTGGACGATCGTTTCCCCGCGTGCATCCGCGATGCCGTCTCACAGGTGCTCAAGGGCTACGACTGGAGTCTGGTGCCCATGCCCGTGCGAGGTAACGGCTCACTCAAGGCTAAGCCTCACGTAAAGCGGCCCATGAACGCCTTCATGGTGTGGGCACAGGCTGCTCGCAGGAAGCTGGCTGACCAGTACCCGCATCTGCACAACGCCGAGCTCAGCAAGACCCTGGGAAAACTGTGGCGGTGAGTGACCTCGAGGAAACTGGGGAGGGAATCGGAGGGCCACAGACTCGAACCCTCCTCAACCCAGAGAAGGGAGGAGAGGCAAGCTTGAGGAGACAGAGGGACACTCCTGACAAAACAGGCCGCCCAGAGTAGAAACGTAATTAGAAATTCAATTTAACAAATACTTGGTGGAGTTAATTGTTCTGCAAAGTCCTCGGTACTGGACTGAGGGAGATGAAAAGATAAGTAGTAACTGATTCTTACTCGTCCAGAGATTAGAATCACGGAGCGCCTTTTGTGATCAACTTTAGAGCTAGAATGGATCTTAGAGATCTTCCCTAGACCGACTCCTCCGTTTTACAAATGGAGAGAATTCGGCCCAAAGAAGTGACCTGCCCAAGGTCACACATCTAGTATAACAGCCTTGGGGACATTTTGATGGTAGAAGTCTCGAAACCCTTTCTCCTTGCCAGTTTTATGTAGTTACTGACAAGGCTTAAAAAGGGCAATGTGAATACCCCCTCCCTCGGAGTGATCTGAAAAGTTCGTTCTTTTTCTCCTCCAGCTTATCCAAAATGTTACTAGAACCCAAGAAAGATAAGTAGATGATAGATCTGGGAGCCCAAAGGCAAACCAACTTGACTTTGTGGCGCTCTTGTCCGCAAAGCTTTCAGGGTGCCCCAGAGCTAAGAGAGGCTGAAAGGACAGTGACCCTTCTACATACACACATTGGCCCTCACCGCCCCAACCAGTGCTAGAATGAGTAGTTGTTGGGCTTGCATAATTAAGGGGGCTTTGGGGAGGGGATATTAGGGTGTGTGCTCTCTCTGCGTAAGTGAAAGCATCTTTCTTTTAAGTGGTCCAGAAGGGACAGAAACAAAACCCTTTATGTCTATCCTCTGGTTCTGAGGAGCTGAGTCTTCAGAACCAAAACTTCATGGGGAAAGAGGGGACAGTGAGAAGGGTGATTTTAAAGGGCCCTCCTCAAGCCTGGGTTAAGCAAGTACAATTCAAAAGATCCAGAAGAGCAAAGGGATGCAGATAGTGCCATAGAGTCACCTCTTGATAGGTATAAGCTGTTTGGATAGGACCACCCCACCCTAGTGAACTCTGCCTGGGTGAGGATTTGGCTCTAGTGGCTCTATTAACCTAGAGTTTGAACAGAAGGGATACTGTGGTTGAAATCCAAAGAGGAGGAGGAGGGTGGGGGTGGGGGGGGGTGAGGGAACCATTCCAAGAACCAGAGTTCCCTGCTCCCCTGGACAATTTATAGGGTTGGTCTGAGTGGAAAAATACCCTCTGGCAAGACCTGAAGTAGTTCTATGTTCTTTGGGGGTCTGAGTATATTTTGACAACATCTCCAGGTATCCAAACACCCTGCTCCCTAGAGAAGCCTCAAGGGCTAAATCTGGTAACTCTCTGAATACATATTCAGGGCTGATACAGCACAAAAACCTCTTCAGAGAATTTGAAGCTAAATTTGGGGGACTGATTTATTACATTTCCCACCAAGCCACCAAACAGACTGGCTTTGTTTCATCTGATCTCCAGGGTACTCAGCACAGTACCAATTAAATTATATTAAATTAAACTCAACATTTATTAATGGTGTGCTTATGTACAAATCACTGGGCTAGGTGCTAGAGAAACAAAGACAGAGGTGAGGCATTGGGGATATACTCAGACACCCCAAGTAAATATCACTTCTTGACTATCCCACAGCCTGATTGAGTAGTGTCCATCTCCAGTTCTCCAAGACAGATTTGGAACTGCTGGAGCAGTTTGGTCTTAAAAAGAAAGTTTTTGCTCTCTTTTGGGAAGTTTTCTGGAGTTTCTGTGTGACCAACCGAAATCTGTCTTTTATCAGCCCAGTCCAGATTGTGGACCTAGTCTTTCTAGCTTGATTTGTATTTTACGAATTAGTTCTCACCAATGTCTCAAGTCTTTTTTCCCCATCTCTCACAACATTTCCTCACACCAGTAGAAATGAATGAACCAAGGTGGAAGAGGAGTGGATATTTTGGGAAGGAGGCCTTGTTATATAGAATTACTGGCCTTCCATTTAATTCATAAGAATGAGGCTGAATTGCTTTCTTTCTCCTCTCTGAATACAAGCTTAAAGATCATTGCCACTTCTGATTATTCTTTCCTCTTGTCTTTGAGCCTTTATACTTGGCCTATATATTTAGATTTTAAAAATAATAGTCAAGAGTTTGGGTTTGCAGAAATATTCTGGAAGCATTTCCATGTCGCAGGAGAAGGGTTTTTAAAAACAGAGCAGTTGTAAAGGGCATCATGCAATGTGTTTGGGGAAAGTTGTTAATGATTACGATCCATCTTTCTGTAGGGTCTGGACAGCTTTGAATGTGTTGTATGCACAATGTATGTTGGTATTCAGGATATACCCCATTTTATTCCTTTGACAGCCACCCTCTGGGCCCCAGCATCCCCAGCCTTCAAAAGAGGCAGTTGGTCTATTACTCCTAATATTCTTTCCCAGCTCCAAAGTTTCTATACACTTCAACAGGCTTCACATTTGTAAGTTGAGGATAAGTTTCTAGAAAGTATTGAGTTGCCTGATTTACTCTTGTGATATTTCTAATTGATGGCTGATCATGTTCACCTTCATATTTTTAATCCTAATTTATAATCAAAGAACAGCCAGCCCTGCCAGTTCCATCAGTTCTAGTGCATCAGTTCCCAGGAAGTAATACTTTTTGTCTCACAGCTGAATGCCTTGACCCCAGATCCCCAAAGTAAAGACATTCTCCTCTGATCACCATTGGTTTTAGTGGGGCTGTTTATAAAACATATAAGCAGGAAAAGTAAAATGGAACGTTTGGGTGATTATTTCAGTGCTTATTTCTTGGAAAGTAAATCAACAAAAACACAAATTAGACTGAAATGTGAAACTTCAGTAGGCTCTCCCAGTTCTCATTTTTACCATGTAGTAAATGTTTGAACTTACAGCCAGTGGAGAAGAGTGCTGTATAAAGACATCGATACTTGAAAATCCCAAGATTTAGAGGACCTTTGTAAGACAGTACACACAGGGAAGACATTTATTTAGATTTATTTATTTTAGCAGACCCATTCTGACAATGATTTTCATAAAGTTAAAAGTTCATGAAGTTAAAAGGAAAAGTATGCAAATACTATTATTTGGGAAACACATGCATATACTTCTCTGTCTGTATTGCCAAACCCTTATTATCTTTCTCATTTAACTTGAATTTTTGTTTTTATTTTTACAGCTTATTGAGTGAAAATGAGAAACGCCCTTTTGTAGAGGAAGCTGAAAGGCTAAGGGTCCAGCATAAGAAGGATCACCCGGATTACAAGTACCAACCTCGGAGAAGGAAAAGCGTAAAAACTGGCCAGAGTGACTCAGATTCAGGAGCTGAGCTCGGCCACCATCCAGGGAATCCCATGTATAAGGCTGACTCTGGCCTGGGAGGCCTGGGAGATTCCCACCATCATAATGATCATACAGGTAGGAGACCAGGAAACTCACCCAGAGTTGCTCAGCCCTGAAGAAATTTGAGCCAGGATGTATATCCTCCGGCAGAGGCCCTTTGTAAACTGGAAAGGGAGGGAAGGGAAATTCCAATACAATCTAATATAATAAATAGCGATGCTAAGCCTCAGTAATTTACTACCAGCATAAAGAATCTAGGATGGGAAACAGAATAGGACTAATCAAGGCTCCTGATTGAGGTTAATTCTTAAATTGTACCTTTTAAGGTGGACTGAAAGTTAGTCCGAATGGCCTTCATAATGGGTCCAATCACAACCATTCCTGATGCTAAAGTAGAGCTCAGAATTGGCAACCTTTAAGTGTTGACAGATTCCAATAGAATTGCTAACATCCTGTAACTTCAGACGTGTTTGTTCTTTCTAGTTTAAATCCTGTCTGAAGGATTTTATTCTTCTCTTTATATTTGTATTGTTGGGATATGGAGAAAATACATTCTCTCTCTCTCTCTCTCTCTCTCTCTCTCTCTCTCTCAGAAATTTCCAAATGAACACATGCAGCAAATATTTACTGAGCCCATACTATGTACAAAAAGCACATGAGAAAAGTGGTAATTGTTTTTGTTTAAATAAAAAATCTAGACCATTTCTCTTGATTAAAAAGAATAGGATTTACCCCAATTAGGAATTAAGTTGATAGTTTATCCCTAGGATTTCTGTGAACTCTAAAGAAAAGAATTTCAACTTAATATTTGCTAATGTGAATTTTACAAGAATCAATTATAAATTTAGAACCAGAAGAGACCAGAGGGACCATCTAAGTCCTTATTTTACATATAAGGAGAATGGGACCCAGAGAAGTTAAGAGATTTATAAGCAAATAGCATAATATAATTAATAAATTGCAGATTTAAACCTGTTTCCTCTCACTCCATATACAGCATTCTTTCCACTGCATTTTTTTTACATATTTGTTAAAACATTTTTTTTATGGGAAATATTTCTTTTTTTTAGGGCAGACACATGGACCACCTACTCCACCTACCACACCTAAAACTGACCTACATCATGGCAATAAGCAAGAGCTGAAACATGAAGGGCGCCGCCTAGTGGACAGTGGCCGCCAGAACATCGACTTTAGCAACGTGGACATCTCAGAGCTGAGCAGCGAGGTTATCAATAATATGGAAACCTTCGACGTCCATGAGTTTGACCAGTACCTGCCCCTCAATGGCCACTCTGCCATCCCTGCTGACCCTGGGCAGAACTCAACAGCAGGCTCATATGGTGCTTCATATTCCCATTCAGCACCTGGGAGTGGTGGACCCCAAGTATGGACTCACAAGAGCCCTTCCTCAGCTTCCTCCTCATCCCCCAATGAGCCGGGCCAGCAGAGGCCACACATTAAAACCGAGCAGCTGAGCCCCAGTCACTACAGCGACCAGTCCCACGGCTCCCCAACCCACTCTGACTACGGGTCCTACAGTGCCCAGGCCTGCGTGACCACGGCCTCTACAGCCACTGCTGCCAGCTCCTTCTCAAGCTCCCAGTGTGATTACACTGATCTTCAGAGCTCCAACTACTACAATCCCTACTCTGGCTACCCCTCTAGCATTTACCAGTACCCGTACTTCCATTCCTCCCGCCGGCCCTACGCCACCCCCATCCTCAATGGCTTATCCATTCCCCCAGCTCATAGCCCCACCAGTAACTGGGACCAGCCTGTCTATACAACTCTGACAAGGCCTTAGAGGAAATGCCATCAGGATGGAAAGAGGGAACTTTACAGAGGAAAAGTTAAAAACAAAAACAAAGAAATCCCAAACAAAAAAGGAAAAAGAAATCTTTGAGGTCTTCTAAACTACATGCACTATTGAAGGACTGAGGTAGAGGAATTCCATGCCGGTTTTTGAAGTGCCTGCTGAAGTCTGCGGGGAACACTATTTTTTTTTTCCAACTGCATGCCCCTTTGCTTCTAAATCTCCAAGCATCTTTAAATGGACAGAGTTCTATTTTCTTGTTTTTTTTTTAGATGACTGATAATTCCTTTTAAATAAATGAAGGCCAACCATTTGACTCCTCTGTGAGGACTGACAGGAACATGTTAATTTTGGGTTGCATTGAGTGCAAAATACAAACAAATCAGAAGGAAGTGGTACAAGACTTTAAGGGTCTACTGCAATTGGAGGTACGGACCAACCTTGAGGACAAGAACTTACTGGGACCAATGAATAAATTTCCAGCGATTCCATTTTTTTTAAAACAGTCTTGTGGAAATCCCTAGGAGCAGCTCTGGGGACCAACCATCTCAGTGTCAGGGGTATTTGCTTTAGTCAGAGTTCTTCTAAACAAGGTTTGGCTGTAATTAACATTTTGGGGGGTGGGGCTTAAAAGTGTTTGATTTTTTGAAATCTGTTAAATATGTATTTATGTTCTGTATTATTTTGTCTTTAATTAATGAAGTAATTTGTGCAAAAAAAGTAGAATTAAAAAAAATTAAAGACTGGAGACTTAAATAGTGGCGATGGGACAATAAAAACGGTGTTATGAGTCTATTTTAACCACTGCAGCAGTAGTGTCAAAAGGAGTGGAGTGAAGTCTAGCTTGTGTAAAATTGACATCTGGATGGGAGTCAGCAAGGGGGCAGGAGTGGTATGGGAAGGAAGTTCACTCAGACAGCTGCAAAAATGGCTAATTCAATTTAGTAATATGGTGAGGGGACAGGTCAAGAAAAGGGTATTGCTTTTGGGGAGGGCCCTTTGTTTTAATTTGGTCATGATGCCACTCACTTTTCAAAGTGTTTAACGAGATTGGAAGGCAAAGGCATCTCTGAATTTTGTAGATGCAAGTCCAGTAGCATGTGGCTAGAAATGAGGAATTTAATGAGCAGTTCTCCCACGAGGGCTGGAGATACACTTTAATTTGGGCTTTTAGGGACCAGATGTCACCTGTCGAACTGTGAAACTAAAACCTTCTCCACTAAATTTTTGTAGGTACTTAGTTTTAGACTAATATTTCATTGATATGCTTCTATTTCTTCCATTGTATGCTGAGCATATAATAACCACCTACTTTATGGTAATGTGTGCCTTTAAAACTTTGTAAATCTAAATACATTTGAGAGGTTATCTTCTTTTTACTTTTTCTACTTTTCCTACCTTTTCTAAGATTATTTTTTTGCCTATTTCCTTCTGGGGGGAAAATGATCGCAAACTCATTTTTATGCAATCTATTTTTCTGTGTAAAGTTTGGAAAGACATTAGCTGTTACTTACCTGCTCTGTTTCACTAGTTTCTGACCAAGCAATGCTAACTTTTGTACAGATCAATTTGATAAAATTAAAAAAAATGCTTTTTATCTATCATGTGCTGTCTTTTTGTTGGTGGTAGTTTTTAAAGTCCTGCGCACTGGAAATGAGGATTGGGATTTAGGATAAGAAATCCTGTTTTAAAAGGGACTTTTGCCCTCATAAATGCCCTCAGAAAAGAATTATTCAGCATATGCCCTTTGCCAAAGGGCTCTACAAGCTTGTATTCTTTAACCCTTACGATACCACATAGAAGCAGGTGGGAGACAGACTGACAGACCTTATCTTCATCTTTCCGAAGAGGAAGTTGAATATTAGAGAGACTAAGGGACTTGCCCAAACTCCCAACAGCAAGCCAGGGGCCCAGCCAGGGCTAGGAATCATGAGATATTTTTTTTTTCCTGGTTCCAACAACTCTTAATGCCAAATTACATTCTCTCCAAATTGGGACCTTTTCTGGAATTAGGTATGAATTTGTCTTAGGGCAGTTCTGTTTTCTGAAGCTAATGAGGAATGCTGGAGGCCCCTTCCAGGGATCTTTCCTTTGGGATCTTTTGGGTAAATGGGACTGCCCAGACTCAAAAAGTGACCGACACTCAGAAGCCACATTGTTTTCCCCTCTAAATGCCAAATGCAACCTTTGCATGGTGTGAAAAAATCTCGACTAGGCTCCAGGCAGCTGTGCCATTTCTTAGGCTGAGGCTTAAATGGAAAGACTCCTAAGACCTTTTGGAGGAGTCTTTGTGAGTGTGTGGCTACCATTGCTGTTTTAAATAAAGTTTGCTCTGGCCCAAGTATGAGAGCTTGTGCATAGTGTTGCTGTGTAGCTTGGTGGAATATATGTTCATGATAACAATAAAAGCAAAGAAGCTGAATATGGCTAACCAACCAGACTGCAGATGACCCCCATCCCAAATGAAATTTGCTGTTTGGTGCACTGGCTTGTTGCCTGGGCCTCATGGAAAGTGGCTACCCCTAGGCCTCCTCCTCCAGTTCACATTTATAAAAAGTTCTGGCAATACGACATTATTATGTTCTAAGCCAAAGTTCCTCTCGTTGGGAGGAGACTTGGTCTTTCACCCCATTAAGCCTACATGTCTCACGTTACATTCAGGAAGTGTGTGGAGATGGCCTTTAAAAGCATCTTCCTTTTGGGCAATACAACCTGTATTTCACTCACCCACCAGGGAAGGAGGGCATGGAATTGGCTGTGTATGGTTAAAAAACAAAAAACGCACCCCCCCCACCTCCCAGCAGAACAAAAGTGAGGGACAATATCAAATCTGCAAGTATAATCAAGTACCTTTGTGTTGTTGGCATTCAGTTCTCTGGCCCTCCCTGTAAAGATCTCCTGGAATAGTGCATGCAGTGTCCGGCATTTCTGCTATTCAGGATGAATCCTTCTCTCCTCCACTTTGTATAACAAGCACATTACGATGGCCCAGGAGTCCTATTCCTGCCAAGAACAGTGTTTGGGAAGAGCTATGCCTGATTTAAGATGGTCCGTGAGGTTTGGGGTATGCCAAATCTCCCAAGTGGGTTTGTATGAGTGTCTTGGGATGGGGTTGGTAAAAGCTAGACACAACGTCCATTGGAAACCCCTTCTCTTTTCCTTTCCCCCACCACATGGAATCCGGATCAGCCCCAGCCTGGGCTGGGCCAGTCCCAAGTCCAGCAAAAGCCTGGGCCAGCCAACCCGATTCACAAAGCTTGTATATTGTAACCTCGAAACCAGGCAAACCCCAGGCATTGGGCTTGCTGACAAAGCCAATCCTCCTTTTGCTAATCCTCCTCCTTTTCAGCACTGGGATTTGGTTATGGGACTTGCCAGTTTCCCAAGGACTTGGACAAAACTTGCCAGTTTTGTTTGAAGTTGGCTAGTCCTCCTGAATGTTAACTCACAGGGGCTGCCTGAGCCCTCCTGATAGAGTCACAGGGTCCGCCTGACTCATTGGGCCTGAGGCCCCTTGGAATCTTTTCTTCATAGCTCTGCCACACAGGTTCCCCCTTCCTCCTCCTCCTCTATCTTTTCCTATTCCTCCTTTTCTTCCATCTTCTTTTTTTCCTCCTCCTCATTCTTATCCTCCCCCTTCTCCCTCCTCTACCTCTTCTTCCTCCTCCATTTCCTCTACCTTCTTTTTCTCTCCTCCTCCTTTTCCTCTTCCTTTTTTTCTCCCTCTCCTTCTCCTCCTCCCTCTCCTTCCTCCTCTCCCTCTACCTCCTCCACTTTTTCCATTCTCTCCCAAACCCAACAACTCAGGCTACTGTCATTCGAGCAGTTTTTCCAAGTTATAAGCTGGGTAAATTGTGAAATGAAAGGAAGAGAATCTTTCCATTCCAAGTATTTATTGAGCGTTCAATTACTATGAGCTGACAATGTCATTAGACAATGATCACATTATTTTGTGTGTGCTGGGGAGAAAGCAGATAGAGCAGGACACAACAAAGTCTTCCCCACTCACCTACATTCACTCTACTTCAGCGGTGACTTTTGTCTCCAGCTCTCCCAAGGCCTTTGTCACATTTGGATTCAAGAATTCTTCCCACTGGGTGAGGTTCCTGTTGACTTCCCTTTCTCTGCTTCTAAACATCCCCCAAGGCTAAGTCAACAGACATCCTTGTTAAACTTTCCCAGAAGACTCAGGTGTGGGTCTTGTAGCCTGCTTCTACCTTTTTTTGACAAACTTCTCATGTTTTATCATGGTGGTAAATTCAGATTATTTGTCATAAGGGGACCTACTAGCATCTGAGGAGGGACTGAATGGAAACAATTGCCTCTAAACTTAGCAGTTCTGGATTGAATGACCTCCTTGGGACAATATGTCCCTATGATGCTATACCATTGGGTTGTGTTAAGAATTCCAACTACTGATATCTCCCCTCTTCATTGATGACAAAATCATAGCTCTAGAACTAGAAGGGACCTGAGAGATAATCTAGTCCAACCACATCATTTTATAGATGAGAAAACTGAGACCCAGGGAGGTTAAGTGATTTGACCAAAGTTTCATGGTGATTTCAGAGGCTGGATTTGAACCCAGGTCCTTTGACTCCAAAGTCTAGGCTCTTTCCACAGCACATGTATGAACACTGGCTTTCTATTTTCATCATGTTCCAACTGGTTAACTTTTAACTCTCGTGGATCATGATAACTTTGCTTTCTGGGGGAAATTACCCAGCCCCACTTGGATTGTCTTCTTCCTAAGGAATGGAAAACTTTGTATGTATAAGGAGAATTTAAAAAAAAATAGTAATGCTACCCTCTCCAAGGTGAAGTTTTGTTGTCCAGCCTGGAGACAGGGAGACGGGAACAGTAACTTCAGCAAGCATTTATGAAATACTTGCTGCGTGCAGAGCACTCTTCTGTACACTGGTGGGGAAAGGGCAGGGCGGGGTGGCATGGGGTGGGGGAGATACACAGAGATAAATCAGAGAATATTCCTGCTCTTCTGAAGCTTGCAGTCTAGAAGGAAGATATAAAACATATACTAATAACTACAGCATAAAGATAAAGATAGGAAATATACAAATACATAAAGATGATGTAAAACATATGAAGATATAAAACATATACAAATAACCATTGTGTAAAGGAATACATAAAAGTATGGAAGAGAAGCAGAAACAAAATGGTTTATCAAAGTCTGAAAGGAGGAAGAGGGTCATTACCAACTGGGAGGAATCATGGGAGTCTGTGGAGAAGGAAGCATTTAAGTTACACTTTTATGGATAGGTAAGAAATAATCTTTACCATAACCTCTCCAGATCCCATGATATTTCATTTACACAAAGGGTATGTCCAGACATGACACTTTTGGGGAGACTAAGAAGAGAGACCAGAGAACTTCTCTTTTTCTCTGGCCTTTCTGCCCAGCCTTCAGTTTAAAAATAATTTGTGAATCCTGGGTCACTTTGGGGGAGGCTAGACCAAATTAATGATGATTCTCAATGATTTCTAATGCCATTTTAATAGCTTCACATACAATAATTGAAATTAACAGCTTGTAAAGTACTTTGATGTGAAGGTTCTTCAGGGCCTGCTTTATTGAATAAAAAATACTCATTTGTAATTACAACTTTCATTTTTATAGCAATAGTTAATGGGCTAAAGTCTGAAAAAGAAACCCCACAATTGTTCTCTTAAGGAAATAAAACATTAATTTTTTTTGTAAACCCTTTCTTCAGCATAAACAATAGCAAATTTCTGCTTAGGGCCATAAGTTTGATATCGGAACGTAGGATCATAGTATATAGGGTGTCCCAAAAGTTTGCCATTTTCTGTTATTAAAAGCTTAGAACTGCTCTTAGACTTCTGGGACACCTTGTGTAAAGAGCTAGAAGGGACATTAGGAATTATATAGTATAGTAATTATTAACCTTTTTTGTCTTCTGGACTCCTTGAGCAGTCTAGTGAAGTTTATAGGACTCTTCTTAGGTTAATGTTGTTAAATGCATAAAATAAAATACACAGGATTATAAAAGACACTAAGCATATTGAAATATTAACTAAAATATTTTTTTAAAAAATTCATGGATTCCACTAGGTTAAGAACCAACATCCTCAGCCTAATACCCTCATTTTACAAATGGGGAAACTGAGGGCTGGGGAGGGAAAGTGATCCCTTCAGCCAGGCCAAACCTCAAGCTATCCCCTATGGAAGAAAATCAATCCATCTTCTAAAGCAATCTAGAGAATCAGTTTCCTCGGCCCCCCTAGTAATTCATTCAAATGTTTTGCAGTGCCAGGAAGTACTTATCTAACCTAGATCTCTCCTGCTGTAGTTTGTGCCCATTTGTCCAAAGTCACAAGTGATTCAGGTACTCAGTGCACTTTTAACTACTTGTGGCTGACAAGGGAGACTTCCTCCATCCAGTGGAAAAAGTTCCTCATTTCTGTTTTCTACCAGGACAATATGTTTGCTACTTATCTCAGCTGAATAGAATGCCTATTAAAAAAGAAAGAGGAAATGGCTTTTATGGTCCATCCCCAAATTTCTGATAGATGTGAAAAAGTCCCTTCTACTCCTAATACATGATAATTTTTCCTGGAATGTTATCAACTTTCATGAGTAGATTTTACTGTTTGGAATTAAGTTTATGGCCAGGAAAGGGGAGTTTCAGATCCAAAATGTCTGCCATCCATGAGGCGAGGAAGGGAAAAGAAAAAGAGAACATTTCATTCAAAGCAACTACTCTGGGAAGGGTAATCCTTCCCATTTATAACCCTAACTCTTCCTTCCCTACCCAAAAATTGTGAAAATTCTCTGAAGTCTCTGAAATCCTCAGCTATAGTTTGACCTCAGAATTGTAGAATGTCAAATTTGAAAGGTACCTTAAAAACCATCTATCTTTCCTCATAATTTTATGGAGGGGAAACTGAGTCCTAAGAGGGAAACAAGTGATACTAATAATTCTGGACAGGCTGTCTCTGGAGCTGAAGACCTCTCATTCCTGAATTCAACAGGGCAGCTAAAAAGGAATACTATTCCTTCAACCCCATTTCTGTGTCTTAATATACTATTGACCCTCCCATTGATCCCGCTCAAATTCCCTCTCCTCTGTGAAACCTTTCTTGATTCCCCCAGCTGGAAATTATCTCTTCATTATTTCTCATTATTTAATCTGTCTGCTTTACACCTGTTAAATTTCTTTAAGAAATGGTGAGAATCAGAGTCAATGTCCTTACCTTTGTCTCTTTTCCATTTTTTAAGAGTCAAAAATTCATTTAAAGGGGCAGCTAGGTGACCCAGTGAGTACAGCACCAGCCCTGGAGTCAGGAGAATCTGAGTTCAAATCCAGCCTCAGACACTTGACACATTTAGTAGCTGTGTGACCTTGGGCAAGTCACTTAACCCCAATTGCCCTGCCTTCCCCCCTCCAAAAAAAAAGTTTATTTAAATAGGTTGGGTTGAAACCATCGTAATTTGTAAGTGCGTTATTTTTTTCATCCCTATTCTGGGATTGATTTTGCATTTTCTCTAAATTTGTTGGGGGCCTGGTTGCTTATAGGAATGGGCTAGCTCAGGAGTTGGTAGGTATTTAAGTATTTTCTCCTCTGAGATGTGAATGAAAAAGAAGAGAATCTGACTTACATATTTCCAAAGCTGTAAGGTATTTGAAAGGATAGTAGACTTAAAAACCTCCCAAACTTTTATCGTGCAATGCCCCCCCAAATGATCAAAATTTGTTACATTACATTGTTCTACTGGTAGACATTTATTTTATCCTTAATAATATAATAACTACTTTATAGAACATAAAACAACCCCTTTTCTTGAAGTACTTTCTTGAGATTCTTGAGCCTGTGAGTCCTTTATTTTCTCTTTATTTTTTGGAGGGGGGAAGGCAGGGCAATTGGAGTTAAGTGACTTGCCCGAGGTCACACAGCTAGTAAGTGTGTCAAGTGTCTGAGGCTGGATTTGAACTCAGGTCCTCCTGACTCCAGGGCCGGTGCTGTACTCACTGCACCCCTTAGCTGTCCTGTCCTTTCTTATTATATGGCATTGTACGACTACTTGTAACTACTTACAACTTGGAGGAAAATAATGGAAATCATATTGAATTCAATCCATTATTACTGATGAAGATCATTCAGTCAGTCAATAAACTTTTTTTTTCCCCAGAGCACTGTCTTAGGCACCTGGGGAGATGAAAAGATTAAATAGGTCATGGTTGCTGCCTTTTGGGAACTTAACTTCTAGTGTGACACATGTATAGATATTATATAAAATGACATGTGGTGAGTGAATTAGAGAGGTCCCAACCAAGAACTGAAGTCCTACTGGGGTAAGATTATTACTTAGACTGGGGGGATGGTGGTGAAAATTAAGGGAAGATTTCTAAGAATAGGTGGCATTTGAGCTGGACAGCTGCTCTGGGTTGTCAACATAAAGGAAGCAGGATAGTAGAGTAGTGGGATCAGTAAGACAGCAACTGTTACCAACATTTCTAATGAGGCAGCTAGGTGTCATGGTGGATAGAGTGCTGGACTTGGAATCAGGAAGACCTGAGTTCAAATCCTGCCTGGGATACTCTATAGCTGGGTGACTCTGGGCAAGTCACTTAACCTCTTTTGGTCTCAGTTTCCTCATCTACTAAATGGAGATGATAACAATTGTGCCTATGTCACAGGTTTGTCGTGAGGATCAAATTAACATATATAAAATACTTTGCAAACCTTAGAGTCCTATATAAATGTTAGCTATCATTAATGAAAACATCAGCCTCTCTTCTACTAGGAGGCTATCTAGAGATAATGGGTTATGGCAGAGAGAGAGCTCAGCCCTACCCTGTTAGACTGTGGACTGAATACCTTCTGAACTCTGCCTTGACCCTCAGATACATAGCTCTTAGAGATGCCTTAGAGGCAACTGGATAGTGCAGTGGAGAAAGTTCGAGGCTTGAAGTTAGGAAGATGGGAATTCAAATTCAGCTTCAGATACTTATTAGCTGTATGACTCTGGGCAAGTCACTTAACCTCTTTGCCTCAGTTTCTTCAACTGTAAAATAGGGATGATAATAGCACCTACCTCCTACGGTTGTTGTGAGCATAAGATGAGATAAAATTTGTGAAGTGCTTAGCATTGTGCTTGGCATGTAATAGACCCTTAATAAAGGATTGTTTCTTTCCCTTGTTTCCTTCTTTCCATGTCAGAGGTCACGGGACCTTGGCAATCATTAGGCACGCGGCCATGACAAACTCATTCTAAATGAAATTCCTTTGGAAATAGCTATCCCTCTTCTCTGGCATCAGGATAATTATTTCTTTTTAAATATTCATTCATATCTTTAATATTTTTATTAATAGTTATATCTTTAGTGCAATAACTCTTTAAGAGTTCATTCATTCAACACATTTATTGAGCACATCCTATGTGCAAAGATTTTTTCTTGGCTCTGCTGTGGGAGGGTAAGGAGGGAAGAAGTAGGACATAAAGAATAATTCATGGTTCCTGAACTGGTCCAGACTGGTCTAGTTGCTCAGGCTTAGGATTGAAACGAAAAGAGAAACGTGTAGACCACTGAACTTTTTTCTAAAAGGAAGTTTTCTTAACAGTCCTACAGAAAGAATATTTAGCTAGTCTACAACACTATTTCAGGTAGATGAAACTTCCCTTTTCTCTCTATATGAATGCATCTTGTCAGAAGGGATTGTGGACTTATAGGGCAATGGGACGTCCATCAAGTCTGAGAGATCCTGACTCCCTGTGAGTTAGACTTTCTTTACCTTAGGTCAGGGCTGTCCAAAATGTGGCCAGCAGGCCCGCAATGTGATTTATTCAGCTCTCCTACAAGCATAGAAATTTACATAAATGCTTTAGCAAGTGAAGCCCAGTTATGGCAGAGCTCTCACTAAAATGGCAAGTCAAAATACATTGTCTATTGTTTCAAAAAAAACATAAGGTTGGACAGCCCTGCCTTAGGTGATCAAGAGCTGTCAAGGGCTCATTCACCAGTCCTTTGGACCAATCAAATATTGGATATGGCTTTCCTTTCTTTTAAGGAAAAGCTAGCCCATCCCACATGGCAGAGACCGTAGTATATGTTGCTCCCACCGCAGTCCCTGCCCACAAGAGGCTTACTACAGCTTTCCAAAGGGACTCACTTTTTCTTAGTGGGCACTTAGAGTGCCTGTTTCATCACTTTAACAATTATATTTTTTTCCATTTTTTACACTTAGTTTACTTAAGTGGTGGTTATTCTTACAACAACTCAGAGGGTAAACTTGACCTTATTGAATGGGTTCAACTTTACAGAGCAAGAAAATCCAGTGGTTCTATAATTGGAAGTGGTATAACTTTGTTTCATTGGGGCATCTGGGTCTCTCTTCACAGATCTACATTTTTTATCGAGTCTTAAAAAAGACTCTTTAAACAGCTGGAGCATAGTGTCCTTTGCTCAGGACAAGGAGTGGAAGAAACCTGTATTTGAGAAAGGCTTCTTGATTTCCAAAGGCACATAAAACTAAGAAGAGAGAAACAGGAAAAGTCTAGTGATTTTCCTTTGGTGAAATCTACTTGGCATTTTCATTTTGCATTTCATGACATGAAATACCCTGGGAAAAACAGCACAATCTGATTGCCTGGTGGATGTTCAGCAGTGTGATATGAATATTACCAACCCCTGTCACTGGTTGGCCCTGACAAGTATATTTTGAAGCTCAGTTTTACTTATACCTATGGAAAACAAAAGGAAAGTCTAAGAAAAATAAAATGAGATTGATTCTTAGTCCTCTATAAATACAAGCTATTATTATTATTTTATTTTATTTGAATACATTGTATATTCAGACCCTAAAATTCAGAGATATCCCCTTAATATTCACAGTTAATACTTGATCTCTATTAGGAGTCAGAAGATTCCAGTTTCTGCTTTGGTTTCACCACCATATTGCTTTGTGTCTTTGGGTAAGTACATAGGTGGACCATACACACTATTCTTGTACCTACCAGTGTGTTGTTGCTGTTTGCATCAAGTTGATAGCAGAGTGGAGAAGTCAAGGCAGCTGAACTGCAGGGGTGGAAAGATAAGGATCATTACTAGTTTTTCTTCCATGATGACAGTGTCTGCCTATCACTAGCCCAGTTAAGCTGGAAGAATTTAGGCTTTTATTGAGGGTGAACCCAAACAGGATTCTATGTCATTATAATGGCAGAGAGAACTTTGTAAGAAATGTTCAAGGATTTCCAGAGTATTCACAGGAGCAGCATAGTTGCCGTGGTCTGGTGTTCTGAACTTTTTTCCCCTCCTGTAAGTGTGTGTGTGTGTGTGTGATGTGATGTGATGTGTGTGACTGGTTTTCGCTCCTCTGGGAGAAGCACCAAGGAACACAAGTGATTTCTGTGTCACTTGGGTGGTCTATGTGAATCTGTCACTGTGTTAATGTGTTGCTTTAAAGTCCAGACACAGACCTTCCAAGTAGTGAATGATGCCCCAGCATCCTCTTTTCGGTGTTGAGCTGCATATCTGACTGTGCTGGCTGAACCCTTTCCCCTCCTCCTGAAAGGGCACCTACTATGCATATAAGAACATAATACGAATATTTGGGGCTGTGTGACTCCAATCTGATATTCCTTCAGAACTCTTCCATGACCAATATTTTGAGAAATTCTGCTTTAGTAGAATAATCTTATCCATTTTGCTGGCATGGCAGCCATCATGAATTTGGAAAGCATTCACCCATGCTGAAAGATACTACCTTGACTAATTGTAGGATAGGTGGGAAGTAAATTGAGGTGGGCAGAAGGAAGAATCATAGTATATTCTTACTCCACTCTGCCTCATTTCTCTTTATCATGGCCCTGATGACTTCCTTCTAATCTGGCAGAGATAGGGAATGGGCCAGGTATGGCATGTGATTTAGACACAGTCCTATAGGCTTTCTCTGCTGGTCTCCAGAAAAGGCATCATTTGGAATTTCCATGTCCAAGAAAATTTCGAAGAGCTGTACTTCCCTTCCTCCACCCTGACCTTTATCTCTGTGCAACACTATTTAGTTTTCTATATCATCTTCCTATTTGCCCAATACCACCAGTGGACTTTCCCAGCTTGCCATCATTTCCTCCTGGACCTATTTTTCCAGTGGGGTTGGAGTAGGAGAGAAAAACTTTAGAATTGAATGACATTGCTCTGTGCATCCTTCTGGCTTACTTCCAGGCCACTTTCCCCATTAGCCCTGCCCTAGTTATGCCCCAGGGCCCTGTGCCATAGTCAGTATGAAGTACCACTGTTGATTTCCTAAGGAAGACAGCAATTTGTGAGATTTTTTTGTAATGGTTTCAAAAAAGTTTGCTTTCATCAAGATTCTTCCTAATTGAACTATATCCAGGAAGATTTTTGTTTGTTTGTGTCTTAAAGAAAAGCAAGTGCACACTGTGAATATTCATAATGAGACTGGTTTGACTAAATCTCATACACAGGATTTCTCATATATATATTCTTTCCTGGGACAAGAGCTCTTGGATTTGGAGTCTGAGGACCTGGGTTTTTATCTCAGCTCTACCACTTACTAACTTTATCACTTTGGGCAAATCATTTTCTCCCTTTGGGCCTCAGTTTCCTCATCTGTAAATTGAAGGGATTGGACAAGATGGTCTTTGATGTCCCTTCTAACTCTGAATCCTAGGAATCTCTAATCTTTCATATTTCTGTTATCTGGAGAGGTAACTTTTGTGGCTTCTCTTGCTTATATGGGGTAAGGGGTGGAGAGAGGGAAGAGAGGGTGCTTGTTTGTGTCTGTGTGTTGTTTCTGGCCCTGACAGTGGTGAAATTCTGTACCAGGGAAGGGGTTAAATATTTTGAAAGGTCTTGTTTGAGGTAGAGTGAATTTTAACCACCGCACACATAACGAATGCAAAACAGGGTGAGCCGCTGGTGCGGAGCCAAGTGCACCAGAGAGGAGCTGCTGAATTTTAATGATTCATTATTGCCTGGAAAGGCCTTTGTCTCCCTTTATCCGGTGCACAATAAAAGAATTAATTGGACAGAAAATGGCAGGGCAAAGAACTGACAAGTCATTAAGGGGCTCTGAATGGCTGATTAGATGCACATTGGGGGTGGAATTTCAACTGCACTGTTTCCTCGAGGCCTGCAGAATAATAATGGAAGGGCACAGTTTATATTTTGTATGCACTACCAGAAAGTCCTTTATGCGGGCATTGTGACGCTATTTATTATGTTGTCGATTTAGCTATTGCAGTCATTGTGGTTGCTACAAGAATGCACGAAGTGGGATTTTTCACTTTCCAAAGGCAAAAGAATTGGGACTGGAAGCGGTCTGACAAATAGTTTTATTAATTTTTTTGTGTGTGGGGGGTTGAGAATGGTTAGTAAATATTTAGGCGCAGATGGGGAAACTTTTGTGTGTGCGTGTGTGTGTTTGTGTGTGTGTGTGTGTGTGTGTGTGTGTGCGTGCGCGCGCGCGCGCGTTTTTCACCAAATTCCAAGACAACTTTTATTTCCTCGTCCTCGTCCCCTCTCCATCCCCACCCCCTATCCCTCATTCCCCCCAAAGAAAGAAAACAGAGATGGAAGCTGGCTGCTTTCAGTTCTGGGGGCTGACTGCTTCCCTACCCTGCACCGGGGCCGGGCGGGTGTGGCGGGTGTGGCACGGTGCAGAGTAGCCAGTCAAACGGATTTGCTGGCAGGCGGGAGCTCATAGGGCTCCCCACAGCACACATGAGACTCTAGGGCTGGGCTTCTGCCAGAGTTGTGTGTTGTGGTGCTCACGCCATTATTATTTAGAAATTGCCTGCTCAGAAGAATTATGGCCTGGGGACCCATTCACCCGCAGATATCAGATATATGAAATCCAGATCTGAGGTACCAACTAGCAACAGCAGCGCAACAAACAATTCGAGGAAGGAGCGTAGATGCGATCCAGCCAACTGCCTCTGCCATCTTACAGATGAGGAAACTGAGGCCCGGAGAACGGAAGAGCCCGGAATATTGAATTCAATTTGAGTATCCGATGTGCAGGAGAATCAGAGAGCAATCTGTTCTCTGCTGGGGAAGCGTCGTAGAAAAAAAGCAAAAGAAAAAAAACCAATGTTAATTAAGATGTGTATTATTCAGCTCTGCTGCAGATTCATTCCTCTGTGTTAAAATGCAGCCGTCACCTTTCTAGAACCCCAAAGACTTGCGGGGGATAAAGATCACTTTTCTGAGCTCTCTTCTAAAGCTATCCCTGATAACTTAATTTCTGACAGCTTTCTTCCTGCTCTTAGAGACCATGCCAATCTTGTCTCTGTTTTGAGAAACAGTGTACACGAGGAGAGCTCAATTGGGCCTTTTGTGTGTGTGTTATACTTAACATAGGCACAAAGTTGTTGGATTTCTCTGCCTTGGACTGACCCTGGTAGGCTATATGGCTTTAGGTCTTTAAATTTTCCTCGATACATAACTATACATTGATGCAGTTTCTCTTAATAAACCAACTCTTTATTTAAACCTCTGCCCTGTGCAATGCAATGTCTGTAAGAAGCTGTTTCTAAGTAGGTCAAAGAATAATATAATAATAGCTGACATTTAGATAATATTCTAAGTATTATAAAGCACTTTCTTTATCTATGTCTATATGATCATCCTATCATATTCTCACTATAGCCCTGTGGTATAGGTCATACAAATGATATGTAACAATGAGAGACTCTTTCATGTGTGGGTCTTCAAAAACTACCCCAGGTTTGAGGTATTTTGTGGGTCAGTATCCACTTAAAACAATTTCTATGAGTCCCTACTGATTTGTTTATTTTGACAAGGCCAACTGCAGTACAAATTAGTTCAAAGCAAAAGATATTTCATTAACTTGTACATTAAAATAAGTGGCAAAAAAAGCTCTTTCAATACACAGGGGTATATTACCTCTCAGGTTACTGTACAATGGGTGGATGAGGGCATTTATACAGGCACAAGTAATATGTGTGGCTAAGAACCACAACCACTCTTGCTGGGGAAGCTTGAGTCTTCAACGCTCCAAAGCCACTGACGTTCTTTGTTGATGTTATCCTGTGCGCTCTGTTGATTTCTGCCAGTCTTCAGCTATGTAGCTTCTTCCCCAATAAGGGGAAGGGTCTGTCTGCACGCCTTAGCTTATAGCCTCAGGGGCTATTCTAGCTCTTCTAGTGGTACAGACCCCAGCCAGCTAGCCAGAGAAAGCCCTTAGGCATTTTAAGTCGGTCTTGCTTAGGTTTCCTCAAACTAAATGTTTATTTCACTTATAATGAGACAATTTCTTTTGACTCCTTTTCATTCACATAATTCTAATCATGGCCCATGCAAATTATAGAGGCTGGATGAAGAATACTACATAGCTTCCATTTGGAGCCTTTGTCTTCTCTTTTGTTCTGCATTCCTTTGAACAACAAATCTGCCATCATCTTTACAATTGTCCCCCCCTCCTCCCTTTTGCAGATAGTGAAACTGAGGCTTAGACAGATTAAGTGATTCTCCTGACTAATGCTGGGATTGAAACCCAGATTTTATAACCCAAATCCAATAAATATTTTTCTACTTAACAACACTGCTTCCAATAGTGTAATGTTATATTATAAACAATGGTTTTAGGTCCCTTGTAGGGGACACTGATCCATACAGAAATGGGGAAAATGCCATTTTTCATATTCTTTGACCACGAAAAAATTCATTGTCATTAGCTGCAGTTTTCAGTCAGGCATCTACTTTGGATGCTGGAGAAGAAATGGGAAGGAATGGAGATTGTAAATGGAAGTATGCTGGAGCAAGGTCTGACGGCTGGGGAGTCGATTGTTAAATTTTCAGTGTGAGCCATATCTTAGAAATTAGCAAGTGCTACAAATCAGGGTTTGGTTTATTGTTTTATTGATTGGAGACTAATACAGATTAATTTAAAAGCCTGTCATATTTGGAGAACCTGTGTTAAACATTTACCAGCACACCTCTGATTGTAAAGGATTTGAAAGCATATTATAAAGAAGGTTTCTTTCTGCAGTCAATTCTTAATTTTCTGTTTTAGTGGAGGAGCAAGGAAGAAAGACCTCTCTTGTTACAGATAATTCAACACAACAGATAGTCCAGAAATAATTTCTGTTTGGCTTAGAATGTATCATTTGATTTATTTTGGCAACAGATATTATCCCCCTAATTATTATTTATTTGAACAAAAATGAGTTTGGGTAATGCACCACTCTTAAGTTGATTTGGTTGATTTGTCTTCTGGGTCTAAATGGATAGTTTTGTGCATTTTCTCAGAATCTCAGACTGTTAGGGTTGGAAGGGATATGAAAGACCGTTTAGTCCAGGTCTCTAATTTTAAGAAGAAAGAAACTGGGGCCCATAGAAGGAAAAAGACTTGTACCAGTTCACACAGCAATGTATTAGACAGAGTGCTGGACTTTGAATCTACTCAGATGTGACCTCCAATATTTATTAGCTATGTGACCATAGGCAAATTACTTAACCTCTTTAAGGCTCACTTTTTTTTCAATCTTTGAAATGAGATAATGATATCTGTAGCACTTAACTTCCCCCCCACCAAGTTTTTTTTTTTTGGGTGAAATTCAAATGTAAAGTGTTTTGGAAACCTTAAAAGAATAGGACAGGACCTCTGATTTAAGTAGTATAAGGAACTCCTGGAGAAGGAAACTCCCTCTACCGTTACAGGTTAGCAACTTCCCTGAAATTTTTCTTCTTAACGAAGTTGCCTAAGCACTCAGGCTTAAGGACTTGGCCAGTGTCACAGGTATGCGTCAGAAGTGGGACTTGAACCCAAATCTACCTTGTTCGGCTCCTGGCTCTCTATCCACCATCCATTAGTCTTCAATCAACAAAACAATAAATCAAGTCCTGATTTGTAACACTTGCTAATTTCTAAGATTTAGCTCACACTGAAAATTTAGTGCACTGGAAATCCGCTGCACATTGCCTTTCTTAAAGTACTATATAAATGCTAGCTGTTTATCCTTAGATGATTTAGGATTGGAAAACTCCTTAGAGATGAGTTAATCAACAAACATTTATTAAATGGCAGTTACTGCACTAATGTAGACTGTAACAGAGAGTAGCAATAGCACCCATCTCTCAGAGTTGTTGTGAAGATCATATGAGATAATATTTGTAAAGTATTTAGCCCAGTGCCAGGCATGTGGTAGCTGCTATATAGAAATGCTTATTAAATTAAAAGAAATAGTAAGTACTCAATAAATGCTTCATTTATTCATCCATTCTTGTTTCCTAACCCACTAAAGAAGGAAGTGCAGGTCTGGGTGACCTGGAAATGAAATGAAATGGTTAATTATTGATCCAACACTGATATTTTGAGATACAGGATCTTTTACCACCTGCTGGAAGCCATGATGAGACCTAACAGGATTAAACGCAGTAGATGGTTTTTTTCCTGGTATTGAGCATTTAAAATGAAATTGCTGTTTGAAGTTATTGTATTGAGACTATTCAGTGATTATCTCAGTACAATTTGGAGTTCATTGAGGAGTATAAGTTTGATGGTGGTTTAATGCGACGAGTAATATGGACATTAAACTGTGGGCACTGTAGGAGAGTATGTCCTTTAGGTCCTGAGGGCTCTAAAAGAAAATAAAAGTGTTAATTTTTAAAAAAAATATAGGGGCACTTCAAGGACAGATAATGCAGGGTTCCTGATCCATGTGACAATGGCACACTATGGGGTACTCCCTTCATCAAGGGAGATTACGAATTCATAATTAAAAGTTAGAAAATTGCATGAGGCTCAGACAATCCAATGGTTCTTCACAGCTTGTAGGGGTCACAGGCACAATCTTGTCTATGTTGTATTCTAGTATCTATAGCAGTGTTCTTTGAAAAATCTGCTTAATCCTGATTATTCTTCCTTAGTAAGTGATTCCTCTGTTTTTTTCAGTAGCTTGAAGCATTTTTTGCTTATTGTGGTAATGTTGGAGTTTAACTGTAATGTGCTTTGGTGCACTGATTCTTGAGTTCTTCCTGGTTGGGCTCCTTTGGATCCCTGCTATTTGTGTTATGTCTGTTGGTGCCAGCTCATACCAGTTCTTAAGAGCAGATTGATAAATTTTCAGTGTGAGTGTATCTCAGAAATCGGCAAATGTTACAGATTTGGGCTGAATATATTGTATTGTTAGTTCTCTAAATTCAAGAAAGTGATGGAGAAGATGTTAATAATGCAGATTAAACTTAAAAATTTGTTGTGAGTACATTGAGGTTTTTTTTTTTCCCTGAAGAGTCAGTTGTTAAACATTTACCAGCATACTCCTGGTTACTTTCTTCCTTAATTTTGGAAGATTTTCTTTAGAGATTTCCTGGTATAGAGTACTTGAATTCTTTTTTCCCCTCTAAATTTCTCTGGAATAGCAGTCATGCTGTGATTGCTATTTTGTGGTGTGATCTATCTTCCAAGTCTGTTGCTTGAATCTGCAAGTTTTCCAATTCTTTGGGTAATTCTTTTACTTTTTTCAGCCTATAAATATAGTAGCTCTATGTTGTGGGCAATTTTGTTTTCACTTACAATAAGGGTAAAAAGTTGCAAATTGGCAGGTGTAAGGCAAAACTTTCTAATGTTTAGAGCTAGCAAAAATTTGAATGTACTACCTTGACAGGTAGTGAGTTCTACATCATTAGAGGTCTAGCAAAGAAGTCAATGACCACTTGAGGATTCTTATTTGGTTTAAATTAGATGGTTTCTGAGTTTTTTTTTTAAAGCAAGTGTGCCACTGATTATTTTTTGGATTTTTTTGATATTTTCAATTATTTTCCACTTCAATCATATTCTTCATTCTTTCCTCCTTATCATTTTAAGCATCTTTTAATTCTAGTTTTGGTTCCTCTTAAGACAAGAAAAAAATTTCTTTTAGCTCTTAGTTTGTCTTGTGATATTTTTCTCAGTGTTAATTCCTCCTTTAAAAAAAAAAACAAAACCCAACAACAAACTTTGTCATTAATAGCCCTAGAGAGTTGCCTGGGGGCTTTAGGGATTAAATGACTAGACCATAGTCACACTAACAGTTTATGTATGAAACAGGACATAACTCTGAGGCAGGCTCGCTGTCCACTCTACCACATTGTCTCCAAGGCTTACTTGATTCGTTTTGATGTGTCATTTATCCTTTTGAGAATCTCTCTTGGAATTTCTTATATGGTTTCTTTTTCTGTCTGTGTTGCTTTTGGTATTTTAACTTTTTTCCCCAATTATTCGTGTGTGTGTGTGTGTGTGTGTGTGTGTGTGTGTGTATGTGTATGTGAATCTTGTCATTATGTTGACTTGTTTTGCTCATTTTCTATTTTGATTGATTTTGTTGTTTTCAAAAGTCATTTTTATTCTCTTTGGTGTTCCTATTCATTGTTTTTTTGGGGGTCATGTAATGATCCTGGCCTCCTTCAAAACTCTAACTCAACCATTTTGACTAGAAAACTCCCCCCACAAAACCCAACCCTCATACATTTGGTTTTCTTGTTCATATTAGATCTGATCATTTGAGAGAGGAGTCCAGGTGAGAAAAAGCTAGCCTGGAATTATCCACATTAGCTATGGATAAACTCCATGTGCTTAGGATCATAGAACCATAACACAGAATCTTAAATCTAGACCTCAGTCCATGGGTTCTTAACTTAACTAGGGTCCATTAACTGGTTTTGACAAAATATCTTAGTAGTTGTATTTCAATATGTTTGGGTTTTTTTGCAGTCTTATGTAGTTCACATGGACTATTTGTGCCTGACCTGTGGTAGAGCATTCCAAGCTCGTATTGGTCTGATCAGCCACAGTTGGATGCCTTGAAACTTGATTCTAGCGTAGTGATGTCATTTTGGTCCTCTTTGAGAATGAAGGACAACCAACCAACCAACCAATCAACCAATCTTATGTATTTAAAAACATTATTTTGAGAGGGGATTCATAGGCATTATCAGACTGCCAAAGGACTTCATGACATAGAAAGAGCCCTTTAAGAATTTCTGCTCTACAATTTGGAACTATGCCCAAAGGACAATAAAACTGTGCATACCTTTTGATTCATCAATACCACTACTAGGTCTGTGTCCCAAAAAGATCACAGAAAAGGGAAAAGGACCTACACATACAAAAATATTTATAGCAGCTCTTTTTGTGGTGGCAAAGAATTGGAAATTGAAGGGATGTCTATCAACTGGGGAATGGCTGAACAGGTTGTGGTATATAAATGTAATGGAAAACTGTTGTGCTATAAGAAATGATGAACAGGCAGATTTCAGAAAAACCTGGAAAGACTTACATGAATGGATGCAAAGTAAAGTGAGGAAAAGCAGGAGAATATTGTACACAGTATCAGCAACATTGTTTGATGATCAGCTATGATTGACTTAGCTCTTCTCAGCATGAGCCCAAAGTACTCATGATGGAAAATGTTATCCACATCCAGAGAAAGAACTGAAGGAGTCTGAATGTAGATTGAAGCATGCTATTTTTACTTTCTTTATTTTTTATGGTTCTTTTCTTTTGGCCTTCTTTCACAACATGACTAACAGAAATATGTTTTACATGATTGCATATGCATAAATTATATAAAATTGCTTATTGTCTTAAGGATTGGTGAGAGTGGGAGGGAGAAAATTTGGAACTCAAAATTAAAAAAAAGAATGCTAAAAATTGTCTTTACTTGTAATTGGAAAAAATAAGATATTATTAAAAATAAAATTAAATAAAAAAAGAATTCTTGCTCTAGTCTAATAAACTCATTGGACAGAGGAGGAGGAAATTGATGACCATTCCCTTAAAACTATAGAGACAAAATTTATAATTCTATAAAATAGTGCATTTCTCCGTATGTGTGGTAAGGAAATGGCTCACCTGGGAATGGCTCAGTCAGGTGCTAGCCACAACCATTGGTATTGGATTCAATTCAGTTCATTAAATGTCTTTTAGGTATTTCCTGTGTACTGGAGATACAAAGTTGAACAAGGTACCAGTTCTGCCCTTGCCAGGCTTGCAGTGTAACAGAGGAGATGATGCATTCACAAATGACTCTAATACCAGACAGAAGGTGATGAGTGCAAAGGAGGCCCAGCTGCAAGGGGCTACAAGGACTGGGAAGGTGGAAAGATCATTTCCATCTGGGAGGGATGGATGAAGAGTCAGGGAAAGAAGAGGTGGCACCAGAAAGGAGGAATGAATTTCAACAGGAGGGTATGGAGGAAGGAGGATCCATTCTAAGCATAAGAAAAACATGAGAGCAGGGCGAAATCAGGGGATGGTGAGTGCCAGTTTGACAGCAATATAGAATGTGTGAGAAAGAAAAGCAGAAGATAAGATCATAAAGGGATTCCAAGTCTGATTTTGGAGACCCTTGAATGGATGTAGCTTGACTTTATCTTCATCTTCTTTGGGTGATCAAGACCATTAGGCCAGTTACCGTCTGTCTGAACATTTACACAGAACCCTAGCTTTATACTCATCCATATTTCATTTGACCACCTAATCCTGTTTTTATGCACTCATAAAAGTTTCAGAGGCAGAGTGGGGGTGAACAAAAATACATTAATAGATATAGGGATCATTATTCTATACAAAGAGCATTAGTTCAATAAAGTAAGTATAAAAGACACTGAGCCAACTCTCTCAGACCTAACCTCTCTTGATTCCCAATCCAATGTTCTCTCCTCTAGACCATGCTGTCTGTACCAATATTGTTATCATTAACCTAGAGCCAATTTAAGTGAGTCTACTATGGATCCAGAAATGGGTTGACTACTGTATTGCACCATATAATCATTGCAGAGTTTATGCCAAATTTTCACAAAAATGGGGTATGACCATTATGTGAAGTTTTAAAAATTGTGCCAGTATTACTTAAAAATAATTTATTACTAAACTGTATCACTGGCAGATGAACTGTATAGTTTAGCTAGTATGGAGAGATGCAAGTCTTACCATTTCATGTGACTTACCGCAGCTTTGCCTGCCCACCCACTCCCCTTGTGCCTATGGCTCTTCGTTGGGTTGTGTGAAAATACTGTTAGTATTCTCTGAACAAACCATGCATGTGGGCTTTTGGAAATACACTAACAATGCCCTGAGAATTCTATGCTAGTGGCTCTCAACGTGAGAGAGATAAATGCGTATCCATATGCCACTGGTGAATACATTGTTGCATGCTTACCTTTTAAGTGATGTTAGGAACAGAATTACACCATGCGATGATAGGTTATAAACCAATTTTTGGACTAAACCCTGCCCCCAAAATCAGAGTGCGATGATTATACGGTGAAATATGGTATGCACTGTAGAATGGTACCTTGGAAGAGTTTCTTTAGCTACTAAAGAGATCTAAATTATAAATAATAGTAGCTTATATTTGTATAGTGATTTAAGGTTTACAAAGTGTTTTCCTCACAATACCCCCATGCCTTATCCCCATCTTATAGATGACATAGTCTAACCATGTAACCTCCCTGCTCAAGAAGTTTGACTGGTTCCAGATTGCCTCTGGGCTAAAGTATAAATTTCTTTGCTCGACATTTAAAAGCCTTTCACACTCTGACTCCTATTTATCTTTCCAGACTGATTGCGCATGATTCTCCACTGCCACTGAATGCTCTAGTCCAACTAACCTAATGACTGTTCTCTATGAATAACATTCAATTTCCCACCTCCATACCTTTGCATAGGCTATTCCTCATGTTTGAAAGTTTTTTCTCTTCACTTCATCTTGTAGAATTCCGAGCTTTGTTACAGGTGTCACTTCTTATAGGAGGCCTTCTGTAATGTCCCTAAATGCTACTATTTTCTTGCCCCCAAAGTTATTTTACAATTATTTGGTATATATCTGACATGTAATTAACTGTGTACTGTATTCCCCTCCAGTAGAATATAAGCTACATGAATGCAGGGGTTGTTTCTTTTTTGTCTGTATCCTGACTGCCCAATAAATAGTAGTAGTTGAGTAGTTTCAGTTGTATCCAATTCCTTGTGACTCCATTTGAGGTTTTCTTAGTAGAGATACTGGAGTAGTTTGTCATTTCCTTCCCCAGCTCATTTTACAGATGAGGAAACTGAGGCAAACAGGGTTAAATGACTTGCCCAGGGTCACACAGCTAGTAAGTATTTGAGGCTGGATTTGAAATTTAGGAAGATGAGTCTTCCTGACTCCAGACCTGATACTCTATCTACTGCCCCACCTAGCTGCCCTCATAAATAGTAGACACTATTACAAATAGTAATAAACATTTAATAAATATTTACTAATTTGAATTGGGTGAGGAAACTGAGGTTCCCATGTTTATAAATATTAGTCAGGATTATTAACAACTCACATTTCTTCAGTGCTTTTCCTTTTTGACTAACATTTTCCTTTTGTAAGTAGTTTAGGAAGAATTAAAGCCAGAGGTAACCATATCGTACTGATGATCAAATATCATCAATCAGGTCATAGAGTTTAGAATCAGAAATGATCATACATAGTGGTTTAGTCCAATTCCCTTATTTTACAAATATAGAAGCCTATTGAGGTTAGGGGACTTATCCAGAGTCATACAAGTGGCACTTGACAGAGACAGGATTCTAACCCAGGCACCCAGGTGGGTACACTGGATTGAACACTGGGCCTGCAGGCAAGAAGATGAGTTCAAATCTGGCCTTAGACGCTTACTAGTTGTGTGATCCTGGGTAAGTCAATTGACCTCTGCCTGCCTTAGTTTTGTCATCTGTAAAATAAGGATAATTATAACACCTGTGTCCCAGAGTTATCGTGAGGATCAAGCAAGATCTTTGTGAAGTGACTTGCAACCTTAAAGCACTATGTAAATGCTAGCTGTTATTCTTGTTACTATCACTCCAAACTGAGAGTTCTTCTCAATTTACAAGGCAGCATTCAATTCCCTCATTTTAAAGATGAGGAAACTGGAGTTCAGAGAGGGGAAGCTACTTAAGAAGAAGAGCCAGCATTCAAACACAGGCCCTCTGACTTCTAATCCCCTATTCTTGTCCCCAACCACACTGCCTCTCAAGCTGGATTTGGGAAGGAGAGAACAGGGAGAACAGGGTACCCCTTTTATCTGTGGCTTGATGTTGCAATTTTTTCCCAGCAGTCCAAGTGTCACAAGATGAATCATTTAGTCGATGGAAAGTCAAGTATGATCACAGAATAGGTAAGTGTCAACAGCTGACAGCCTCCTGAATCCTTGGTGGGAATGTTAATTTTAGAGGCATTTAGGTGGAGCAGGTTTCGTTTCTGGAGGAGAAGAAGAAGGCAGGTAGGGAGGTACCCTAGCAACCCCATTTCTCTCCCAGAAGACTTCAGCTGCTTTGACAGTTCAAACCAGGGGAAAATAATATTAGCTGTGCTCCTACTTTCAAGAGCTGAAAGAAACTTTATAAAGTCATATTCAAAAGGCCTTGTGAAGGTCTAGGCAATTTTTCTCCTTCAAAAAACTATTAATGAAGAGATACAGAGATGTATGTACTCAGCATGGGTATCAAGTAGAAGTCTCCAGTATCATAAGTGCATGTGATCTTACAAGAGTGAGTGAATGTGCGTCCGTGTGTGTGTGTGTGTGTGTGTGTGTGTGTGTGTGTGTACTTATAATCTGCTAAATGATTAAGGAGGGTTAACAAGATCATTCTTCGAGATAGCCTATATCATGAGGATGTACTCAGCTCAGTAGTTTGGAACTTGTAGGAAGCATCTTAGAAATGTCTAGCCATGTTCTCTCAGATTCTGGCTCCTGAGAAGGAAGTGGAAGCAGGTAGGTGGATGGAATGCTAGGGTGGGACACAGGAAAACCTTAGTTAAAATCCTGCCTCAGATACTTCCTGGCTGTATGATTCTGGGCAATTCACTGAACTTCTATCAATCTTAGCTGCTCGTCCATAAAATGAGGGTGATGATAATATTATGATACTGTTATGTTACATTATTATGTTACATTACATTACTTTATGCTATATATATATTGCATATCATTTATATTATCACCCCTATCATATAATTACAACAAATTCTCAGGCTTTGTTATAAGGATCAAAAGAGATAATACATATATTATGTTTGCTAAACCTTAAAAGTAGTTTCTCTCTCTCTGTGTTCGTGTCTCTGTTTCTCCTTAACTCCCTCTTTCCTTCTATACATATTTCTATATCTATACACACACACATATATATGTATATACAGACACACACATATACATACATATATACATACATATAGAAAAATATGTATACACATACACACATATATAGAAAAATATATACACATACACACATATGAATGTATACGAGTGCTTATGTATATATACATGTGTACACATACATATAGACACATATACATATGTGTTTATATATGCATATGTGCATGAAAAGTCTGGGACACCTTGTATACATACATATCCATATGTTAGCTATTTATTATAGGAGCACAGCTTTATAGCTGGAATTGACTTCTGAAGTCATGTAGCCCAACCCCCCTCATTTTATAGATGAGGGGGAGGACACAGGCCCAGAGAGGTTAAACAATTTGCTGAAGGTCACACAGGTAATAAGTATGTGGTAGAAGCAGGATTCACACCTAGGTCCTCTGACTTAAAGACTGAGTCATAAAGAAAAAATCTCCTCCTTATTTCTCCCTCCCCTTTCTCCTACCCTGAAAATCCTCAAGTTTCAAGGCTCCAAATACTCTTGAGCTATTCTATCACTTCAGTCTCTATCTCCTACTGTCCCCCTGCCCCATGACACCGCCACCACACCCACTCTAATCCAACCAAACTCCCTTAGTCACCTTTCCACATGCTTTGTGTTCTCCTTTCTCTGGGCCTTTGCTTATTCTTTCCCCAGGCTCAAAATGCTCCCTTTAGTCCTTCTCTTGTTGAATTTCCACTAATCCTTAAAAGACTAACTGAAATCCCATTTCCTTCAGAAAGTCTTCTGGGATCCTTTACCAACTCAACCCGCCGCCCCCCCTCCCCAAATCAGTAATAACCTTTCTTCCCTAGGACCTTGTAGCACTTGGCACTTACATGGCCTTAGGCAAATCAGCCAATCTCTCAAAGTCTCAAGACTTGACTAAGCTTTTAAGTAGCAGAGTAGGTGGGTTCTCCACCCCTGATCTAGATGTACATTGATAGAAGGACTTTTTTCACTGGGAATTCAATCAATCAACAAACATTTATTAAATGCCTACTATGTGCCATGCACTGTGGTAAGTGCTAGGGATACAAAAAGAGGCAAAAAAAAAATAGTCCCTGTCCTCAAGGATCTTACATGGGGAGACACCATGCAAAATACAGACAAAGCAAGCAATGTATAGGATAAATAGTAAATAATTAACAGTAGGAAGGCATTGGAGTTAACGTGGGTTGGGGAAGCCTCCTGTGGAAGGTGGGATTTTAGTTGGCACTCAAAGGAAGCAGGGAGGTCAGTAATTGGAGTGGAGGAGTCAGTGTATGCCAGGCAACAGCTTGGATCTGGGAAATGAGAAAGAGTGAGGAATCCAGGATGACCTCTAGATTGAGAGCCTGAAGGACGGAGAGGATGGTGTTGCCCTCTACAGTAACAGGGAAGGTAGGAATGGAGGAGGGTTTGAGGGAAAGATAATGATTTCTGTTTTTGCATATTGAGTTTAAGATGTCTGCTGGACATCTAGTTCAAAATGACTGAAACACAGTTGGGGATGTAAGATTGGAGGTCCACAGAGAGTTTGGGGCAGGAAAGGTAGATTTTAGAATCATCAGCATAAAGATGGTTATTTAATCTATGGGAGCTGATGAGATCATCAGGTGAATGGTATAGAGGGAAAAGAGAAGAGAACCCAGGACAGAACCAGAGGAACAATGGTTAGAGGATGTGATCTAGAGAAGGATCTAGCAAAGGAGACAGAGAAGGAGTGGTCACATAGGTAGGAGGCCAACCAGGAGAGAGCAGTATCCTGAAAACCTAGAGCATATCAAGTTGAAGAGAGTGATCCACAGTGTCAAAAGCTGCAGGGTAGTAGAGGAGAATGAGGATTGAGAAATGGCCAGTGGATTTGGCAACTAAGAGGTAATCAGTAACTTTGGGGAGAGCAGTTTTGATGGAGTGATAAGGTCATTAAGGGGTTAAGAAGCAAGGGAGAGGAGAGAAAGGGGATTGTAGATGGCCTTTTGAGGAGTTTAGCTACCATAGGCAGAAGAAATATAGGACAATAGTTAGCAGGGATGGAAGGATCAAGTGAAGGTTTTTTTTTCAGGACAGGAGTGATACGGGAATATTTATTGGTTGATTGGTTGTTGTCCTTCATTCTCGAAGAGGACCAAAATGACATCACTATGCTTGAGTCAAGATTCAATGTGTCCGACTGTGGCTGATCAGGCCAATATGAGCTTGGAATCCTCTACCAAAGGTCGGGCACAAATAATCCCTGTGAACATTTGGGGTGGATACTCCAAACTTGTGCATCCTGCGTTTCCTTTGAGCTGTTTCTATTCTGCTTTGCTCATAGAGCACAGCACCTTCTCTGATGTGGGCACATCATGCTGAGTGGTCCTGTGCCAATGTCTCCCAGGTCACACAATCAATTCCAAAGTTCTTGAGAGAGACCTTGAGAGTGTCCTTGTATCGCTTCTTCTGACCACCATGTGAAAGCTTGCCTTATGTGAGTTCTCCATCAAATAGTCTTTTGGGCAAGTATCCATATTGCATTCGAACAATGTGGCCAGTCCACCAGAGTTGTGCTCTCTGAAGCAGAGTTTGAATGCTTGGCAGTTTAGTTCAAGTAAGGACCTCAGTGTCTGGTACTGTATTCTGCCAGGCAATCTTCAGAATCTTCCTAAGACAATTCAAATGGTAGTGATTCAGTTTCCTGGCATGGTACTGGTGGACTATCCAGGTTTTACAGGCATACAACAATGGGATCAGCACCATAGCTCTGTAGACCTTCAGTTTGGTAATTAGTCCAATACCTCTTCTCTCCCACACTTTCCTTCAGAGCCTCCCAAACACTGAGAGAGCTCTGGCAATGAGTGGCAGTAGGAAATGAGCTAGTAGAGAGGGACAGATTGAAAATAAGTAAAATAATGGGGATGATGGAGGGGGCAATGTATTAAAGGAGATGGGATGGAATGGGGTCACCTGAGTATGTAGAGCGGTTAGCCTTGGTAAGAAATAAGATCATTTCATCATGTGAAACAGGGGTAAAGGAGGAGAGAATGGTAGAGGCAACTGAGTTATAGGAGATGAAGAAGAGGAGAGAAGGGGAGTTCATGGCAAATGACCTTTTTTCCCTCTGTAAAATATGAAGCAAGGTTCTCTGCTGAAAGATTGTGTGTGTGTGTGTGTGTGTGTGTGTGTGTGTGTGTGTGTGTGTAAGCCATGGGAGGTTTGAGGAGGCATGAAAAGGTTCAGAAGAACCTCTGTAGAGAGGGGGATGGTGAGTTGAAAAAGAAAGTATTGCAGAATTGCCTAGCAACATTGAGGGCCCAGTTGTGATTATGTAACAAAAATTTGAAGTGGACCCAGTAAATTTCTCCACCTTCATTCAGCAGCATGTGTGTAGGTGTAAAGGTAACAAGTGGGAGTGATCCAAAGCTGAGACTTGGCTGGGAGTACTTGGTGATATGATAAGGAGGCGAGAGATTCAAGAGAAGAAGGCAATGTAGAGTTGAATTGGTTCTTCAATGAGTCAAGATAAGGAGAAGATGAGAGAGTGGCTAGTGCAGGGAAGATGATCTGGGAGAGAATTGAGGGGTTAAGAAATTGTAGGTCATAGTGCAGATGAAGAGTAGGCTTACATGAGGGAAGGCAAAAGGAGAAATGAAAAACCAATAGATTATGGTTGGAAAAGGAGATTTCAGGGTTCTTGACCTTGGAGGTTGTTGGAACGCTTGTGGGTGACGGCAAGATCAATGGTATGACCATTTTTGTGGCTGGGGTAGAGTGGAGGAGCAGCTCATGGAAGGAAAGCAGGTTGAAGAACTGAGTAGACAGGGCATTTGAAGGAGAATCAATATTTGAAGTCCCTTAGTTGGAGGGCAGGAATTGGAGAGGAGAGAAAAATTATAAGCCAGGTATCAGACTCATTGAAGAATAAAGAGGAATGACTTGGGGATAAGTAGACAAAAGCTACTTGGATTTTTATTGTATGATAGATATGAATATCATGAACCTCAAAGGAAGAGAGGTTCCTGAGTGATGGAGGAAGGAAGAAAACCTGGAAGTGGCACCAGGGAGCAAGGAATATTCAAGCTCCCACATCTTGACCAGTGAGACAAAAGGAATTAGTTAATGTGCAGCCAGTACTGGGAAGGGTAAACAGGAAGGCTCTGTTATTAGAGGAAAGCCAGGTTTCAGTCAGAGCTAGAAGATGGAAGGAATAGGAGAGGAATAGATTTAAGATGGAGGCAAGTTTGTTGCCTACGGAACAAGCATTCAAGAGGGCACAGTGAAAAGGCTTGCTGGAGTTAGGATGAAATTTTGGGGTGGGAAGGTTGAGAAAGATGGGAATGAAAAATTGGGTGGTGAGAAATGGGGTGTGGATGAGGATCTATGGGAGTTTGGAGTCACTGGGTTGTGAAGAGCATGACCAGGTGTGAGAATGTTCATTGTTAATTAGAGAGTGACACTCCTCTACCTTCAAAGGACAGGTGAAGCAGGAGATGAGAGGCCTGAAGTTGAAGGGAGGGTTGCATATACCTATGATATGATAAGTCTGATCCAAAAAAAAAAAAAAAAAACCTCAACACTTGTGCTGCTTGTGTGAAAAGCAAAGTTTAGATGACAGGGCACCTGCCTTCAAGAAGCTCACTGTCTGGTAAGCAAATAAAACAAACATAGATAATGATAATGCAGAAGAAGTACAAGCCAAAATGATGTTTGAGGTCTAACGGGGAAAGTTATTCCCAAGGATTAGACTTGGAGATGTGGGTGGATCTGGGAAGGCTTCCTGAAGGAAGTGGCATTTGAATTGAATTTCAAAGGGTGGATTCAACAAGCTAAAAGGGGAGGGGGGCGGGTAGGACATTTCAGGCGTCAGGAGACAAGTCTCCTTTCTGCACTTAATCATGAGCTACCCTTGACTCCACCCTCCTCCAGGAGAGGCTTGAGCGGGGAGTTGGCAAGCTCAGGCTACTCCCCCAGGCCCTGCTCATGCTATTGTCTGTAACTAGCAAACCCATCAGCTTTGAAGACAGGAGGGAACTTGATGTTAAAGACCCCTTAAGTCTGCCCCTAAAAGGCATGGAACAGAGGCGCTGTGGGAATCTAGGCAGTTTCAATCCATTCACTAGAGGCAGATTTTGCTCTAACAACAGATTTCCCATCTTCATATAATCTTTGAAGCAGCCTACTCTAAGTCCCATAAGTCTCTGCCATTTGAGATTTAGCTGATCCTTTCAACCTCTTTAAATGGTTGTGGGAGGAGGGGGGAAGACTCTTAGCATTTTAAAGTTGTGCTTTCACATCTCCTCTGAGAAATAAGAAAGTAGAAGCTTAAAAATGACATTTTCCATATCAGCTGTTAAAAAGGGAAGGCAATGTGTAAAGTCACCTCTTGCTTTTGTTCTCCATTACATAAATGTAGCATCTATCCCCTCTGTCTGACCCACCTCCCCTCCCCCTCCATCTGTCCCTCCTTCATCCCTTCCATCTGTAAATCTGCTATTTCTGGCTCTGGCACCATGGCCAAGCCAAGATTTGGTTATGCATCCATTTCTCTCTTCCTTTCTTCCTTTTCACAGCTCTCTCTCTCTCTCTCTCTCTCTCTCTCTCTCTCTCTCTCTCTCTCTCCAGTTATTCTGAGGTACTTTCTCTTTCCTCTTTCTTTGTACTTTCCCTTCAACTCTTCCTTTCTCCCTTTTTCCAGTCCCTCTCTTCTTCTTTTCACACATTTCTTCCTTCTTTTCTTCCTTTTTTCAGGGCTACTTCCCTCCTCCTGATCATCCCTCTCTACTTTACCCCTTCTCTTACCAGTCCTTTCTTCCTCTCACCTATGCCCCTCTTTCTCCCTTCCTTCTCCTACTTCTTCCTCCCTCAGGCCCTCCCTTATTCTTTGTCCCTGATTCCTTCCTCCCTCCCTTCTCCCAGCTATTCCTCTTCCCAACCCACCTTAAAATCTGTTAAAAAGTCCTCCTCCAGTTTCTCCTTTTTTTTCTCCCTCCCTTTTGTTCCTCCCTCAATTACTAATCTATCTCTTCAGCACTTTATTGGGATGGGGTTGGGGAAATTACTACTCTGCTCAGAGCTGGAGTCCCTTTCTGTTTCCCCCTGGAGCACCCCACTTCCAAAAAGGAAGTCTATGAAGGTCGGTCCTGATTAAGAGGAAAACAGATTAGAGCGACAGGCTCTGCTTTTCTATCTCATGGATGGGCTCAGCATCTTACAATTACAGCACCCAAAGATAGCTAAAGATTGTTTGCTTCCTACTTAACCATTGATTGCCCACTAGGTGCTCCAACTGTGTGTAAATTGTATAGTGTTTGTGCACAGGGTGTGTTACACGTAGTATGTGTGTGTTGTGTGTGTGGTGTGTTTGGGATTCGTGTATGTGTAGTATGGATCATATGTGGATGTTGTGAGTGTGGTTTGTGTGTGGTGTGGATGCTGTGTGTGTTGTACCTGTTGATATCATCTACCAAAATGGTGCAGGGGGTTTGTGTATGTTATATGTGTGTGTGATGTGTGATATGGGTATGGTGTATTGTACATGTGGGCTTGTTTATGATGTGTCCTGTGTGTGGTGTGCTTGGAGCTTGTGTATGTGTTTGTATAGTGTGTATTGTGTCCAGCATTAATATGGTACTTCTAGGTTTGCAAATTACTTTACACTGAGCCTCACAATAACCCCACAAACGGTACAATTATTTCCATTTTAGATAAGAGGGAATTGAGGGTGTAAGCTTAAATGATCTGTCCAGGGTTACACTACTAATGTGTATGATGTGTTGTGTGTGTGAGGGATGACAGCAGGACTGTGTGTGTGGTGGTGGTGGTGGGGAAGTGGGAAGCAACAAGTTTTCTGAAGCCTCGGGTGGGCACCTTCTCACCCTCCCAGGGCATGCGTCTATTTCCAAGGATGGGGTCAAGGGCAGAGCTGGAAGCCTGAGCCTCTCGGCGAGGGCGGATTTTGGATTGGGAAGTGATTCCAAACATCGCGCTGAAAAGCAATAGGTCTCAGAGATACGAAGACATTTCCTCATCGGCTCGGTCAGTGTAATCCGAGCTGCCGGCGGCTGGCTGAAATATTTCCTTTCATTAAAATCCCAGCCGCCCGGGTCCCGAGTCGCCCTTGGCGGAGGGCTGTCGCGGCTCTGGGTGAGCGCCTGTGAACCCTATTGAGCTAGCAGAGAGGAGCTTTCTCCTTTCTCAGGAATGTGCCCTAGAGGGAGGTGGGGGTGGGCTAGGGTCGGCGCTGACCCGCCCCTCTCTCCCGGGGGCGTGGGGAGGAAAAGAAAAGTCCAGAGCTGGGACAAAAGGGAGGGGGGCAGGGGTGGGATGGGTGTTCTTTTGCCGCCTGGCATCCAATGCAGATACTTGCCCAACAAGCACAGGGGCCTGTTCAGAGCCTTTCCTCCCCCAAAAGTCTATTTCAGGAGCTGCACCTCATTCCCTCCCCCCTCCGTTGCCTTCCTCCTCCTGCTCTACCCCCCACTCAGCTCCCCTCACACTTGCAGTTTGATATTTAAGTGAGGAGTGAGGGATTAGCTGTTTCCTTGTCTCTGCACCCGCTCATACTCTCTCACCACCTGTTCTCCTCCTTTGCTCTCTCTCTCTCTCTCTCTCTCTCTCTGTCTCTCTCCGTCTCTCTCTCTTCTCTTCCTCTCTCCCCGCTTCTCCCCACCTCTCTTTCCCCCTCTCCCCCACCTCCTCCATTCCCCTCCTCTCATTCCCCCCTGTTTGTCTGTCTCTCATCTTTGTCTCTCTTCTGTCTCTTGTCTGTCTCTCTTTCTGTTCAGGTCTCTAGCTGTGTCTGTTTGTCTGTCTGTCTTTCCTTAACTGGAATCTAGGCGAAGTTCTCTGGTGTTCTCATTACCATTCCAGTTGGCTTTTTAACAGAAAAACACAGAACAGAGGGAGCATTTGCATAAAATCCCCTGAGAAAGTCAAGTAACCAAAGCCTACTTTTATTTTGAAAGTGAATCAATGAAGTTCAAGTTTATAACATATTTAAAGAGCTGAACAACAATGGGCATGTTTTGGGCACCAAGGGATCCTGACTACTTCAGGAGGTTCATGCAATATTCATCCTTTTGCTCCAGCAATTCTGCCATAGCTGAATGAGAGCCAAGTGGGTGGGAGGGAAATGCCCTTCTATCTGCCCAGACTCTTTACAACGTTAATCAATCAATCCAGAAACATTTGTTAAGCACCTACTATGTGCCAGATTGGGTGTTAAGTGTCATGGATTTTGACAAAAAGATGCAAAAGGCAGTCCCTGTCCTCAAGGAGCTTACAATCTAACTTTAGAACTGGAAGGGATCCAAGAGATTACCTGGGCTTCTAATGGAGGAAAAGGAGGCCAAAGAGGCTGAATGACTTTCCTCAGAGGTCACACAGATAGCAAGAAATGGAATCTGGGACCTGAACCCAGAGGAGACTGAATGATGTCTGAGGTTCCTTCCAACTTTCAGGTTCTATGATCCCTTAGGACTCTTAAAATCCAGTGCTAGCTTGGAATTCACTCTAGGCCAGTTGTTCTATTTTTCAGAAGAGAAAACTGAAGCCCAGAGAAATGGAATGATTTAAGATCATAGGGTCACTAGAGTTGGAAGGGATCTTGGGTGTCCTCTAGTCTAAACTCTTCATTTGATTGATGAAGAGAACAAGGCCTGGAAAGTTAAAGAACTTGTTCAAGGTGGCGAAGGGAAAGAGGCAGGATTTGAATCCAGGCCCTCTGACTCCGAATCCAGGGCTCTTCCCACTAAGCAGTGCTATCTCCCACTCCTTCGATTTGCAAACTGCCCCAGATGGAAGTTTATGAATTGAGTTCGAAGAAGACCAGGGCTTTCTCTGCAGCCTCTCCCACCCCTGTCCTCTGCCTGAATTTTGGGGAATGGAAGAGTACTGGCTAAAGCAAAGCATAAGAAGCAGTCAGAGTGGTGAAATGAATTGTGATGGGCTGGAATTTGTTTGTCCTGCGAATCCTATCCAATGACTTTGCTCCTTCTGAAAATTACCTTGTATTTATCTGTGCAGAGGTTGTCCCCCCCCCCCCCCCCCCCCCCCCCCCCCCCCCCCCGTAGAGTGCAAGCTATTGGAAGGCAGGGACTGTTTTTTATTTTGTCTTTTCATAATTGGGAAAACCTGAGTTCAAGTCTAGCTTCAGACACTTACTAGCCATGTGACCCTGGACAAGTCACTTTAACTCTGTTTGCCTCAGTTTCCTCCACTGTAAAATGGAGATAATCACAGCCCTCACCTCCCAGGGCTCTTTTGAGAGTTCAATGAGATAAAAGTTGCAAAGCAGTTAGTTAGCACAGTGTCTGGCACACAGTAAGTGCTCTGTAAATGTTAGCCCTTATTATGATTGTTATCATATGGGGGGGCTTTTCACGTTTTCCATATTTTATATATTTATATATTTCTAGGACCTTAAGCCTCACAACAGGTAGGTACTGTTACTATCCCCTTTTTTAGATAAGGAAACTGAGGCTAAGAGCTATTAAGTGACTTGCCAAGGGTCTCACCGAGGCAGGATTTGAACTCAGGTTGTCTTGATTCCACTCTACCAGCCTAGGCTGTCTCCAGTCTTCACCTCTTCACTGTCTAGTGCCTTGCCATGGCAGGTCCTTAATAAATGTTTGTTAAATTTAGTTCCTCAAACACACCTTAGACCCCGCTCACCCTCCCTTTTTTTCCTTCAAGGAGTTTCTTTCCCCAATCTCAGTTGCTGTTGTTGTTCAGTTGTGTCAGTTGTGCCTGCCTCTTTGCAATCCCATCTGCCATTTTCTTGACAAAGATACCGGAGTGGTTTGCCATTTCCTTCTCCATTGTACAGATGAAGAAACTGAGGCCAACAGGGTTAAGTGACTTGCCCAGGGTCACGTAGCTAGTAAGTGTCTGAGACAGGATTTGAACTCATGAAGATGAGTCTTCCTGATTCCGGGTCTGATACTCTATCTACTGAATCACCTAAATTAAATTGCCCCCGAATCATCAGGATAGGTAGGTCTTTTCCTTTAGGGCCGGGGATTCAACATGCCTACTTTTCCTGCTTCCAGTTTTCTTTCTGTTTGGCCCCCTTGTACTTTGGGATCCCATTCTTCCAAGCTCCTTTCCTGTGTCCTGAGGCCCTCCAACATCTATTAAACTAATCATAAGACTATATGACTGAAAAAGGTCAGAACTGGAAGGAACCTTAGACATCATCTCTTCTAAAAGCCTTCATTGTACAGAGGGGAAGAGAAACCTCAAAGTAGGGAAGGGAGTTTCCCTAAGATCACATAGCTAGTATTCACTACTGGTTAGATCCTTCTACATTTCCCTTTTCTAAGGCTATTTACAGTGTAATAGCCTTTGAAGTCTGAAAGGCTATCCAGGATCCAAGATGGAGCCATTACCGTTCTGGGTGATGGAGAGGGGGAGAAATATCTGGGAAAGGGAGATGGGGAGGGGTTTTAGATTCAAATCTCAGCTCTGCTAATTACAAGATATTATGAATCAGTGCACACTGAGTGCAGTAGAAAGAATAATGGGTTTGGAGTTTGGAGGACCCAGGTTCAAATCCTACCTTTTCTTACTTGTTATCTTTGTGACCTTGGACAGGTCACTTAACTTTTTCAATTTCCTTATGTATAAAATTAGGGGGTTGGGTGAGATGACCTCTAAGGTTCTTTCCAGCTCTAAATTTGTGACCATTTTAAGGAACTTCTCTCTGGGCCTTAGTTTTCCCATCTGAAAAATGAAGGCATTAGACTTGATATCTAAGCTCCCTTCCACCTACAAATCCAAGGTTTGTTTTTGGTCCCCCTTATATTGTACTATTTAGGTAAGGGCTTATCTTCAAGGCCAGGTCTGGCTTTTCACAAAAGAAAGCAATTTTATAACAGGCTGAACAGAGGTCAGATCTAGCCAGCTATGTTCTGTTAAGTTAAACAGCCTGTTCCACCCTGCCCCACCCCACCCCGCCCCCAAAAAACTAGCATGTTGAAACCTAGTAAAGAACCTCAGCTGGGGTAAGTTATTACTAGTAAGAAGTATCTCCCTGCCCCCCCCCCCCCAACTGTTTTATACTGAAGGCCTTCCTGTGGCTGCATTTAAAATGACTTCTATTTTCCCCTCCACCCCAGCCCTCCTCCACCTTAATCAGGATCCTGATCATCCTGATCTCTAATATGCCTGGGTTCAGATCTCTATAGATCTCTGAACTCTGCTAGGTCTATCTACTTCTTCTTATGGGTCTAAAGTCCTAGGATGAGCCTCAGATCTTCCCTGATCCAATCAAATCATCCCTAAATTCCAGTGACTGGATATCTTTCTAGTTATCCAGGTTTGAAGCCTTAACATAATTCTCAACTCTTCAGGCTCCTTTATCCCAGATACTCAATTAGGCGCCCAATATTGTTGTCCCTTCTTCTATAATATCTCTTGCATCCGACCCCATTTCTCTATTCACACAGCCATTGTTCTGGTCCAGGCCCTCGTCACCTCTCGTGAGGTATTGCAAAACCTCTGAAATGATCTGCCTCCTTCCAGTTTCTCAAATGTTTTCCAAGATGTCCCACACACATCTGCCCAAATGATATTCCTAATTCTCAGGCTCAGCTTTGTCATTATCCTGCTTTAAAAAAAAAGCTCCCATTGCTTCTTATTGGCTCTAGGATAAAATAGACACTCTTGTGTTTGAAATTTAAATCCTTTCACAGTCTCGTTATAACCTAGATTTCCAGGTTTATTGAATCTTACTCTCTTATTCTACATTCTAGCAAAACCAAACCAAACCCTATTTGTTCTTCTGCATATACAACATCCTGTCTCCCATCTCTCTGACTTTGGACTGCTTGTTTCCCATGCTTGGAATGTACTCCCTCACCAGGTCTGCCTTTTAGAGTTCCTCGTTGTTACTTAGTTGTGTCTGGCTCTTCGTAACCCCATTTGGGGTTTTCTTGGCAAAGATACTGAAGTGGTTTGCCATATCCTTCTCCAGCTCATTTTATAGAAGAGGACACTGAGTCAGACAGAAGTTAAGTGACCTACTCAGGGTCACATAGCTACTGAATGTCTGAGGCCGGATTTGAACTGAAGTCTTTTTGACTCCAGGCTGGGCACTATCCACTGAGCCACCCAACTGCCTCTTTCTAGTTCCTAACTCCCCTTAGAAGCTCTATTCAAATGCTACTGCTAATGTGATTCCCCCTTCCAACTGCTAGTACTCCCTTCCAATTACTTTGAATTCACTTAGTATATATTTTGTATTTACTTATATATGAATATCTATAGTCACTGGACCAGAAGGGGTAGGCCACTAGATGCCCCTTAGAGGGAATAACTTCTTCTTCCCCTCTCCCCTTCCCTTCTCCATCTCTCTTCCAATCTACAGAACTTGGCTTGGCTCTTTGAGTTTTAACCTGGATCACGATGGCTGTGAGCATCTAGCAGGTAGGGCCCTGGGGTTTCATTAGATGAGCTTGAGGTGATAATCTCAAAGTCTTAGTGGTCTCTTCCACATTTATTTCCTTCCAGAGCATAGTGATCTGGCCTAAAAGTGATCCTGAGATGGACATATCCAGCCTTGGAGTCTACATTCATCCTTGAGGTCCAGGCCCAACCTCTGGCCTGGCTTGCCAAAAGACAGGAACCTAGATAGTACAGACTCGAGGTGAGAGTGAAATGTTGATTTAATACTCTCATATGACCTCATGTTTTGATATTTTAAGTATATATTTAAGTAATTATATTATTTATTGTTGTTCAGTTGTGTCTGTCTCTTTTTGGAGTTTACTGGAGTGGTTTGCCATTTCCTTCTCCAGCTCGTTTTAACAGATGAGGAAACAGACAAACAAGGTTAAGTGACTTGCCCAGGGTCACACAGCTAGTAAGTGTCTAAGGCCAGATTTGAACTCAGGAAGATGAGTCTTCCTGACTCCAGGCGCAACCTTCTATCCACTGTACCACCTAGCTGCTCTTATGTTCCTACTGTTGCTTTTTAAAGTCTTTGTTAACAGGCACTTATGATTTTTTTGTGAATTAAGCATTTTTTTCATGTGTAGGAAATAATCAACCTATACCTGATTTACCTTATACATCAAATATCTATTTACTCTCCCCTCTTGGGGAGACCCTAGGCATGAATCAGACACAAGTTTTAGGTGATCTTTCCTTAGGGCTCTGGGGTGGGGGCATAAAGAATCAGAGAATTTTAGCAATAATTTCACCTCTCTTTTTCACACCCAGCTTAGCTTCAGGGCTGAAGGGGGTCACTTAATAGAGAGAGCCACAACTCCTCTGGACCCAGAAATGGGTTCTTGTTACACATAGATATGTTGTTTCCCCTAACTGAACGTAAGTTCCTTAAGGTGTTTCATATTTTATCTTTGTATCACTAATGCCTCTCACAGAGTAGGTATTTAATAGATCCTTTGATGATTGATTGATAGCAAGGACATTGACAAGCTGGACTATGTCCAAAAGACCAACCCAAGGATGGTGGGGACTGAAGATGAGGCCATACCAGAATCTGTTGAAGGAACTGGGAACATTTAGCAAGACTCAGGTGGGGGATGATGTGTGTGTATGTGTGTGTGTATGTGTTTGTGTGTGTGTGTGTGTATGGTGGCGATGACCATGGTGGTGGTAATGATATTATATATATGATATATTTTTCCTGAGAAGGCAGAAACTAGTAGGTACAAGTTAGGAAAAAAAAAAAGAGGAAAAGAAAGTGGGAAAAAAAAGAGGATTTCAGTTATCTATGAGGAAAAAGTTTCTAATAATTAGAGCTGTCCCAAGGCAGATTGGTGTGCCCTAGGAGGTAAAACATTCCTCCTCACTGGAACATTTCTGAAAGAAGTTAGATTGTTCACTTGATCAGAGAGAGAGGCAGTCAGATCGTTGCCTCCATAGAAGTTGGTGGAAAGAAGAGCCCAGAGGAGTGGTGCAGCTGGGTGAGGACTGTGAGGGTAGCAGAGGACTGAGTACCAAGGCATGGGGATGTAGTCACCCTGGGGAGGAAGCCTATGCTCCTAGGGAGGAGCTGCTTTCTCCTGGAGAGAATGTGACACTCTGATGTCTTTACCTACCCAATGAGGTGTCTTGTCTTAGTTGTGGCACTGGTAGGAATAGTAACAAGACAACTGACCAGCTTTGGTTTGGGCATTTCCATCGGTGACTTCAAGTGGAACTGACAGGAAATATCTATATTTCAGGTTAAGCTTGGTAGGTCATAATGAAAGCCATCTGTTGGCCAAGCTTGTGAATGACTAAAAATATCCCTTTTTTAAGAGTTAGATTTGTGGCTTTCTGATCCCTTGTTAGTTATGCTGAAGAGGGCTGGATAGGCTGGATCTGATATACTGAAGATAGGCTGGAGCTGTTAGAATTGAAGAGATAAAAAATCATCTCCTAAATGGGCCAAAGAATAGCCCTTTCCTTCCAGAGGAAGATTTGGCAGGTCAGCCTCCCAGTTAGATGGACTTTGCTTTCATGCAAATGCTTAGTGAAAATCCCTCTGGGCTGGGCCCCCTACTAACTGCACCTAGGGTGCAGCCATTCTGCCCCCATGACTCTGGGAACCTGTTCCTGATTTGCAAGGGAAATAGTGTGTAAATAATCCTCATTACCCAGGAAAGCTGCCCATTCGAGATCAAGTTCACTTGTTATTCCGATCAGCGATAAGCTCCATTTGCATAATTTTTCTCAGCAGCATTACTACTGCGAAAGTTTGTGTTTCTGGTGGGAGTGGAGTGGAGGAAGTTGTCTGTCTTTAAGGCCTATCCATGGTAGAAGGGCCAATTGACTTTGGAAGAATAAAGAGGGTCAGGAGTGCCCTTCTCCTTTACTGTGCATTTGGGGCTTAGAGAAGCCTAGGATTTAACACTTGTCTAATTTTTCTTCATTAGACAGAGGAAAAAAACTGCGGCCCAGAGAAAAGAAGGAACTTATCCAATGTCTCACAGGTAGTAGCGGAGACTGAATTTGAACCCAAATTCTCTGATGTCAAGTCTTATGCTCCTTCAACTAGATGGCTCTGTTTGGGCCGGATGGATGGTGGTGGCCTTCAGAATCTGAAGATCTGAGTTCGAATTCCAAGATACCTCCTGCCTGTATGGCCTTGAGTAAAAGACTTCCTCTCTCCTGAGGAAAATTCAACTCAGTAAACATTCATTAAATCCATACTTTAGGTTGATGATAAAAATATGAATGCAGAACAATACCTGCCCTGTTTCTGCTAGAAACAAAGTGGGTGCCGTGCCTGTCGGCTGGGAAATTGCTGAACAAATTATGGTATGTGAATACAAAGGACCGCTATTGCATTGTGAGGAATAATGCATGTGAAGAATTCAGAGAAACATGGGAAGATTTGTATGAACTGATACGGAGTAAAGTAAGCGGAAGCAGAGCAATATACGTAATGACTACAACCGTATAGAGGGAAGCAACACCGGGAAGACTATAGGACTCTGATTAATTGGAAGTGTCCCAGCGAGCAGACATTTGAGAAGACCTTAGATTTGGTATGTAGTACTATATATGCTTGCAGACAAGTGCCATGTTTTGCATAACTGTTTGTCTTTCTTACAAAGGACGGTCTGTGTGCGTTATGTGTGTATTATTTATCAGGAAATGTTTGTGGTGCAACAACTTAACATTCATAGATAAATAAATAAATAAACAAATCAATCCTGTGACCTTGATGGAGGATGAAAGCCGATTTGTTCGCCATCGAAGGACTTCTCAGATCCTTAAGCTACCCAAACAGCAGGCCCTGTTTCTGACTTGGGCGGATCGTCTGGCTGGCTATCCATCTAAAAGGATCAAATGAGTTGATTTGGTTCTAGAATGACTGCCTGCTGTTCCAAGGACACTGGTGTTGGAGACTGGTGAATCTCAATCCCTGGAGGAACAGCCTCCAGATTCCTAGATGGTAAAAATTATCAAATATTCAGGAACTATAGCTGAAAGACATTTTTTTTTCATATTTGTTCAGCCACATTCTCCTAGGGTGGAAGGAGTTCTTTCCTAGAAGCTAATTCATCACATATTGAAGATTCAATAACTCTTGAAGCACTAGGGGACCACCATTTTAAATGGTATTTCATAGAATGTTGGAAGTCATGAAGTTCATCAATTCCCAATTGTAGATTGTACTTGATTTCTCTTGGCCCTCCAGCCTCTCCCCCTTCCCCACCAGTGACAGAAAATTGCCTAGTCACAGAATTGCACAATTGGTAGGAATCTCAGAGATGATCTGGTCCAACCGCATCCAAATAGGAACACCATCCGGAGCCTCCCTGACAAGTGGTCATCCTTGAAGAACCCCAGGGATAGGAAATTTGTTACTTCCTGAGGCAGGGCTTTCCACTTGGGGACTGTTAAACTTATCAAGGGGATGGTTCTTACATTGAGCCAAAACCTGGCCCTTTGCAACTCCTACCCATTGCTTTTAGTTCTGCCCTCTCTGAGGCCATTTATTCATTCAACAAGCATTAATTAAGCAGCTACTTTGTGAGAGGTATTATGCTAGACACTGGGAGTGTCTATGAACACAAAAATCAGAGTGGTTCCTGCCCTATCCCCACGTCTCTTGATGGAACCCCTGCTCCACTTGTTCCTCAGGCCTACTCCCTATTTCCCAGTAATTGTGGGTAGGCCTTTCTCACCTCCTGTCCTGCAGAATGGGCATTCAGTCAACAACTGTAATCCTTCTGGTAATATGGCAGATCACTAAGCCTTAACCTCTGCTCTTTCACTGTGTTCTCCAGACACCCTCCCCGCTCCCCAACTAGATACTGCCATCTTATTTGCCAATACACCCTAATGAACCTTGGTCCTTGCCATCTGACTCACTGCTGCATCTTAAGGACTTTTAGGCTTTTCCGTTTGCTTTGTAGCAACCTTCCTAGTTGTGCTGTCTCTCCCAATAAGAGAATGAACTCCTTGAGAGTAGGGACTGGTTTTTTTTCCTATTGTATCCCTAGTGATTAGCAAATGGTATGCACTTAATAAATGCTTTATCATTCATTCATTCACTCATTCATTCATTCGTTCATTCATTCATTCATTCATTCTTTCATTCATGGAGCCTACATTCTACTGGAAGAAATAGCAAGAAATAGCATGGAAGTTTAAAAAACAAAATCAATACAAAGTAATTTTCAGGAGATGGGGGCGGGGGGGGGGGTGGAACTAACAACTGGCATTGCAACCAGGGCCTTGTGTAAGAGATGGCATGTGAGCTGAACCTTGTAGGAAGCCAAGGATTCTAAGATACAGAGGTGAAGAGGAAGTTCCTGAAGTGAACAGCCTGGGCAAAGGCATGGATATAGGAAATGATGTGTCACTACAGCTAGGTGGCACCATAGTGCACAGAGCACTGGACTTGGAATCTGGAAGACTCATCTTCACAGAGTTCAAATCCAGCCTCAGACACTTACTAGCTTGTGACTCTGGGCAAGTCACTTAACCCTGTTTGTTTCAGTTTCCTCATCCATAAAATGAGCTGGAGAAGCCCAAGGCAAACCACTCCAGCATCTTTGCCAAGAAAACCTCAAAATGGGGCCACGGATAGTTGTACATGATGGAAATGACTGAACAAAAGCAATAACGAGTCACGCACAAGGAATAGCAAGTAAGTTGATTTGGTGAGAATGGAGATCAGGTGAAGGGGAGTAAGCCTGGAAATGTAGTTGGGCTGAAGCAAGATGGTGAAGGACTTTAAATGGAGGAATTTGTATTTTGTCTTTGAAGCAATAGGTGGCCAGTGGAGCTTCTTGACTAGGGGAACTACATGGTGAGACCCGTGCTCTGAGTGGTATGAATTTTGCAGCTTTGAATTGAAACAAAGACAATTTCAGTTACACAGGTGAGAGGTGACGAGGGATTGAATGAAGGGGGTGGCCGTGGAGGTAGAAAGAAGGGCAGAGATATGAGAGATGAGGATGTGCAACCATCAAGACTTGGGAACTGGTTGGATAAGGCGGGGCTGAAGGAGAGCAAACAGTCAAATGATGCTGAGGTGGGGAACATGGGGAGTGTGTCAGTGAACATTAGACTGTTGTCTAATCCTATCCCCAAACAAATGACCCTTGAAATACTATCACATTTTTACTCTCCTTTCAACTGTTTGCAATGTGGCTTCTGATCTCATCACTCAACTAAAACTGGTCTTTCCAAAGTTATGAATGGTCTCTTAACTGCCAAATCTGGTGGCCTTTCCTCAGGCCACATCCTTCTTGTTTCTCTGCAGCCTTTGAAGCTGATGACCACCTCCTAGCCACTTATTCTCCCTTCTCCGGGTTTCCATGGCATTACCCTTTTTTGGCTCTCCTCCTGCCAGATGACTTTTGACTATTACTTCTCAGTATCTTTTGTAGGCCCATCATTCTTACCACTTGTCCCATAAATGTCATTTCCTTGTCATTACGTTATCTTTCCAAGTGGTCCAGGTTGTCAGTCTCAGCTTTATTTTGGTATTTATTATTTATATTACTATTTATTATGTTAGCTATATTATTTATTATTCTTATTTATTCTTACCCTTGCTCTCCCTTACCTACATATCCGATCAGTTGCTAAATCTCGTCATTTCTGCACATCTTGTCATTCCCATATGATCTTGACTCTGTTTTCTTCTCTCTATTCACATGGTCACCACCCCAGTTCAGGCACTAATTACCTCTTACCTGGACTATTGCAATAACATCCTAACTGGTCTCCCTGCCTCAAGTCTACTCCCACTCCAATAATCCATCCTTCATACCACTGCTAATGTGATTTCCCAGAATAAAGATCTGACCATCTCACTTCTATACTCAATAAACTCCAGGGGTCTTTCTATTTCCTTTAGAATCAAATATAAAATATAAATAAGAATATTTAATATCTAAATAATAATATTTTATTATTCAATTAAATTTTTATTAAATAATTTAATACTTAAAAATAAACGAAAATATAAATAAATTTTTATTAAATAATTTAATATTTAATAAATAAATAAATATAAATATAAATAGAAAATTCTTTATTTAACTTTCCTTTACAACCTAGTCCCATCCGACTTTTTCAACCTAGTTATATATTAATCCTTTTTTTGCACTCCATGGTCCAGCTAGACTGGCCTTCATGCTGCTCCTCATACATGATACAACCTCTCTCCTGTCTGTGTCTTTGCACAAGCCCTTGGCATGCTTGAAATGTGTTTCCTTCTCATCTCTGCTTCTTAAAATTCCTTATTTTGGGCAAAAGTCAGCGCAAGTGTTTCTCTCTAAATGAAGCCTTCCTTGATTCTTCTGTCCATTCTCCAATTTTTTTTCAAATTTTTGTATATATTTATAGATATGTACCCATTTTCTCCTTTGATAGAAAGTAAACTCCTTACTCTGATCAGTACAGTGAAAATCAGTGTCCCAGAGGACTCATTATAAAACATGCTACCTTCTTCCAAATGGACTCAGAGTGAAGACTGAGCTATCTATCTATCTATCTATCTATCTATCTATCTATCTATCTATCTATCGATCTATCTATCTCCATATCTATATTTGTGTGTATTCTCATATACAATACATATGTAAAATCACATAAAGAAGTTTTTATTAATATTTTGTTCATATAGGAAATTTCCCTCCTTTAAGTTTTATTTTTCCAATATATTTGCATTTACATTATATTATATATATGACTTTTTAAAAAAATTTTTCTAAAAAAATTGAGTTTCAAATTCTCTCCCTTCTTTTTTCTTCTTCCTTCTTTTTTGAGAAGGCAAGCAATTTGATACAGATTATACATGTGAAGTCATGCAAAACATTTCCATATTAACCATGTTGCAAAAGAACACAAAGACCAAGGAAAAAAAAAGAAAAAGAAAGTTAAAAATGTATGCCTTGATATGCATTCAGACTCCATTAGTTCTTTCTCTGGAGGTGGATAACATTTTCACCATAAATCTTTTGAAATTATCTTGGATCACTGTATTGATCAGAATAGCTAAGCCATTCACAGTGGATCATCATACAATATTGCTGTTACTGTGTACAATATTCTCCTGGTTCTATTCACTTCATTTTATATCAGTTCATTTAAGTCTTTCTAGGTTTTTCTAAAAGCATCCTGCTCATCATTTCTTATAATACAATAGTGTTCTATCACAATTATATACCACGACTTGTTTAGCCATTCTTCAATTAATTGGCATCTCCTCAATTTCCAACTCTTTGCCACCACAAAAATTGCTGCTATAAGTATTTTTTGTATAAATGAGTCCTGTTCCCTTTTCTCTGGTTTCTTTGAGATAGTAGTGGTATTTTTGGATCAAAGGGTATGCATGGTTTTATACTCCCTAGGGCATAGTTCCTTTTTCAGAATGGTTGGACCAGTTCACAACACTACCAGCAGAGCATTTGTGTACCAATTTTTCCACATCCCTTCCAACATTTGTCATTTCCCTTTTCTGTCATATTATCTAATCTGATAGGTGTGAGGTGGTACATTAGAGTTGTTTTAATTTGCATCTCTCTAATCAAAAGTAATTTAGAGGATTTTTTCCATATGACTATAGCTGGCTTTGACATCTTCTTTTGAAAAGTGCCTGTTCACATCCTTTGACCATTTATCAATTGGGGAATGACTCATATTCTTAGAAATTTGACTCAGTTCTCTATATGTTTGAGAATTGAGGCCTTTATCAGAGAAATTTGCTGTAAATTTTTTCTTCTAATCTTGGCTACATTTGTTTTGTTTGTGCAAAATCTTTTAAATTTAATATAAATAAAATTATCCATTTTACATCTAATGCTCTCTATTTCTTGTTTGGTCATAAATTCTTCCCGTATTCATAGATCCAACAGGTAAAATTTTTCATGTCTTGGGCTGGAAAATGTCTCACCCTGATCTTTTGTTGGTTTTGCTACTCCACAATTTGATTTGAGGCATCATTTTAAAGTTGTTTGGAAGGGAATGTTGGGAGAGTTCAGATGAATTCCTGTCTCTACTCCACCATCTTGGCACCATCTCCCTTTTTTAATTTTAAAAATCTTAAGAATCCAACCATGATTCCAGAGGACTGATGATAAAAACTGCTACTAACCTTATGACAGAGAGGTGATGGACTCAAGATGAAGAATGAGACACACATTTTTGGGTCATGGCCAATATGGGAATTTGTTTTGTTTAGCTAAGCATATTATTATGGTTTCCTTCCTTCCTTCCTTCCTTCCTTCCTTCCTTCCTTCCTTCCTTCCTTCCTTCCTTCCTTCCTTCCTTCCTTCCTTCCTTCCTTCCTCCTTCCTTCTTCCCTCCCTGCCTCCTCCCTTCCTTCCTCCCGTCGTTCTTTCCTCTTTCTAGTTTCTTATTAATGCTTTCTTTCTTCTTTCTTTCTTTCTTTGCTTTCTTCATTCC